>NC_086017.1:23521969-23825000 GCF_029281585.2 Gorilla gorilla gorilla
TGAAGGAAAGAGAGGGGACCCCCCCCATGAGGAGGCTGTTCTATCATTGGGGGACCATGTGGAGGGAACTGAGGGGACCCCCTCCCCCGTGAGAAGGCTTATCTACCACTGGGGTAGCAGCACATTGAAGTAAATGAGGGGACCCCCGTGTGACAAGTCTGGTCTACCTTTGGGGTGGGGGCACATAGAGGGGAACTAAGGGGATCCCCGTTTGAGAAGACTGGTCTACCATCAGGGTGGGGGCACTTGGAGGGAACTGAGGAAACCCCTATATGAGGCGATTGGTAGATCACTGGGGTTAGGAAATGTGTAGGGAAATTGAAATGACCCCTGTAAGGAAGGCACAGGAAAAATACCGAGGGGATCCCCGTGTGAGGCAGCTGGTCTACTATTATGGTGAGGGCACATAGAGGAACCTGAGGGGACCCTTGTGTGGAGAGGCTGGTCTATCATTGTGGTAGAGCCCACATGGAGATAATTGAGAAAACCTGTGTGTGAGGATGCTGGTCTACCATTGGGTGGGTACATGTGGGGAACAGAGGGGAAGCCCATGTGAGGAGGCTTGTTTACCGTTGGGGTAGGGTAACATGGAGGTGAGTGATGGGACTCCTGTGTGAGAAGGCTGGTCTACCTTTGGGGTTGGGGCACGTTGAAGGAAACTAAGGGGACCCCTTTGTGAGAAGACCAGTCTACCATTGGGGGGCACATGGAGAAAGCTGAGGGGATGCCCACGTGAGAAGGCTTGTCTATGATTGGCTTGGGGGCACATGGCGATAACTGAGGAAACCCCAATGTGAGGCGGGTGGTTTACCATTGGGGTTAGGAAACACGGAGGGCAACTAAAAGAACTCCAGTGTGAGAAGGCTGGTCTGCCATTGGGGGGTACATGGAGGGAATTGAAAGGATTTCCATTGAGGAGGCTGGTCTACCATTGGGTTGGGGGCACGTGAAGGGGAACTGAATGGATTCCCATGTAAGGAGGTTGGTCTACCATTGTGGTGGGGGCACATGGAGAAAACTCAGAGGACATCCATGTAAGGAGGCTGGTCTATTATTGGGGTAGGGACAAGTAGAGGTAACTGAGGGGAATCCCTGTGTAGGGAGACTGGTCTACCATTGAGGGAGCCCCATGGAGAAAACTGAGGAAATTCCATGTGAGGAGCATTGTCTACCATATGAGTGAGGGCACGTGGAGGAAACTGAGAGAATTCCTGAGTGAGGAGGCTAGTTTACCATTGAGGTAATCACATTTAGGACACCAAGGAAACCCCCATGTGAGGAGGCTAGTATACCACTGGGGTGGGGGAATGGGGAAGTAACCGAGGAGACCCCCATGTGAGGAGGCATGTTTACCATTGGGGTGGAGGTACATGAAGGAAACTGAGGGGACCCCCGTGTTAGGAGGCTTGTCTGGCATTAAGAGAGCCACGTGGAGAAAACTGAGGGAACCCACATGGGAGGAAACTGATTTACCATTGGGATGGAGGCACGTGGGGGGAACTGGGGGAACCCCCCTGTGAGAAGGCTGGTCTGCCATTGAGGAGGTTACGTGGAGGGAACTGAGGGGGCCTACATGTGAGGTGGCTGGTCTACCACTGGCAGGGGTAGCACATGGAGGGAACTGAGGGGGTCCCCGTGTGAGAAGGCTGGTCTACCGTTGAAAAGGCTACATAGAGGGAACTGAAGGGGCACCTGTGTGAGGAGACTGGTCTACCATTGAGGGAATCATGTGGAGGGAAGTGAGGAGACCCTCCTGTGAGGTAGCTGGTCTACCATTGGGTTGGGGGCACTTGAAGGGAACTGAGGGGGCCCTTGTGCTAGGAGGCTGATCTATCATTGGGGGGGTCATATGGAACAAACTGACTGGACACCAAAGTGAGGAGAGTGGTCTACCATAGAGGTTAAAGCATAAAAAGGAAAGAGAGCCTCTGTGTGAGGAGGCTAGTCTACCATTGATGGGGGCACACTGAGGGAACTGAGGGGATCCCTATCTGAGGAGGTGGGTCTACCATTGGTGTGGGGAGATGTGGAGGGAACTGAGAGGATTCCTTTGTGAGGAGGCTTGTCTACAACTGAAGTGGGAGCACATGAAGGGAACTGAGGGAACCCCTCATGTGAGGCAGATGGTCTACCACTGAGGAGGGGGATGAGGAGGAAACTGAGAAGACCCCCATGTAAGGCCAGTCTATTATTGGGGTGGGGGGCACCTGGAGGAAATTGAGGGGAGCCCCGTGTGAGGAGGCTTTTCTATCATTGTGATGGGGACACGTGGAGAGGAACTGGGTGGATCTTCGTGTGAAGAGGCTGGTCTACCATTGGAGGGGGCCACGTGGACATAACTGAGGAAATCCCCGTGTAAAGAGGCTGGTCTACCTTTGGGGAGCCATGTGGAGGGAAGTAAGTGCACCCCCTTTTGAGGCATCTGGTCTACCACTGTGGTGGGGGCACATGGGGAAAACTGAGAGGATCCCTATGTAAGGAGCCTGGTTTACCTTTGTGGTGGGGGCACGTGGAGGTAACCGAGGGAACCCCCCTGTGAGAGGCTGGTCTATCATTGGAGGGTGGTTATGTGGAGGGAATGGAGGAAACCTTCTGGTGAGGAGGACTGTTTATCATTGGAGATCACATGGAGGAAACTCAGAGAACCCCCATGTGAGGAGTCTAGTCTACCTTTGAGGTAATCTTGCTTAGGGCACTGAGAAAACCATGTGAGGTGGCTAGTATACAATTGGGGTGAGAGAATGTGGAGGGAACTGAGGGGACCCCCCTGTGTAAAGGGGCTGATCTACCATTGAGGGTGCATGTGAGGGGAACTGAGAAGATGCCCAAGTGAGGAGGCTGGTCTACCATTGAGGGGGATATGTGGAGGGAACTAAGGGGACCCCTGTGTGGGGAGGCTGGTCTACCATTGGGATGGGGGCATGTGGTGATAACTGAGGGGACCCCCATGTGAGGAGGCTTGTATACCTTTGAGTGGGCCACATGGATGGAACTGAGGGGACCTACATGTGAGAGGGCTGGTTTACCATGGTGTGGGGGGCATGTGGAGGGAACTGAGGGGATGCCAGTGAAAGAAGTCTGGCCTACCATTGGGAACGGGGAATGTGGATAGAAGTGAGGAAACCCTTGTGTGAGGAGACTGATTTACCATTGGGGTGGGGGGACTTGGAGTGGAACTAAAAAGACCCCTGTGTGAGGAGGTGGGTCTACCACTGGGGGTCATGTGTAGGAAACTGAGAGGATCCCTGAGTGAGGAGCCTGGTCTATCATTGAGGGGACCATGTGGAGGGAACTGAGGAAACCGTGGGTGAGGAAGCTGGTCTACCACTGAAGGGGCCACAAGGATACTGAGGGGACCCCGTGTGAGGAGGCTGGTCTACCATTGAAAAGGCCATGTGAAGGAAACTGAGAGAATGCTTGTGTGATGAGGCTGGTCCACCACTGATGGGGCCACGTGGAGGGAACTGAGGGGTCCCTCTTGTGAGGTGGCTGGTCTACCATTGGGTTGGGAGTGAGTGAAGGGAACTGAGAGGACCCTTGTGCTAGGAGGCTGTTCTATTATTGCGGATGGAGGTGATGTGGAGGGAACTGAGCGGACACCCAACTGAAGAGACTGGTTTACCATAGGGGTGGGGGCATGTGGAGAAAACAGAGAACCCCCATATAAGGGGGCTGCTTTTTCACTGAGCGGGGCACGTTGAGGGAACTGAAGAAATTCCTGTGTGAGGAGGCTTGTCTACCACTCAGTGGGCTATGTAGAGGAAACTGAGAGGACCCCTATGTGAGGTGGCCAGTCTACCATTGTGGTGGGGGCACATGGAGGAAACTAGAGGTATCCCCGGTGTGAGGTGGCTGGTCTACCATTTGGGTTGGGGCCTTGTAGAGATAAGTGAGAAGACCTGCTTGTGAAGGGACTGAGAGGAACTGAAAAGAGTGGTCTACCACGGGGTTGGGGGCACCTCAAAGGAAGTAAGGGAACCTTTGTGTGGGGAGGCTAGTCTACCTTTGAGGGGGGCTACATGAAAGGAAACATAGGAAACCCGTGTGAGGAAAGTGGCCTACCTTTGCAGCGGCCACAAGGAGGGAAGTGAGGGGACCATTATGTAAGGAGACTGGTCTATTATTGAGGGGGCCACATGGAGGGGAATAGAGGGGATCAGCATGTGAGGAGGCTGGTCTACCATGGAAGAGGATGTGGAGGGAACTGAGGGGACCTGCATTTGAGGAGGTTGGTCTACCATTAAGGGTCCACATGAACAGGAACTAAGACATCTGTATGAGGTGGCTGGTCTACTATTGTTGGGGGCATGTGGAAGAAATGGAGTGGACTTCCCCCTTGTGAGATATCTGGTCCACCATTGTGGTGGAGGCACATGGAGGAAACTGAGGGACTCCTGTGTGAGGATGCTGGTCTACCATTGGGCTGGGGGCATGTGAAGAGAAACTGAGGGGATCCCCATGTGAGGAGGCTTGTCTACCATTAAAAGGGCCACATGGAGGAAAGTGAGGGGACCCTTGTCTTAGAAGGCTGGTCTACCTTTGAGTGAACCACATGAAGTGAACTGAGGGGAACCCCTTGAGAGGTGGCTGGTCTATTATTCTTGGGAGCATGTGGAGGGAACTGAGGGGACCCAATGAAAGAAGGCTGGTCTACTACTGCGGTTGGGGGGTATGTGGAGAGAACTGAGGAAACTCGGTGTGAAGCTGCTTGTCTACCATTGG
Organism: Gorilla gorilla gorilla; assembly: GCF_029281585.2. Taxonomy (NCBI): domain Eukaryota; kingdom Metazoa; phylum Chordata; class Mammalia; order Primates; family Hominidae; genus Gorilla; species Gorilla gorilla. Next base: position 23,526,692 of record NC_086017.1, read on the forward strand.
GTGAGCACATGGAGGGAACTGAGGGGACCGCCATGTGAAGAGTCTGATCTACCACTGTGATGGGAGCATGTGGAGGGAACTGAGGGGACCTTTATGTGGGGAGGCTTGTCTATCATTGTGGTAGGGGCTTGTGAAGGGAAACGACCCCTCCCCCCACCCCTTGTGAGCAGGCTGGTCTACCACTGTGGGGGCTTGAGAAGAAAACTGAAGGAACTCCTGCGTGAGGTAGTTCATATACCTTTGAACAGGCCACATGGAGGGAATTGAGTGCACCCACATGTTGCCACATGGAGGGAATTGAGTGCACCCACATGTTAAGTGTCTTGTCTACCACTGGGGGAAGCATGTTGAGGGAACTAAGGAGATGCCCGTGAAAGGAGGCCGGTGTACCGTTGGGGTTGGGTCACATGGAGGGAAATGAGGAAAATCCCATGTGAGGAGGCTTGTCTACCATTGAGGTGGGGGGACTGAGAAGACCCCCATTTGAGGAGGCTGATCTATTATTCAGTGAGCCACGTGAAGAAAACTGATGGGACCCCCATGTGAAGAGGCTGATTAACCATTGGGGTGGAGCCTCCACTAGGGTGGAGGCATGTGGAGAAAACTGCAGGAAACTTCAAGTGAGAAGGCTGATCTAACATTTGAGGGAACCCCCGTTTGAGGAGGCTGTTCTACCACTGGGGTGGGGGCACCTGGAGAAGTAATGGGTGGATCTTTGTGTGAGGAGCCTGGTCTACCACTGGGGTGGGGATATAAGAAGAAAAACTGAGGGAATCTCTGTGTGAGGAGGCTGGTCTTTCATTGAGGGGGCACGTGGAGGAAACTGAGAAGATCACCATGTGAGGAGACTGGTCTTCCATGGGAGTGGGGGCAAGTGGAGAAAACTGAACAGGCTCTCATGTGAAGTGTTTGGCCTACCATTATGGTGGGGTCATGTGGAGGAAACTGAGGGGACCCCAATGTGAGGAGGCTGGTCTAACATTGAGGGGGCACATGGAGAAAACTGAGAGGGTTGCCATATAAGCAGGCTGGTGATACCACATGGAGAAAACTGAAGTGACTTTGTTTTGAGGAGGCTGGTATACCTTTGGGGGGCCACGTGGAGGAAATTGAATGGACACCCCCTTTGAGGTGTCTGGTCTACCATTGTGGTGGGGGCACATGGTGGAAACTGAGGGGACCCCATCTGAGAAGGCTGTCTACCATTGGGGGGGCTAAGTGGAGGAAACTGAGGGGACACCCTTGTGAGGAGGCTGGTCTACCATCGAGGTGGGAGAATGTGGAGGAAACTGAGAGAACCCCCTTGTGAGGAGGCTTGACTACCTTTGGGGTGGGGGATCATGAAGGGAACTGAGAGGACCCCCATATTAGGAGGCTGGCCTACCATTGAGGGAACCATGTGGAGAAAACTGATGGGAACCACACATGAGGAGGCTGATCTACCACTGGTGTGGGGGCACATGGAGGGAACTGAGGGAACTCCCATCTGAGAAGGTTGGTCTATTATTGGGTGGGGTTATGTGGAGGGAACTGAGGGAACATTCATGTGAGGAGGCTGGTCTACCACTGGGAGGCCACCTAGGGAGAACTGAGGGGATCCCCATATGAGGTGGCTGGTCTACCAATGGGGGAATCACGTCTAGGGCACTGAGGAAATCCTTGTGTGAGGAGCCTAGTATACCAGTGGAATGGGAGTCCTTGGAGGAAGTTGAGGGCACCCCTTTGTGGAGGTGCTTGTCTACCATTGGGGTGGGGGCACTTGGAGGGAACTGGGGAGACACCCATGTGAGAAGGCTGGTGTACCATAGCGGTGGGGACACGTGGAGGAAACTGAGGAAACCCCTGTGTGAGGAGGCTGATCTACCATTGGGGGACCACCTGGAGGAAACTGAGAGGACCCCCATGTGAGGCAAGTGGTCTCCCATGGTGGGGCACATGACAGAAACTGAGAAGACATTCATCTGAGGAGGCTGGTCTACAATTGAGGGGGACCTGTGGAGGGTAGTCTGTGTGAGGAGGCTGGTCTGCCCTTGAGGTGGCCGAGTAGAAAGAAGTGAGGAAACCCTCATGTGAGGAGGCTAGTATACCATTGGTGTGTGGGCATATGGAGGGAACTGAGGGAACCTCCTCATGTGAGGAGGGTGGTTTACCATCGGGAAGGCTGTATTGATAGGACCCCCATCTGGGGAGGCTCATCTAACACTGGGGTGGGGGCACATGGAAGGAACTGAGTGGACCCTTATGTGAGAAGGCTGGTCTACCTTTGTGGTGGGGGCTTTTGGAGGAACTGGAGGGGACACCCATGTAAGGACACTTGTCTATTATTGGGGTGGGAGCACGTGAAGGGAACTGAGGGGATGCTTCTGTGAGGAGAGTGGTCTTTTGTTGAGGGGGTCACATGGAGGGAAACCGAGGGAACCCCCATATGAGGAGGCTGGTCTACCATTGAGGGGGCCACATTAAGAAAACTGAGGGTACCTGATTTGAGGGGGCTTGTCTACTATTTGGTTGGGAGGTAACTGAGGGGACTCCTGTGTGATGAGGTTGGTTTACCACTGGGGTGTGGGGCATGTGTAGGGAAGTTAGGGACCCCCATATGGGGAAGCTGGTCTACCATTGAGAGGGCCACATGGAGGAGAACTGAGGGGAAACTCATGTGATGAGGCTGGTCTACCGTTGCAGGGGCCACATGGAGGGAAGTCAGGGGACCCCCATTTGAAGAGACCCATCTTTTATTGAGGGGGCCACATGGAGGGGAAGAGAGGGGACCCATGTGTGAGGAGACTGGTCTATCACTGGGGGGGCACATGGAGAAAACCGAGGAGACCCCTATATGAGGAGTCTGGTCTACCATTAAGTGTCCACATGGACGGGAACTAATGGGACCCTTGTGTGAGGAGGCTAGTCTACCATTAGTAGTGGCATGTAAAGGGAACTTGGACCCCCATGTGAGGCAGCTGGTCTACCATTCATGGGGGCCTGTGGAGGGAACTGTGTGGAGGCTAGTCCACCTTTGAGCGGGCCATGTGTAGGAATCTGTGGAGACCCCAATGTGAGGAGGCTAGTCTACCATTGGGGTTGGGGGACAAAAAGGGAACTGAGGGTACCACTGTGTGAGGAGGCTGGTCTGCCATTGATGGGGCTATGTGGAGGGAACTGATGGGCACCCTGTTTGAGGAGGCTGGTCTATCATTTGGGTGGGGAAACATTTAGGGAACTGAGGGGGTCCCAATCTGAGGAGACTGGTCTACTATTGAGGGGCCCAAGGTGGAGGGAACTGAAGGGACCTCCGTGTGAGAAGGCTTGTCTACTGGTGGGGGCACATGGAAGAAAGTGAGGGGACCCTTGTGTGAGGAGGCTGGTTTACCATTGAGTGGTCATGTGGAGGCAACTGAGGTGACCCTTGTGTGTGGAGGCTGTTTTTCCACTGGGGTGGGCACATGGAGAGAACTGAGGTGGTGGCGGCCAGTGAGTCATCTGGTCTACCTTTGGGGTGGAGGCTTGGGAAGGAAACTGAAGGGATTCTTGTGTGAGGAGGCTGGTCTACCATTGATGGGACCACGTGGAGGGAACTGAGTGGGTCCCTATGTGAGAAGGCTGGTCCACCACTGGAGGTGGAGGGGCACATGTAGGAATCTGTGGGGACCCTAATGTGAGGAGGCTGGTCTACCACTGGGGTTGGGACACACAAAGGGAACTGAGGGTACTCCTGTGTGAAGAGGCTGGTCTACCATTGACAGGGTTACATGGAGGCGACTGAGGGGACCCCTGCCTTGTGAGGAGGCTCATCTGCCACTGGGAGGCCACGTGGAGGGAACTGAGGAGACCTCTACATTGGGGGGCCATGTGGTGGGAACTGAGGGGATCACCACGTGAGGGGGCTGGTCTACCACTCGGGGGACACTTGGAGGGAACGGTGGGGACTCCCATGTGAGGGGGCTGGTCTACTATTGGGTTTGGGGACCATGTGAGGAGGTTGGTTTCCCATTGTGGGGGTCACGTGGAGGGAACTGAGGGGGCCCCTGTGTGAGGATCCTGGTTGGCCTTTGGGGTGGGGGCCATGGGAGAGGAACTGTCACTCCAGAAGACAGCTAACACCCATTGTGTCTTGAAATTTTCAGCCCAGCTGAATGGAGCTTCATGGGTGAGTCCAGGCAAGACCAGCCAGAAACCTACCTGTATTTGCTGACTAACAGAATAGAAAGTAATGGTAAATCAGTGTTTTAGGTTGCCCCATTTGGGGGCGGTTTGTTGCTCAATAGGTCACTGCTCATGGCCCATGTTCCTAGTTAGAGAACTAAGAGCATCTGAGGCAGGCCCGGCTTTGCAAGAGAACCCAGGTTCCCACAGCAGGCTCTCCTATCAGTGACATCCCTTTCAAAGGGAGGACCAGGGATCCGGTGACTGGGATCTGATTATTCATGAACTCATTCATTTGGATCTATTTTCTGCCCAACTCAGGGCTGCAGGCTGAGAATCCAGAAATGGTCACAGCCTCTATCCTTGTATGTACTCCCCAATTCATAAGCGAGACAGACAGGAAAACCACCAATGACAGTGTGAGGTGGGCTGTGAGGGTGATAGTGAGGATGATTACTGTCACGATAGTTAATAGAGTGTAATAATAATAGCAAGTTATGTGCTCACCATGTCCCAGGCACGCTTCTAAGCACTTCACATGTACCAGCTTATATAATTCTCACAGCAGCCCTAGGAAGAAGATCTTGTTATGTTCATTTCCATTTCACAGATGAGGAAACGGAGGCACAGAGAGGTTAGGAGATTCTCTGTAGGTTAGGCAGCTGGTAAGTGGTGGATCTCAGAGCAGCGAGGGAGCCCAGCCCAGGGAAAGGCCCAGAGAAGGGAGCGATTATCTGCCAGGAGGAAAGAGGAAGGCTTTTTTTGGGAGGGGTCGTTTGATCTGGCCTTTGAAGGATGCTTAGGAGTCCACCAACCAGAGAGGCAATGGAAATATGTGCAGGCCTGAGGCAAGAAGAAACCAGAGTGAGCCCAGCCAGAGACATAACACTGGGTCTGCCTTATCCTTGGGTATGGGAGCCAGGCAAAAGATGGAATGACAGCCTAAGAGACAGAAGCGGGGAACTGCAGGACCTGGGAAGGCAGTGAGTGGCCTGAGAAACCATCTCTGCAATTTAACCCTGGTTGAAATGGGAAGTGACAGTGAGGCTGCTCAGCCCCAGAGTCCTCCCCCGACCCTCTCAGGATCCTGATCCTCTGTGAGGGGCAGCCCTGCCCTGGGAGAGACACAGGGATAGGCTCGGGTGACAAGGGCCTGTGCAGATAAGCAGCATGGGGGGATGTGGCTTTGGTGACCACGTTCTCTTCTGTATTCACTCTTCGTTTGGCCAATGGTTTGACGCAGGGCATAAATAGTTTTTGCTCCAAGCTAGGGCATTTTGGGAATGAACAGGGGCATGATTAACAGCTACCCCAGGATGACAGGTGCAAATCCAGACATTTGGTCACACAGATTACATGGCATCTCTCATGAGCTTGACAATTATTAATCCATTTAATCCTCCTGAAAACCTCAAAAAGAAGGTTGTTATTATCCCCACTTTGCAGATGATGAAACTGAGGCACAGAGAAAAGAAATGCATGCATATTAGCACCTACTCTGGATTGGGCACTGAGCTAGGCCATTTTACATAAATCTTGTTTAACCCTGACAATAGATATGCAAAAGACATGCTGGGAACCCTGTTTACTGATGACAAAACAGGCTCTGAGACCCAATCTGTCCAACTGATCCTCAACCTTAGCCTCTTCCACTGCCTGACTGGGTCTCTTAAGAACATCTGTTCCAATCTGAATCTCTGGCCTGCCTGTGTGTTGTTTTTTTTTTTAATTTATTTTCAGTCCCCTCGCCCTCCTTGGATTGCAGCAAGGAAAGAGGTGTGTCTTCCGCAGAAAAATGTGCATGTTCTTTTAGGTGAGATGGGAACAATGTGGGGAGGGGGCCTGGCTATGAGGGCAGGGGCTGTGGGTGGGGTGGGGGAGTGGACTGTTGGCAGCAGAACCTGCTAGGTAGGCTCACTAGACTCAGACATGCACGCTCTCTCTCTCTCTCAAGAAAACAGGTGCACAAATTATTAGGTTGGTACAAAGTAATTGTGGTTTTTGCTATTAAAGTAATGGCAAAAACTGCAATTATTTTTGCACCAACCAAATACATCCATGTGGATGGGGCAGCCTTTTCCAAGGGATTCCACCATGCAGGGCTGGATCTGGCCTCCTGGCTGTGTGACTTTGTGCACTGTCCTTCCCTCTCTGGGCTGTGGTGCCCCAGCTGGAACTCCAAGGGCTGAGACTCAAGGGCCTTGTAGAGCCTTGGCTCTGTACCCGGCTCTGTGGAGGATTCAGGGTTAGGGGGCCTGGGTTCAAATCCAGACCCTGCCTTTTCAGATGTGTGGCCTCGGAGCAAGGTATTTAGCCTGCCTCTATGTGCTCACCTGGAAAATGGGGTGATGAAGAAGATGATGATGATAATGGCAACTCCCTCTTGGAGCTGCTGTGCAGATGAAGTGAGTGAATATAAGATGGATGCTTAGAGCAGTGCACGGAAGAGCTGTGCTGTTTGTTATTATCTTCTAGGGGAAACACAAGAAAACCAACTTAGGGAGGAGGCAGCCTGTCCTGGAAGGGGAGGTCCTCACAAAGAACACTGACTCCAGCCAGCTCCTATCTTCAGGCCAAAGTCCCAGCCCAGGGTTTGCTGTGAGGTGGGGGCCTCTAGAGTCTGAAGGGCATGTCTGGTGTGGGCAGGCCCGACCTGACCAGGCACCAGAAACAGACAGGACATTGTGCACTGATAGGAGTCCTACAGGCTGAGGGAGCTGTGCCCGGGCACCCGCTGGGAACCAGGCAGCAGTGGAGGGTGGGGAGTGGGCCGTGTGCCCGGGAATGCGGCCCCACCACCACAGCCAGAGATGGAGGGGACTACAGCCCCCAGCCAGCCCGGCGTCTCCCCAGTCTCAGTCAGTTGGGCGCCACCTTTGAGATTTTTGCCTTATGAGTGAGCATTACTATAATTTATTTCATGGTTGTCTTAATTTTTAATTTATTTTTACATTTAATTTTTGTTTGGATCTGAGCTGTGCTAACATGGTTCAAAAATCAAAAGTTTAGTAAGTGCTTTCAGGGGAGTCTGCCTCCCATCCTGTCTCCCACCCCTGGCCCCTCCCCCAAAGCCATGATTATTATTTTACATCAACGAATATGAACTATATGTATTTGATATATTTTTCCAATTCAAAGACAATTTTTAGTATGCAATGCACACTGCCCTACAACACGCTTTTCTCACTTAGTATTTTTAACTTCTCTACTTAAGTGAGTGTAAATGAAAAAATACACCACCACCTTCCGTAAACAGAAGGTAGCTATGACAACAGCACATGGTGATGGAGCAAGACCACTACATTCCAGTGGGGTCCTGTTGTCTGGGGAGCCCCTGAGCTCAAGGTCTGACCTCTACTCCCTAGTTCCAGAGGGACTAGCAACTGTTGATGGCAAACTGAGGACACCCAACACCAAGCTGACACTTTGGCCGGGAAGTAATCAAAAGGACTAAAAAGATTTGGACAGGAAATCCTCTCCTCATCCTGGTCCTGGTGTATAGCAGCATTGCCATTCCAACAGTGGTATAAGTCCACACTTTGGGAAACCCTCATCTAGTCCAACAACCCTGGCACTTTAAAGATGGGTAAACTGAGGCTTAGAAAGGGTGGAGGACTTAAAATGATGCAGCTAGTTGGTGCAGAGCCTGGACAACACCTCAGGTTCCCAGGACCCTATCTACAGCCCCTGGACTAGGCAAATGGGCTTTGTTTGGAAACAAATGTGCCCAGTCCCTGCTCCTCCTCAGCCCCCTCCCCAACCCCAAATTTTCATTTAGCGAACCTCTTCAATTTCATCTAGATTATCTAATTTGTTGGCATACAATTGTTCATAGTATTCCATTTTATTTCTTTAATATTCCATTTTATTTCTTTAAGGTTGGTAGTAATGTCCCCTCTTTAATTTCTGATTTTAATAATTTGAGTCTTATATACTTTTTCTTGGTCAATCTTATACATTCTGTTAATCTTTTTTTCAGCTTTTGGTTTCATTGATTTTCTCTTTTGTTTTTCTATTTTCTATTTCATTAATTTCCTTTAATTAATCTTTATGATGTCCTTCCTTCAGCTTGCTTTAAATTTAGTTTGCTTTTCATTTTTCACTGTCTTGAAGGTGGAAACTTAGATAATTAATTTGAGATCTTTCTCATTTTTGAACCTAGGAACTTACAACTATAAATTTCCTTCTAACCACTGATTTAGCTGTATCTCATAAATTTTGTGATGCTGTGTCTTAATTTTCATTCATTTTAAATATTTTCATTTCATTAAAAGTATTTTCTAATTTCCCCTGTGATTTCTCTTTTGATTCATTAGTTAAGAAGTGTGTTGTTTAATAGCCACATATTTGTGAGTTTCCAAAATTTCTTTCTGTTAATGTTAACCAATTTTATTCTTTTATGGTTAGAGAACATACGTTCTATGATTTCTGTCCTTTTAAACGTATTGGTGTTTATTTTGTGGCCTAAGATACAGTCTATCCTGGAGAATGTTCCATGTACCCTTGAACGCATATTCTGCTGTTGTTGGGTAGAGTGTATTGTTTTGTTTTGCTTTTTGAGACAGAGTCTCACTCTGTTGCCAAGCTGGAGTGCAGTGGTGCGATCTTGGCTCACTGCAGCCTCCACCTCCTGGGTTCAAGCGATTCTCCTGCCTCAGCCTCCCGGGTAGCTGGGACTACAGGCGGGACTACAGTCGTGCACCACCATGCCCAGCTAATTTTTGTATTTTTAGTAGAGACGGGGTTTCACCATGTTGACCAGGATGGTCTCCATATCTTGACCTTATGATCTGCCCGCCTCAGCCTCCCAAAGTGCTAGGGTTACAGGCGTGAGCCACTGCACCTGGCCGGGTAGAGTGTTTGATAGAAGCCTGTTAGGGCTAGTTGGTTTATAGTATCATTAAAGTCATTTGTTTCCTTTTTGATCTTTTGCCAATTTTTTGTGTACATTATTAAAAATAAGATATTGTAATTTATAATTATTATTGTTGAATTATCTTTCTAGATTAGATATTCTAGAATTAGAATATCTAATTCTATTGTTGAATTATTTTTCCCTTCAATTCTGTCAGTTTTTCCTTCACGTACACTGGGGCTCTGGTGTTGGCTGCACATATGTTTATAATTGTTATATCTTCCTGATCTAAAGAGTATTTCTTATAGACAGCATATAGTTGGATCTTGGTTTTTTTTTTTTTTTTTAATCCAGTCTGGAAATCTCTGCCTTTTGATTGGATTGTTTAATCCAGTCACATTAATGGTATTACTGATGTCATTGAATTAACATCCACCATTCCACCATTTTACTTTTTGTTTTCTCATGTCTTTTCTGTTCCTCTGTCATTATTACTTTATTTCCTATTAAGTGATTTTTAAAATGTAGCATGTATACCTCTGTAATTATTTTTACTACATATTTTTGAGTTATTTTTGTAATGATTGCTCTAGGGCTTTCCATATACGTCTTACATTTTCAGAATCAGCTTTAGATTTATATTAACTTAAATTCAGCTAGAAATTGAAATATTACTTCAACGCAGCTCTATTCCTCCCTTTCTTTTAGTGATATTGTTATACATATTATATCTATAAATATTACAAACAAAATAATACATTATTATAGAATTATTTTATGTAATTTTATATTTTTGAAGACAATATATCATCTTAAATTTTCAGAATCAGTTTTAGATTTATATTAACTTAAATTCTGTTAGAAATTGAAATATTACTTCAATGCAGCTCTATTTCTCCCTTTATTTTAGTGATATTGTTGTTACACATATTGCATCTATAAATAGTACAAACACAATAGTTCATTATTATAAAATTATTATTCTATATAATTTTATATTTTTGAAGAAGCTAAGAGTAGAAAGAAGAACAAGTATATGTTTATAGCTTTTGTTGTGTTACCCTTCTTGTTGGTCATTTCTTGTTTTCTTCATTTGTTCTTGTGGATTTGGGTTACCATCTGGAGTCATTTTCTTATCCCAGTACAGCTTTTCTCTCACACATCTCCTTGTGCTGTAATTGGTAAATATATTATATGTCTGTATGATAGGGCCAACAATACATTATATGCAAATTGCTTCATATAATTACTTTTTAAATCAATTAATGGAAGGAAAAAGTATGCATTTGTAGTGCCTTTTATACTTGCATAATTGCTTTTTTTCATGTGGAATCAAATAATCATCAGGGGTCATTTGTTTTCAGTCTGAAGAACTTCCTTTAGTATCTGTTGTTAAGGCTGATCTGCTAGTAAATAAATGATCCTAGTTTTGTTTATCTTATAATGTCTTGAATTAACCATCATTTTCAAAAGACAGCTATGCTGGATCTAGGATGTTTAGCTGACAGTTTTTTTCTTTGAGCACTCTGAATATGTTATCCCATTGCCTCCTGACCTCCATTATTCCTGATGAGAAGTTCATTGTTAATCTTATCAGGATTCTCTTGTAAACTGAGTCATTTTTCTTTCATTGCTTTTGAGGTTTTCTTCTTGTCTTTGGGTTTCAACATTTTTACTCTGATTTGTCTGTTTATGGATCTCTTTGTGTTTATTCTACTCAGAGTTCATTGAGATTCCTAGATGTATAGATTAATGCTTTTCAGTAAATTTGGGTTGCTTTCAGCCATTAATTCTTTTAATATCTTTTCTGATTCTTTCTCCTTCTTCTTTCCTTCGAATACTCCCACTACATGTATTTGTTATGCTTAATGATGTGCCACATTTCTCTCAGGCTCTGTTCATTTTTCATCATTTTTTTCTCTCTGCTCTTAGATTTCATAAGCTCTATCAACTTTTCTTCAATTTCACTAATTCTTCTGCCAGGTCAAATACACTGTTGAGCTCCTCTAGTTAATTTTTTGAAAATCTCAGTTATTGTACTTTTAACTCCCGATTTCCATTCGATTATTTTTAAAAATAATTTCTATCTGTTTATTAATATCTCCACTTAATGTGGCTTTGTCATCATATGTTCCTTTACTCCTTTAATCATGATTTCCTTAAAGTTATTTGAACATATTTACAATTACCACTTTTAAGTCTTTGTGTGTTAAATCCAACATATGATTTCTCTCACAGGCAGTTTCTTTTGCTTGCTTTTTTACCTCCTGGTGTATGAGTCATACTTTCTTGTTTCTTTATATGTCTCTTAAGTTTTTTGTTGTTGAAAAGTAGACATTGTAAATAATGTAGCAACTCTGGATAAATTAGTCCTTCCTTTTGGAACTTATTTACTTGTTTACTTTTTTGTGACTTGCTGGATTATTTTAGTTAAGTTGATTTTCCTGCATGAAGACTCTGGTATTGCTCTTAGGGGGTACATCCTTGGGTATACCCACAGTCACCCTGAGATGACAGTGGTTTTTGCAGGGCTGTCTTTAATTTTATCTTTCTCTGACCACACTCATCTGTTAAGTTCCACTAATTGGTGGCTGATTGCCCTATTGTTTTCAACACTACATATATTTCTTTAAAGACTGATCCCATCAAAGCCAGACTCCTTTGAGCAGATAGCTCCTGAGGTCAGTGTTTGAGATCTGTTGTGACCCCCAGGAGGACTCTTTCCAGCTGTCTCTTTCCTTGATTCTCTCCAGTAAAATAGCTGTTTATGGTTTAGCCTATATCTCCAATGAACCCATCAATTTCCTCCCAATTGCCTTTCACCACAACCTGCAATGTTTTTGAGAGGGGTCTTAGGCTTAAACTTGTCCACATTTGGTTGCAAATGAAGTCAGTTCCTTTGGGGAGAAATTTAGAGCTCTCTGTTCTATGGTCTGCTTCTTCCTCCAGGCAAAAATCTCTGAAGCAAAGCTCTAGTGCTGGAAGTGTGGCAATGGTAAACTTTTCTCTGAATGACACACCAGATTTAGGAATTGAGTGCTCAGTGTATAGGGGAAACAGCCTCAGGTCTCCTCAGCTTGCCTCTCTGTGTGGAATCCTTGCTCCATCAGTGGGGCAAGAGTGATTGGGTCTTCAGTAGTCTCTGTGGATCTGTGCCCAAGGTAGAGCCTCCATGCCATGAGTTGGGCCGGGTAGAAGAAGGGAGCCCTCACTGCCTGGCTGAACTTGCCTGGAACATAGAATCAGCAACAGGCAGCTGCAAACAGGATGAGAAATGCTGACATTGTGCGCCTCTTGGGAAGCTAGCTCCTGACTAGGAGCTGGAAGGAGAGGAAACCCTGTGTTCTTGGCTGTACCCATATGGAGTAAAGTTTCTGTCTCACTGAGCTGGATGAGGGGAGGAATAAAGTGATTTTTTGTCTTTTTGTTGTATCAGTTACTGTGGGTTTAAACACAACAGACTCTTGCTGTTCTTCCTGAATTTTAGTATATTTGAAAAAATAAATGTTTATTAATTAGCTGTACACCCTTAGAATTACTTCCAGATACATTAAATGATTGTTAAGAATTTTTTTTTCACCAGTTACTCTGGGAGTGGTCCATAGGACATCTCACACTATCATGCAGGAAGTAGAACTCACAAAGATATTGCCTCATAATAGGTTTAGAAGCTACATTACTTCACCTTTCATATTTAGGTCTACGATTCTCCTGAATTTATATTTTTGTATATGGTGTGAGGTAGGGGTCAGGTTTCCTTTTTCTCCTGTATTGAAGAGACCGTCCCTTCCCCATTGCCCAGAAGAGTCTCCTTTGTCATAACTCAAATGTTCAAATATGGCTGGGACTGTTTCTAAACTTTCTATGCTGCTGTACTGATCTATTTATCTATTCTTGTGCCAAGAGCACATTGTGTTAATTATAAAAACTTTGTGATCAATTTTTATATTGAACTTGGCTATTCTTAGCCTCTTATATATTTGTACAAAATTTAGAATTATTTTATCAATTTTCACAAAATAACCTGTTGTATTTTTTGTTGGAATTGCATTGATTGATTCTTTAGATTACTTAGGTGTAAACTCTTGAACATGCTTTTCTCTCCTTTTATTTAGGTCAAGAGTTGGCAAACCATGACTAGTGGGTCAAATCTTGCTGATAGCCTGTTTTTGTATGACCCTGGAGCTAAGCATCATTTTCATTTTTAAAGAGACTTTTTTATATGAAAAGAATAACATGTGAAAGAGACCATATCACTGAATTTTAATTACTATTATTTTAAGATTTTTGCTTATTTGTTCATAAATAAGATTGGGCTGTAGTTTTCTTTCTTATGATTCCCTTGTTGAGTCTAGGGTTTGGACATCAACATTATACTGCTCTCATAAAACTAATGGGGGAGTTTATCTCTTTTTCTATTTTCTGGAAAATTTGCAGAAAATTACTTTGTTTCTTCATGGTTTTTGTAGAATTTGCCAGTATATTTATTTTCTGCATGAAAAACATTTAAATACAGATGAAAATTTGAAAATGGTTAAACGACATTTCTATTTCTTCTTGTCGCCATTTGATACATTGCATTTTAAAGAAAAATTTGTCCATTTTGCCTAATTTTCAAATTTACAGGTATAAAATTGTTTGTAACATCATTTTTTAAGTGTCTATAGGATCTATAGAAATATCCCCTTTTTAATTCCTATTAATAATTTGTGTATTTACTCTCTCATTTTCTTGATCAGTTTTGTAAGGAGTTTATTGACCTTATTGCTTTTTTCAAAAAGATAAACTTTTGGCATTATTGATCATCTTTGCTATGTTTTCTGTTTTATTAATTTCTGGTATTTATTATTTTCCTTCTCTTACTTTCTTTGGGTTTATTTTGTTATCCTTTTCTAACTTCTTGTGATGGGTCACTGATTTCTCAGCCTTTCTTCTTTTTGAATACTAGAAGTATTAAATTAGCCATTAATCATTGCATTAGCTTTAGCCAAAAGTTTTGATATGTAGCATTTTCATTACCTTTCACTTAAATATATTTTCCAATTTTATTGTGATTCCTTCTTTGATCTATTGGTTATTTTCAAGTGTATTTTTTAATTTCAAAAAAAGTGATAATTTACAATACAATTAAGGTAGAAATATATTACTCCCTGCCTCTCTCCCAAATTATTGATTTCTACCTTAATTGTATTTTGGTGACAGAATGTATTCTAGGTGATTTCAAATCTTTGACCTGTGTTAAAAGTTGCTCTGCAGCTTAAGATATGATCAATTTTTTTATCAATGCTCCATCTGTGTTTGAAAAAAACGAACATTTTGTACTTGTAGATGCAATGTTGTATGTGTTAGGCAAATCTGTTTCTTGTAGAAAGCATATAGTTGTATGCATATAGGATCATATTTGTATCTACCCTGCCAATCTGTCTTAATTTACATTTAATATAATGCCATTTAAATTTAATGTAATTAATTTTTGCCTGGTAAGGGCTATGTCTGCCATTTTCTTTTCATTTTTTCCCTCTGTTTCTATTTCTCCATTTTTTCCCTCATTTCCTGTGGTTACTTAAACAATTATTAGAATCACATTTTGATTTATCTACAGTGTATTTGTGTGTATCTCTTTGTATAGATTTTTTGTGGTTACTATAGATATTATATGGTACATACGTAACTTATCAGAGCCTACTAAGTATTGACATTTTACCAACTTGAGTAAAGTGCAGAAACCTCTCTCTCTTCACATTCCTTTGCCCTCTCTCATTTATAATTTGTCTTAAATATTTGCTCTGCATACATTGAGAACTACATCAGATAATTTTAAAAGTTTTGTGACTCCAACAAAATTTTGAAAACTCAAGAGGAGAAAGAACATCTACTGTATTTACCCATACTTTCATTCTTTCTTTTCCTTCTTGATGTTCCAAAATTCCTTTTTTTAAATTACTTATTTTCTCTTTCAAGAACTTCCTTTAGCCATTATTTTAGGTTAGGTCTGCTGGTGACAATCTCTTAGTTTTACTTCATCTAAGAATATCTTGATTTTCTCTTCGTTTCTGAAGAATAATTTTGTTTGGTATAGGATTCTGAGTTAAGCGTTCTGTTCTTTCAGCACTTTGAAAAATGTCATGCCGATTTCTTCTGGTCTCTGTGGTTTCTGATGAGAAATCTACTGTCATCTGAATGGTTTTCTCACATAGGAAAGTGTCATATTTCTCTCACAGCTTTCAAGATTTTTTCTTTGTCTTTTGTTTTCAAGAGTTTAATTGTGGTATGTCTTGGTGTGGATATCTTTGAGTGTATCTTATCTGGCATCGGCTCAGCTCTTGAGTATTTTCAGTCATTATTTCTTTGGATACTTTTTCATCCTCACACTTTTTCCTCTCCTCTGGGGACTTTGATGACATGTTAGTTTTTTTGTTTTTTTGTTTGTTTTGTTTTGTTTTGTTTTTGATAGTCCCATAGGTTGCAGAGGCTCTGCTGTTTTTTTTTTCTGTTTATTTTCTTTCTTTATGCAGATAAGGCAATGTCTATTGCTCTATCTTCAAGTTCATGGATTCTTTCCTTTACTCCCTCCATTCTGCTGTTGAACCTATCCACTGAGTTTTTAATTCAGTTATGTATTTTCCAGTTATAAGATTTCCATTTTGTCCTTCTATATGTCTTCTATTTCTTTGTTGAAATTTTCTATTTTTTCACTTGTTTCAAGTATGCTTATAATTGCTAGTGGAAGAATTTTTATGATGGCTGCTTTAAAATCCTTGTCAGATCATTCTAATTTCTGTGTCATCTTAGTGTTGGCATTTGTTAATGTCTTTTTTCATTCTAGTTGAGTTTTTCTTGGTTCTTGGTGTGATTGTATCCTGAACATTTTGTGTGATACATTAAGAAGCTCTGAATCTTCAATTAGGAGTGGAGGTCCAGGTTTTTTTGTTGTTGTTGCTTTTTTTTTTTTTTTTTTTTTTTTTGAGACAGAGTCTTGCTCTGTTGCCAGGCTGGAGTGCAGTGGTGCAATCTCAGCTCACTGCAACCTCCGCCTCCCGGATTCAAGCGATTCTCCTGCCCCAGCCTCCCAAGTAGCTGGGGTTACAGGCATGCGCCACCATGCCTGGCTAATTTTTTGTATTTTAGAAGAGACGTGGTTTCACCACGTTGGCCAAGAAGGTCTCCATCTCCTGACTTTGTGATCCGCCCACCTCAGCCTCCCAAAGTGCTGGGGTTACAGGCATAAGCCACTGTGCCCGGCCGGTCCAGGTTTTTTAATAGGCCTCCATGGACATCCCCCAGAGCTGGTTACTGCTGGGCGTGGAAAGTCCTCAGTAGGCCTCTGCCAACACAATATGGCTTTGAGGGAGAGGGACACTTTGTTACCTCTCATGTGGCTTCCACTGACATAATGGGGCAGGTTTCTCATTACCACTAGGCAATGGTGAAAATCTTGTTTTCCACTTGGCCTTCTCTGACAACACCCAGAGGGGAGAAGGAGGGACAACTTATTATTACTGGGTGGGGACAAATGTCCTGGCTCCCTACTCAACTTTTGCTGATAAGAGTGGTGCTGAGTACACAGGTTTTTTTGTTTTTTGTTTTTTGTTTTGCCATGTAGGAATAGGGCTGTTTGGAGGGCAGTTATTTTCTTAAAGTTTTCTGTCTGGCTAGGTCGCTTCTTTCCTGGTCCTTTGGCTACAGAAATCAGGCTTTAAGTAGGACTTTAAAATTTCTATAACCATTGGTGTTTCTGGTTTTTCTAGCACACAGTCCGAGATCTAGGAGGCAAAAGGACACTTCAGGGAGCACACTGTTAATGTTGCTTCTTGGGTCTCCAGGTCTTTAGCTGTCTGCTCTCTTCTCTCCACTTTCTGGCGTCTTACCATTGTTTTACATATGAAATGAGGTTTTTAAGCTGTAGTTAAGAGAAGAATAGGCCAAATTGCAACTACTCCATCTTGTCCTGTGTGAAGATTTTCATTCTTAATTCAATTTCTTTATTATAGTTGTATTCAGATTTTCTATTTTTTCTTTAATCAATTTTGTTTATTTGTGTCTGTTGGAAATTTGCCTATTTCCTCTAAGTTGTCTAATTTGTTGGTATAAAGTTGCTTATAACATTTTCTTATAATCCATTTCAGGGTAAGTAGGGATGTCTCCTCTTTAATTCCTGATTTTGGTGATTTGTGCCTTCTGTCTTTTTTTCCGGGTCAGTCTAGCTGAAGGTTCATCAATTTAATTAATCTTTTCAAAGAACCAAATTTTGGTTTTATTGATTTACTCTACTGTTTATTTCTTATTGATTTCTGTTCTAACCTTTGTTATTTGCTTTCTTCTGTTTTCTTTGCATTTAGCATACTCTTCATTTTCTAGTTTCTTAAGATGGAAACTTTAAATGTCCTGCTAGACACTAGTTTAGTGCATCCTGTAAATTCTGATATTAAAAAAATTAGGTCAAAATATTTTCTAACTTTCTTCATTATTTATTTTGCACTCATGGGTTATTTGGAAGTGTGTTAATTTCCAAATAGTTGAGGATTTCCCAGGTTTCTTTCTGTTGTTGATTTCTAATTTAATTTCTTTGTGGTTAGGGAACATATTTTGTATGGCTTCAATTTTAAAAATGTATTGGGACTTGCTTGTGGCCTAACATATAGTTTATCCTAAAAAATGTCCCATGTGCACTTGAGAGGAATGTATAGTCTGCTATTGTTGGGTGGAGTGTTCTAGAGATGTCTGTTAGATCTAGTTGGTTGTTCATGTCTGCTATTTCCTTGTTAATCTCCTTCCTGAGTGTTCTATCCATGATTAAAAGTGGAGTTTTAAGTCCAACTATTGTTGAATTGCCCATTTCTCTCTTCATTTCTGTCAGTTAAGGTTTGTGTATTTTAGGGCTCTGTTGTTGGAAAAAATATGTTTACAGTTACATGTTCCTGATAGAATGACCCATCTATTATCATAAAAATGTCCTTCTTTGTCTCCAATTATTATTGTTGAATTGTCTATTTTTTCTTTCAATTTTATTAGTTTTTCCTTCATTTTGAGGCTCTTATTAGATGTCTATATGTTTATAATTTTAAAAGTGAGGCAGTTATATCTTTCTGATGTACTTAATTTTTTCATTCTAACATGTCCTTTTTGTCTCTAGCAATATTTTTTTAGCCTGAAGTCTATTTTGTCTGATATTAATGTAGCCACTGTGGCTTTGTATGGTTATTATTGTACAGTATGGATCTTTTTCCATCCCTTTGCTTTCAACTAATTTGTGTCTTTAACTCTAAAGTTTGTCTCTTATCAACAGTTTATAGTTAGATCTCACTTTTTTAATGCAGTCTAACCATCTGTGCCTTTATATTTGGGTAGTTAAATCATTTGCTTAATGTAACTATTAATATGGTTAGACTTAGATTGGCCATTTCACTATTGTTTTCTGTCTCCTGTCTTTTTTATTTCTCTGTTTTTCCTTGACTGCTTTCCTTCGTGTTAAGTGAATATTATTTAGTGTACCATTTTAATTTCACCATTGATTTTTTTCTATATTTTTGGTTATTTTCTTAATGATTGTTATAGAGATTTCAATATGCATCTTAACTTATCACAGTCTACTTCAAAATTTTTTTAAAATTATGCTTTAAGTTCTGGGGTACATGTGCAGAATGTGTAGGTTTGTTACATAGGTATACACATGCCATGGTGGTTTGCTGTACCCATCAACCTGTCATCTACATTAGATATTTCTCCTAATGCTATCCTTCCTCTAGCCCCCCATCCCCTGACAGGCCCCAGTGTGTGATGTTCCCCTCCCTGTGTCCATGTGTTCTCATTGTTCAACTCCCACTTATGAGTGAGAATGTGTGGTGTTTGGTTTTCTGTTCTTGTGTTAGTTTGCTGAGAAGATGGTTTCCAGCTTCATCTATGTCCCTGCAAAGGACACGAACTCATCCTTTTTATGGCTGCATAGTATTCCATGGTATATATGTGATACATTTTCTTTATCCAGTCTATCACTGATGGGCATTTGGGTTGGTTCAAAGTCTTTGCTATTGTCAACAGTGCCGCAGTAAACATACATGTGCATGTGTCTTTATAGTAGAAGGATTTATAATCCTTTGGGTATATACCCAGTAATGGGATTGCTGAGTCAAATGGTATTTCTGGTTCTAGATCCTTGAGGAATCACCACACTGTCTTCCACAATTGTTGAACTAATTTACGCTCCCACCAACAGTGTAAAAGCATTCCTATTTCTTCACATCCTCTCCAGCATCTGTTGTTCCCTGACTTTTTAAGATCACCATTCTAACTGGCATGAGATGGTATCTCATTATAGTTTTGATTTGCGTTTCTCTAATGACCAGTGATGATGAGCTTTTTTTCATATGTTTGTTGGTTGCATAAATATCTTCTTTTGAGAAGTGTCTGTTCATATCCTTTGCCCACTTTTTTATGGGGTTCTTTGTTTTTTTCTTGTAAATTTGTTTAAGTTCTTTGTAGATTCTGGATATTAGTCCTTTGTCAGATGGATAGATTGCAAAAATTTTCTCCCATTCTGTAGGTTGCCTGATCATTCTGGTGACAGTTTCTTTTGCTGTGCAGAAGCTCTTTAGTTTAATTAGATCCCATTTGTCAATTCTGGCTCCTGTTGCCATTGCTTTTGGTGTTTTAGTCATGAAGTTTTTGCCCATGCCTATGTCCTGAGTGATATTGCCTAGGTTTTCTTCTAGGGTTTTTATGGTTTTAGGTCTTATGTTTAAGTCTTTAATCCATCTTGAGTTAATTTTTGTATAAGGTGTAAGAAAATGGTCCAGTTTCAGTTCTTTTGCATATGGCTAGCCAGTTTTCCCAACGCCATTTATTAAATAGGGAATCCTTTCCCCATTGCTTGTTTTTGCCAGGTTTGTCAAAGATCAGCTGGTTGTAGATGTGTGGTGTTATTTCTGAGGCCTCTGTTTTGTCCCATTGGTCTATATATCTGTTTTGGTACCAGCACCGTGCTGTTTTTGTTCCTGTAGCCTTGTAGTGTAGTCTGAAGTCAGGTAGGGTGATGCTTCCAGCTTTGTTCTTTTTGCCTAGGATTGTCTCAGCTTACAGGCTCTTTTTTAGTTCTATATGAAATTTAAAGTAGTTTTTTCTAATTCTGTGAAGAAAGTTGACGGTAGCTTGATGGGGTTAGCATTGAATCTATAAATTACTTTGGGCAGTATGGCTATTTTCATGATACTGATTCTTCCTATCCATGAGCATGGAATGTTTTTCCATTTGTTTGTGTCCCCTCTTATTTCCTTGAGCAGTGGTTTGTAGTTCTCCTTGAAGAGGTCCTTCATATCCCTTGTAAGTTGTATTCCTAGGTATTTTATTGTTTTTGTAGAAATTTTGAATGGGAGTTCACTCATGATTTGGCTCTCTGTTTGTCTATTATTCGTTTATAGGAATGCTTATGATTTTTGCACATTAATTTTGTGTCCTGAGACTTTGCTGAAGTTGCTTATCAGCATAAGGAGATTTTGGGCTTGAGACGATGGGGTTTTCTAAATATACAATCATGTCATCTGCAAACAGAGACAGTTTGATTTCCTCTCTTCCTATTTGAATACCTTTATTTCTTTCTTTTGCCTGATTGCCCCGGCCGGAACTTGCAATACTACGTTGAATAGGCGTGGTGAGAGAGGGCATCCTTGTCTTGTGCTGGTTTTCAGAGGGAATGCTTCCAGTTTTTGCCCATTCAGTACGATATTGGCTGTGAGTTTCTATAAGTAGCTCTTATTATTTTGAGATACGTTCCGTCAATACCTAGTTTATTGAGAATTTTTAGCATGAAGGGGTGTTAAATTTTGTCAAATGCCTTTTCTGCATCTATTGAGATAATCATGTGGTTTTTGTCATTGGTTCTGTTCATGTGATGGATTACATTTGTTGATTTGCATATGTGGAACCAGTCTTGCATCCAGGGATGAAGCTGACTTGATTGTGGTGGATAAGCTTTTTGATGTGCTGCTGGATTTGGTTTGCCAGTATTTTATTGAGGATTTTTGCATCAATGTTCATCAGGGATACTGGCCTGAAATTTTCTCTTTTTTTGTTGTGTCTCTGCTGGGTTTGGGTATCAGGATGATGCTGGCCTCATAAAATGAGTTAGGGAGGATTCCCTCTTTTTCTATTGTTTGAAATAGTTTCAGAAAGAATGGTACCAGCTCCTTTTTATACCTCTCATAAAATTCAGCTGTGAATCTGTCTGGTCCTGGACTTTTTTTGGTTGGTAGGCTATTAATTACTGCCTGAATTTCAGAACTTGTTACTGGTCTATTCAGGGATTCGACTTCTTCCTGGTTTAGACTTGGGAGGGTGTATGAGTCCAGGAATGTATCCATTTCTTCAAGATTTTCTAGTTCATTTGCATAGAGGTGTTTATAGTATTCTCTGATGGTAGTTTGTATTTCTGTGGGATCAGTGGTGATATTCCCTTTATCATTTTTTGTTGCGTCCATTTGATTCTTCTCTCTTACCTTCTTTATTAATCTTGCTAGCAGTCTATCTAGTTTGTTGATCATTTCAAAAAAACAGCTCATGGATTCATTGATTTTTTTGAAGGGATTTTTTTGTGTCTCTATCTCCTTCAGTTTTGTTCTGATCTTAGTTATTTCTTGTCTTCTGCTAGCTTTTGAATTTGTTTGGTCTTGCTTCTCTAGTTCTTTTCATTGTGATGTTAGGGTGTTGATATACGATCTTTCCTGCTTTCTCTCATGGGCATTTAGTGCTATAAATTTCCCTCAAACACTGCTTTAAATGTGTCCCAGAGATTCTGGGACATTGTGTCTTTTTTCTCATTGGTTTCAAAGAACTTATTTATTACTGCCTTAATTTTGTTATTTACCCAGTAGTCATTCAGTAGCAGGCTGTTCCGTTTCCATGTAGCTGTGCAGTTTCGAGTGAGTTTCTTAATCCTGAGTTCCAATTTAATTGCACTGTGGTCTGAGAGACTGTTTGTTATGATTTCCATTCTTTTGCATTTGCTGAGGAGTGTTATACTTCCAATTATGTGGTCAAGTTTAGAATAAGTGTGATATGGTCCTGAGAAGAATGTATATTCTGTTGATTTGGGGTGGAGAGTTCTCTAGATGTCTATTAGATCTGCTTGGCCCAGAGCCAAGTACAAGTTCTGAATATCCTTGTTAATTTTCTGTCTTGTTGATCTGTCTAATATTGACAATGGGGTGTTAAAATCTCCAACTATTGTTGTGTGGGAGTCTAAGTCTCTTTGTAGGTCTCTACAAACTTGCTTTTTGAATCTGGGTGCTCCTGTATTGGATGCATCTATATTTAGGATAGTTAGCTCTTCTTGTTGCATTGATCACTTTACCATTATGTAATGCCCTTCTTTGTCTCTTTTGATCTTTGTTGGTTTAAAGTCTGTTTTATCAGAGAGCTAGGATTGCAACCCTTGCTTTTTTTTTGCTTTCAATTTGCTTGGTACATCTTCCTCCATCCCTTTATTTTGAGCCTTTGTGTGTCTTTGCAAGTGAGATGGGTCTCCTGAATACAGCACACTGATGGGTCTTGACTCTATCCAATTTGCCAGTCTGTGTCTTTTAATTGGGGCACTTAGCCCGTTTACATTTAAGGTTAATATTGTTTTGTGTGAATTTGATTTTGTCATTATGACGCTAGCTGGTTATTTTGCCTTTTAGTTGATGCAGTTTCTTCATAGTGTCAATGGTCTTTACAATTTGGTATGTTTTTGCAGTGGCTGGTCCCAGTTGTTCCTTTCCATGTTTAGTGCTTCCTTTAGGAGCTCTTGTAAGGCAGGCCTGGTGGTGACAAAATTTCTCAGCATTTGCTTGTCTGTAAAGGATTTTATTTCTCCTTCGCTTATGAAGCTTAGTTTGGCTGGATATAAAATTCTGGGTTGAAAATTCTTTTCTTTAAGAATGTTGAATATTGGCCCCCACTCTCTTCTGGCTTGCAGGGTTTCTTATGAGAGATCCACTGTTAGTCTGATGGGCTTCCCTTTGTGGGTAAGCCGACCTTTCTCTCTGGCTGCCCTTAACATTTTTTCCTTCATTTCAACCTTGGTGAATCTGATGATTGTGTGTCTTGGGGTTGCTCTTCTCAAGGAGTATCTTTGTGGTGGTCTCTGTATTTACTGAATTTGAATGTTGGGCTGTCTTGCTGGGTTGGGCAAGTTCTTCTGGATAATATCCTGAAGAGTGTTTTCCAACTTGGTTCCATTCTCCCTGTCACTTTCAGGTACACCAATCAGATGTAGATTTGGTCTTTTCACATAGTCCCATATTTCTTGGAGGTTTTGTTTCTTCCTTTTCATTCTTTTTTCTCTAATCTTGTCTTACTTTATTTCATTAAGTTGATCTTCAGTCTCTGATATCCTTTCTTCAGCTTGATTGATTCAGCTATTGATACTTGTGTATGTTTCCCGAAGTTCTCATGCTGTGTTTTTCAGCTTCATCAGGTCATTTATGTTCTTCTCTAAAGTGGTTATTCTGGTTAGCAATTCCTCTAATATTTTTTCAAGGTTCTTAGCTTCCTTGCATTGGGTAGAACATGCTCCTTTAGTTTGGAGGAGTTTGTTATTACCCACCTTCTGAAGCCTACTTCTGTCAATTCGTCAAACTCATTCTCCATCCAGTTTTGTTCCATTGCTGGCAAGGAGTTGTGATCCTTTGGAGGAGAAGAGGCATTCTGGTTTTTGGAATTTTCAGCCTTTTCGTGCTGGTTTCTCCTCATCTTTGTGGATTTATCTACCTTTGGTCTTTGATGTTGGTGACCTTTGGGTGGGGTCTCTGAGTGGACATCCTTTTTGTTGATATTGATGCTGTTCCTTTCTGTTTGTTAGTTTTCCTTCTAACAGTCAGGCCCCTCTGCTGCAAGTCTGCTGGAGTTTTCTGGAGGTCCACTCCAGACCCTGTTTGCCTGGGTATCACCAGCCGAGGCTGCAGAACAGCAAAGATTGCTGCCTGTTCCTTCCTCTGGAAGCTTTGTCCCAGGGAGGCACCCACCAGATGCCAGCTGGAGCTCTTCTGTATGAGGTGTCTGTTGGTCCCTGCTGGGAGACATGGGGGTCAGGGATGCACTTGAGGAGGCAGTCTGACCCTTAGCAGAGCTTGAATGCTGTGCTGGGAGATCTGCTGCTCTCTTCAGAGCTGTCCGGCAGGGATGTATAAGTCTGCTGAAGCTGCACCCACAGGTGTCCTTTCCCCCAGGTGCTCTGTCCCAGGGACATGGGGCTTTTATCTGACTGGGGCTGCTGCCTTTTTTTAGAGATGCCCTGCACAGAGAGGAGGAATCTAGAGAGGCAGTCTGGCTACAGCAGCTTTGCTGAGCTGTGGAGGGCTCTGCCCATTTGGAACCTCCCAGCAGCTTTGTTTACACTGTGAGGGTAAAACCACCTACTCAAGCCTCAGTAATGGTGGACGCCCCTCCTCACACCAAGCTCAAGCATCCCAGGTCGACCTCAGACTGCTGTGCTGGCAGCGAGAATTTCAAGCTAGTGGATCTTAGCTTGCTGGGCTCTGTGGGGGTGGGATCTGCTGAGCTAGATCACTTGGCTCCCTGGCTTCAGCCCCCTTTCCAGGGGAGTGAACGGTTCTGTCTCACTGGTGTTCCAGGCACCACTGGGGTATGAAAAAAAAAAAAACAAAACAAAACTCTTGCAGCTAGCTTGGTGTCTGCCCAAATGGCTGCCCAGTTTTGTGCTTGAAACCCAGGGCCCTGGTGGTGTAGGCACCGGAGCGAATCTCCTGGTCTGAGGGTTACGAAGACCGTGGGAAAAGCATAGTATCTGGGCCAGAGTGCCCTGTTCCTCATGGTACAGTCCTTTACCACTTCCCTTGGCTAGAGGAGGAAGTTCCCTGAACCCTTGTGCTTCCCTGGTGAGGTGATACCCCACCCTGCTTCGGCTTGCCCTCCATGGGCTGTACCCACTGTCTAACCAGTTCCAATGAGATGAACCAGGTACCTCAGTTGGAAATGGAGAAGTCACCCGCCTTCTGCGTTGATCTCACTGGGAGATGCAGACCGGAGCTGGTCCTATTCAGCTGTCTTGCCAGCAGCAATCTCCTGTCTACTTCAAATTATTAATACTGGTAAAATATAAACTCTTTGTTCCAGCATAGCTCTATTTTCATATCTCTCCTTTGTGCTAATATTTCAAAACCTATTATATTCATATATGTTATAAAGCAAACAATACAGTGTTGCAATTATTGCTTTATGCAATACTATGTATTTTAAAGATGTTAAAGAAAGAAATGAGAAATATATATTTATAGTCTTTTATATTAATTAACGTGCAGGTATACCTTGTTTTATTGCACTTTGGAGATACTGTGTTTTTTGACAAATTGGAGGTTAGTGGCAACCCTGCGTTGAGCAAGTCTATTGGCACCATTTTTCCAGCAGCATGTGTTTACTTCATGTCTCTGTGTCAAATTTTGGTAATTCTCACAATATTTCAAAGTTTTTCATTATTTTATCTGTTATGGTGACTGCAATCAGTGATCTTTGATGTTACTATTGTAATTGTTTTGGAGTGCCACAAACTGTGCTTATATAATACAGTGAATTTAATCGATAAATACGTGTGTTCTGACTGCTCCCTCAACCACCCATTCTGTGTTTCTCTCTCTCTTCTGGCCTCCCTATTCCCTGAGACACAACAATATTAAAGTTACACTAATTAATAACCCTACAATGGCCTGAGAGTGTTCAAGTGAAAGGAAGAGTTGTACATCTTTCTCTTTAAATCAAAAACTAGAAATGATTAAGCTTAGTGAGGAAAGTATGTTGGAAGCCAAGATAAGCCAAAAGCAAGGTCTCTTACACCAGTTATGCAAGTTGTGAATGCAAAGGAAAACTTCTCGAAAGAAAGTAGAAGTGCTGCTCCAGCAAACATACATGATAAAAAAGTGAAGCAGCCTTACTGCTGATATGGAGAAGGCTTGAGTGGTCTGGATAGAAGATCAAACCAGCCACAACACTTCCTTAAGCCAAAGCTTAATCCAGAGAAAGGCCCTAATGCTCTTCAATTCTATGAAGGCTGAGAGAGGTAAGGAAGCTGAAGAAGGAAAGTTTGAATCTAGCAGGGATTGGCTCACGAGGTTTGAGGAAAGAAACCATCTTCATAGCAGAAGTGCAAGGCGAAGCAGCAAGTGCTGATGTAGAAGCTGCAGCAAGTTATTGAGAAGATCCAGCTATGGTAATTGATAGAGGTAGCTACACTAAACAATAGATTTTCAGTGGAGATAAAACATACTTCTACTGGTAGAAAATGCCATCTAGGACTTTCACAGCTAGAGAGAAGTCAATGCCTGGCTTCAAAGCATCAAAGCACAGGCTGACTCTCTTGTGAGGCGCTAATGAAGTTGGTGATTTTAAGTTGAAGCCAGTGTTCACTTACCATTCCAAAAATCCTAGGGCTCTTACTAATTATGTTATTAATTAGGCTAAATCTACTCTGCCTGTGCTCTAGAAATGGAACCACGAAGCCTGGATGACAGCACATTTGTTACAGCATGGCTTACTGAATATTTTAAGCCCACTGTTGAGACCTACTGCTCAGCAAAAAATATTTCTTTCAAAATATTACTGTTTATTGACAATGCACTTGGTCGTCCAAGAGCTCTGATACAGTTGTATAAGTAGATTAATATTGTTTTTATGCCTGCTAGTACATCCATTTTGCAGCCCATGGATCAAGAAGTAATTTTGATTTTCAAGTCTTCTTAATTAAGAAATACATTTCATAAAGCTATAGCTGATATAGATAGCGATTCCTCTGATGGATCTGGGCAAAGTAAGTTGAAAACCTTCTGGAAAGAATTCACCATTCTAGATGCCATTAAGAACATTCATGATTCATGGGAGGAGGTCAAAATGTCAACATTAACAGAAGTTTAGAAGAAGCTGATTCCAATCTTGATGGATAGCTTTGAGCGGTTCAAGACTTCAGTAGAGGAAGTCACTGCAGTTGTGGTGGAAACAGCAAGAGAACTAGAATGAGAAGTGGAGCCTGAGGATGTGACTGAACTGCCACAATCCCATAATACAATTTTAACTGATGAGTAGTTGCTTCTTATGATGGTAAAATAAAGTGGTTTCTTAAATGGAATCTACTCCATTTGAAGATGCTGTGAACATTGTTGAAATGGCAACAAAGGATTTAGACTAATACATAAACTTGGTTGATTAAGGCAGCAGCAGGGCTTAAAAGGATTAACTCCAATTTTGAAAGAATTTCTACTGTGGGTAAAATGCTATCAAACAGCACCACGTGGTACAGAGAAATCTTTAGTGAAAGAGTCAATCAATGTAGCAAGCTTCACTGTTGTCTTATTTTCAGAAATTGTCACAACCACCCTTCCTTTAGCAACCAACACCCTGATCAGTCAATAGCCATCATACTGAGGTAAGATCCTCCACCTGCAAAAAGATTATGACTTGCTGAAAACTCAGATGGTTTTTTTAAAGCATCTTTTAGCAATAAAAGTATTTTTAAATTAAGGTATGTACATTTGTAGACATAATGCTATTGCACACTTAATAGACTACGGTATAAAGGTATAATGTAAACATAACTTTTATATGCACTGGAAAACCAAAAAGTTTGTGTGATTTGCTTTATTGTGATATTTGCTTTATTGCAGTGGTCTGGAATTAAACCTGCAATATCTTTTATGTATGCCTTTATTTACCATTTCTGGTGTTTTTCATTTCTTTCTGCAGATTTTAGTAACTCTCTGAAGTCATTTCTTTTTAGTTTGGTAGACTTCTTAGAGAACTTCTTCTAAGGTAAGCCAGTCAGCAATGGATTCTGTCAGTTTTTGTTTTTCTGGGAATGTTTTTATTTTGCATTAATGTTTGGAGGATAGTTTTTTTGGGTACAGTAATTTTGGTTGATGGTCTTTTCCTGTCATCACTTGGAATATGGTATCGCACTGCCTTATGGTGTCTATTGTTTCTAGTGAGAAGTCAGGAAAATTAATTTTACTCTTGCTCCCCTATACATGAGTCTATTTTCTCTTGCTGCTATTAAGATTTTCACTTTCTCCTTAGCTTTCAACAGTTTTACTGTGGTGTACCTATGTGCATATGTCTTTGTATATTTTCAGCTTGGGGTTTGTTGAGCTTCTTGGATGTGTAATTAAAAATGTTTAAATTAAATTTAGGAAGTTTTGGCCAATATATTAATATATTAAAAAATTCTTTCTGCCTCTTTCTCTCTCTGTGTGTATTTTTGGGACTCCCTTTACACATATATTTGTGTGCTTCATATTGTCTGACAGGTCTCTGGGGCTCTCTTTATGATTTTCAGTCTCTTTAACTCTTCGTTTTTCAGATTGAATAATTTCTACTGATCTTTCTTCAAGTTTAAGAATTATTTCTTCTATCTCAAATATGCTGTTGAACCCTTCTAATGATGTTTTTTCATTTCAGTTATCTCACAAGAGTGCAATAAGCTACCCAGACATAGGAAATCAGGCTTAAGAGTAAAAACGAGAATAAAAAACTGGACAGAGACATCAGAAGGCACACTGTGTAAGGGAGACAGATATCACACTTTTAACCAGGCAAGTTACTAAATAAACAGCTCCAGAATTTCATTTTGGTTCTTTTTTTATAACTCATATCTCCTAATCAGTGATCTCTTTTTGTTGATTTGTGTGGTTATACTTTCCTTTAGTTCTTTAAATATGGTTTCTTTAGTTATTTGAACATATAGTGTATTTGAAGTATTTTTCTGCTAAGTCAAACATCCAGGAACCATCGGCAATAGTTTCTAGTGAGAGTCTTTTTCCTGAGTATGGGTCACATTTTACTGTTTCTTTTCATGTCTCATAGTTTTGTTGAAAATTAGACATTTTAGATAAAATATTGTAGTAACTCTGGATTCTGATTTGTTCACTCTGACAATTGTTGACACTCTGTTTGTCTGCTTGTTTATTTAGTAAATTGCCTAGTTAAAAGTGTGAAATCTGTCTCCCTTACACAGTGTGGCCGCTGATGTCTCTGTCCAGTTTTTTATTCTTGTTTTTACTCTTAAGCCTGATTTCCTAGGGGTCATCCCTGTGTCTGGGTAGCTTAAAATGATCATGCAGAGGTTGTGCTCAAACACTTTGAGCCAGTATGGCTTTTGTCTTCTGCTGATGTATGTGTGTGGGGGAAAGAGTGCATTCAAAGTTCAGGATGTTTTCAAGTCTGCTGTGGTTTTCACTTTCTTCTGGGCACTGTCATGTCTCTTAGACAACTGTGCATAGACTCAGGGTTGGCCAACATGTGTTCATAGCCTTCTCCATTCTTTATTTCACACATGCTGCTGGGACTGTCTTTGCCCCAGTCACAACGACAACTCAGAATAGTAGAGCTATTGGCCCGCCTGTTTCCCCATTCTGAGATTATCACTTTCACCAAGTAGCCATCACACACTGCTCCACATAGAATGAGCCACCTTTAACCGTGGCAGCCTCATTTCTGGTTCTCATACCCTAGAGAACCCTCTGTGTCAACTGGATGGGGGGATTGGGAACAGCCCTAGGCACTATAGTCACAGTCTTACCCTGTTACTATTTGAATATCAGTAAGTTTTCAAGCATGACAGCTCTCAAATGGCTGTATGTATATGGCCCGTGTTCAGCATGCCTAAATGGTTGGTCTGTCGGTTTTATCCAGCTCTTTGAGCAGAGTGTTTGCTCACATCCTTACACAACCATAGCTGGAAGTCTTATGCATTCCCACCACAGCATATTATTTTTATTACTACCCTTCATTTAAAAAATTGAACTGATGAAATTACATCTGAAATTATTTCCTTTTTGCTTGAAGAAAACCTATTAGTGTTTCCTTTAGTTCATGTCTGCTAGTGACAATTCTGTAATTTAAAATGTATCCGAACTTGCCTTTATTCATCTTTGTTCTTGAAAGATATTTTCTCTGGTTATAAAGTTCTTGGGTTGGTAGTTATTTTCTTTGGCACATTGGTATTATCATTCTGTTGTCCTCTGTCTTTTGTATTTCTTGTGGAAAAGCTAGCACTCATTCTAATTGTTACTTTTTAAAGGTAATTTTTGGGTACTTCTGCCTGTTTTTAAGACTTTCTCTTAGTCTTCGGTTTTTGGCAGTTTTATTTTGAAATATTTGTGTAGGCTTTGAAAAATTGTGCTTGGGATTTGTTGGAATTTTTGAATCTATAGATGGATTTTTTTCATCACCTTTGGACAATTCTCAGCCATTTTATCATCATTTATTGCCCCTCTATCTCATAGCTTCTACTGGATTCCAGTGAAATGTATTTAGACCTTTTACTGTGTTCTCTCTGTCTTTTATTCCCTGATTTGTTTTCCTCTCATAGTTTTATCTCATTGTGCTTCATTTAAGACATTTTCTTTTTAATCTATCATCTAACTTAATTCTCTCTTTAGCTGTGTCTAATCCACTGTTAACCCATCCATTGTGTTTTTAATTTCAGTGTTTATATTTTGAAATTGGGGAATTTATTTCTATTTAGCTCAAATCTGCCATTCATTTTTTAAAATATAGTTTTCAATTCTCTGCTGAAATTATCAATCTTTTCTGTTGTCTCCTGGGACTTATAAACATAGTAATTTTAAAGACTTTTCCTGATCATCCCAATATCCAGAACCTCTGTGTGTCTATTTCTATCGTCTGTTGACTGCTGGTTTCATTCATGTTGTCTTGTCTCTTCATTTGCTTAGATATGTTTAGCTATGTGGTAGATATTTTATATGCTAAATTGTTTGCCAAAATAACTCGAGGCCTAGGATTGTAGGTATTCTCTTTCAGATAATATTTTTGTTTGCTTCTACCGGTATCCTAGTGGACACTAGAATTTGGCATCACCTCAATGCAGTTTCACAAATTGAGATCTTCCGGGTGTCCAGATGACTGGAAGCTGGACTCACCAACTTCCTGTTCACTTCTGGGCATCAGATCTTTGTTAATGCAATCCACATATACAGTTTGCTTTTTGAACTGGTACCTCCCATGGGCCAGTTAGTATGAGTCAAGGTGAGGCCAGGGGCAGCACCAGGGGTGGGAGACCATAGGACAGAGCCAACACCAGCAGACTTGGCAGGGAGGGAACCACAAGGAGCAGCTTCCAATTTAGTGTGAGAAAGATTCCTTCCCCTGGGGCTGTCCAGGGAGGGTTTCCCAGGTGGGAGGAAGCACTTTATCATGGCAGGTGGGGAGCAGGGTTTGGGTGCTGGAGGAAGTGCAGAGGGGAATTTGGGCATTTAATGGGGTATGAGAGACAGGGAACTGGATTCCTTTGAAGGCCAATGAGGTTCTGTGTCTTCCTGGCAGAAACAATTCCATCTGATTGGTGAGAAGCTCCCCCAGGCTGCCTCTTGAGATCACAAATGCCATTCGTATCGCCTTAGCACTCAACTCATTGCTGTGCGAAACTCATTTCCCATCAAAGGGAAAGGAATTCTTTTTAATTTTAATTTTAGATTTGGGGGTACATGTGCAGGTTTGTTATATATTACATGATGCTGAGGTTTGGGCTTCTATTGATCCCTTCACTCAGATAGTGAACACTGTACCCAATAGGAAGTTTTTCAGCCCTTGCCCTCTCCCTCCTCCTTTTGGAGTCCCTGCTGTCTACTATTGTCATCTTTTTGCCCATGTGTTCCCAGTGTTTAGCTCCCACTTACAAGTGAAAATGTATTATATTTGGTTTTCTATTTCTGTGTTAATTCACTTAGGATAATGGCCTCCAGCTGCATCCATGTTGCTGCAAAGGCCAGGATTTTATTCCTTTTTATGGCTGTGTTGTATTCCATGGTGTATATATACCACATTTCTTTATTCATTCCACCGTTGATGGGCACCTGGGTTGATTCCATGCCTTTACTATTGTGAATAGTGCTATGATAAACATACCAGTGTAAGTGTCATTTTGGTAGAACAAGTTATTTTCCTTTGTGTATATGCCTAGTCATGGGATTGCTGGGTCTAATGGTAGTTCTATTTTCAGTTCTTTGAGAAACTTCCAAACTGCTTTCCATAGGGGCTGAACTAATTTACATTCCCACTAACAGTGCATAAGCATTCAGGAAGGTAATTTTTTTTTAAATGAGGCGCAGGACAAGGATCCTGGTTGTTTCTCTCAAGGCCAGCTACCCCATTGCCCATCTTGCCAGTCCCTCCACCTCCCTGAGCTTGACTCTAGCCTGTCTTTGATCCTTGCACAGCTGGGCTTGGTCCAGCCTCAGGGCCTTTGCACCCGCTTTTCTCTTGCCTGGGGTGCTCTTTCCCCAGTTCCTCACAGCTCTCGCCTCGAATGTCATCTGCTCCTGACCACCCAGTCTGAGGTGGATCTCCTTCATTCTCCATCACAGCAATGTCTACTACTTCCTCTTTTTTATTTATCAAATCCCCATCTGTAATTATTTAAATTACATAAGTATTTGTTTCTGGTTTGCCTCTTCCTTTATAAAAGGAAACCCCACAGTCTCAGTGTATTAGTCTGTTTTCATGCTGCTAATAAAAACATACCTGAGACTGGGTCATTTATACAGGAAAGAGGTTTAATGGGCTTACAGTTCTGCATGGCTGGGGAGGCCTTACAATCATGGCAGAAGGCAAGGAGGAGCAAGTCATGTCTTACATGGATGGCAGCAGGAAAAGAGAGAGCTTGTGAGGGAAACTCCCCCTTATAGAACCATCAGATCTCGTGAGACTTATTCACTATCATGAGAACAGCATGGGAATGACCCACTCCCATGATTCAATTACCTCCCACTGGGTCCCTCCTACAACACCTGGGAATTGTGGGAGCTACAATTCGAGATGAGATTTGGGTGGGGACACAGCCAAACCATATCCCTTGGGGACCTGTCTATCCTTCACATTGCACTGGGACTGGTGCAGAGCTAATACCCATGCTAACAAATGCAGAGGGAATGGGTAAGTGAATAAGGGAGGTAGAGAGGGAATGAATAAATGAGTCAGTGAGTAGTGCCTGTGATCTTAGAGCACCTTGATGTAAAGCTCCTAGGTGGGGGCAAGAGGAGGGGGCATTTGGGCCTGCACCCTGCTGAGAACCAGGGATTCACATGTGTGTAAACCCAGGCTGTGTCTAATTGCCCAGAAAGCTTTACTGGGGGCCTATGATGTGCTGGGAGTGAATCAAAACTGACTGAATTTCCTGATGCTTTGGCAAACACAATAAATAACTCCATTATATACTGTCATTTAATATCCTCTATGATAAAACAGCTCCTCTATGTTAGAAATAAAACAGAGAGAGGGAGAAAGTGCTGGGAGGACCAGCTGCAATTTAAAATCATGTACATATCTCCCCAGGGTTATTACAGAAAAATAAAATATAACACATTGCATGTCATATTCATTCTAATATTACAGACAATACATCCCTTGTTATATTTATATGTTATAACACTGTAATATAGTGTAATACAGTAATATGACATATAATACAATGTTATATAACATGTAGGTAATTATAACATAATTATATGATATAATAAATTATATGTGATGATGATATATAATGATATATTGTATTATGTGCTCTATTACTTATATTCATATGGAATTCTGACCTCCTGCAGGCAGACTCAAGGCTGACTTCCATGGGAACATGGGGAGTGCCTTGGGCCCCCTAAGATTAAGATACCAGGTAGCCTCAGTTCTGGTCCCGTGACCATCACTGCATGTCTCCGAGACTCAGCTGCTCACCACAAAGGTTGTGGGGATGATTACATGAAAAGGGATGAGGGAATTATCCTTAATAAGCACCTACTGGGTGCCAGTTAATTTTCACACCCAGCAGCATGAGTCTTCCAACATTGCAGGCTGACATTCCTTTTAACTTATTATGATTATTATTGACATTAAGAAACAGCTGAGAATTGGAGGGCCCAGCATAATCATTATACAGACGCGAACTCTCCCGCACCTCTGCCCCAGCAGCAGCCGTTGTTGTCCCATTCTGCTGCTCTCATTTCATCCCAAAGTCCTTAGTTGTGTGTGTGTGTGTGTGTGTGCGCGCACGCGCGTGCCTGTGCCTAGGGGGAGGGGCTGGAATGTTTTTAAGGAAATCCTGGACTTTACAGATAAGGATTTAAAAAAACAAAGTAACCACGAAACTCTCATGGCATCCAAAAAAATTGACAATAATTCCTTGCTATCTTCTAGCTCAGTCCATATTCAGCCACCCATGGTCCTCTCAAGGGTGTTTTTTCACACCCAATTTATTCAAATCAGGATCCCCGTAAGATCCACATAGTGCTTTAGGTTGATAAGTCTCTTAAGTGTCCCTTATAACATGTGCTCCTCCTGCTTTTCATTTCCATGCCATTTATTTCTTAAACAAGCAGGGTCAAAGTGTGTCCTATGGACATGCTTTGGAAATGAATGAACGGTGGAGTGAGTGAATGCATGATGGCTCACACTCATTCTCTCTTTGCAGGAAAAGTGGGCAAGTTTTGAGTTCAACCTGAGGCCTCAAGGATGTGTGCAACCCATGGTACTTGAATTTACTTATTGACTGTTTTTTTGGAAATCCTTATTTCCCAAAACTCGTGGAAGGAGCTGACTTCTGGCAGGAAATGTGGAACTGGCAGCGTGTCGTGCAAGCATCTGCAATCCCAGTCCTGAGCTGGACTTCTCAGAGAGGCTGGGCATTATTTATGGAGATGTCGGAGTGACAGGGGAACTTCTGGCCAGGAACTGCCGGTGGTGTCACATCCTTAACCTGGCTGACATCGGAACACCCTGGGGGGAGCATTTCTCCAGGAAAGGATGGTGGGTCAGGAGCCCGCATGGTGTCTTTTCAAAGCAATAATAAAGATATCAGAAGGGCAATCTGTCAGGCACAGACACTACTGGGCCTTGCTGAAGCTCGGCAGATGGTGCAGAGGAGAAGAACAGGGCTGGGAACCAGATGTTTCATTTCCTGAAAATAGACATGTCAGGTCTTCGGGGCTGTCAGATGCCCCCTCATTAGCCCATCAGCCTAAATGGAGCCATTGAGCACTGACATCTCACTCAGCTGTGGCACCTGGCAGAGGACCCAGGCCCAGAGCTGTCCAGCCTGGGGCCCTGGCCTGGGGTCTGAAAAGGCCGGGAAGGGGCAGCTACAGTGGACAGTCCTTTCCCCTCTACAGATGAGGAAACTGAGGCCAAGAGAGGGGACGGTGCTTCAAAGGGTGGCAGCGATTCAATGGCAGAGATGGAATGGACCAGGTTTCAGCTCAGGGGTTCATAGAATTTCAGTGCTCAGAGTCTTTGGGAACCCACACGAGAGGGCTTCTGGTTGGTTCAGATGCTCCTGAGTTGTTCTGGAGCTGCCCTGCCCCTTCCTATTTTTGCCATATCCTTGGGAGACTTGTCTTTGGGCTCATCTTACTTCAAGCACACTCACGTTTTTCCACTTAAGCAAATGGAAACTTGATAAACTGCCTTCAACAACAACAACAACCCCAAACCCAGCATCACACACCATACATGCAAGACAGTGTGTGATGAACACACTGAACAATGAACCCAGTGATTTCTAAGGAGTGGTGATGAATGCTGGCGAGCATGTGTCTCAGGATGCCAAGCCTGAGGTCCATTCCCTTGGCTAATAAAGGTGGTGGGCGGACATTGGAGGGCACTAGAGACAGGCTGGCAGCAACCGAGACCTTCCCTATGCAGCAGTCAGCGGGAGGAGGAGATCATGGACCTTCTCGTCAGGCAGGTTCACATTACTTAGTGTTCTGGTCCCATCTAATGGCATATTTTGGGAAACTTGGGGAACCCAGGCCCAAAGAAGAGGGGGCAAGTGCTTAAAGACCCACAGCAGGAGGCTGGTTCTGAAAGACTCATGGCTAGGGGGCTGGCTCCGCTTTCTAGAGACCACCAGGGGCTGGTGACCACACAGAGAGACACACAGACAGACACACAGATACCGACACACACAGACACAGTCACGCACACACAGAGACACATCCACGGAAGCACACAGATGCACACACATGCACACAGACACACACACACACACAGGTGCAACCAGATGCAGACACACAGATGCACATGGACACACACACAGACACACACAGACAGAGACACATGCACACAGATGCACACAGATACACACACAGACACACAGGCACACAGACACACACACACACCACGTGACCGTGACCCTGGGGGAAGCGCCTGCCCTCTCTGGGACTCAGTTTTCTCATCAGTACAATAGGAACCATAACTCTCCCTTTTCTAGGTTGGTCGTGAGCTGTCATTGGGTCATTCAACAAATACTTGCTGGACATTGGGTGTGAGGCATGTAGTAGGTGCTCAACACACAGAACCTCCTTCACCTCTCAAAAGAGGCTCTGACCTATGAAGCACCAGGTATCAGCGCCCACTCTGCAGCAGCACATGGCCAAGGCTTTACCTGCCTGTGCTCATTTGTCTGCCACTCCTTATGCTGGGTGCCATCTAACCATCTAACCCATGAGGAAACTGAGGCTCCCAGACATGAAGTTGTGTGCTCAGGCATGAACAGGCGCTCTGGACGGTAAATAAGCTGGAGGCTCCTGGCAGGCAGAGGTAGCTCTGAGACTAAGACCTGGACCTTGGGACCCAGGAAATAGAGGCCCAGAGAGAACAGCCTCGCCTAGGGCCACCCACCCTCTATGTGAGCATCCAAGCTGCCTGCTGGTAATTCCAGATTCAGGGAGCTGAATTTCCAGCCCTGGGAGAAGAGCAAAGCCTGTCTCCGAGCCCCTTGGGGGAGAAGATGTGTAATTATTTCTGCCGATTGAATACTCTGACAAAAAAAAAGAGGGAGGAGGGAACAATTTGCCCCGCTTTGCAGGCCGCTGGTATTTCTCTTGCAATGAGCACTGCAGCCCGAGACGCTGTAATTAGGCTTTGTAATAACAGGCTCGGTCTCTCCCGCGCCCTGTCAGGGAGAAGAATCCATCTTACGGGTAATTGTAGGGTTGGCGGTCTCTGAACGTCTCTTTCCGCTAGCCTGGGCCTTTCCTGGGGGTGGCTGGCAGGGCTTTCTGAGTGAACACTGCCTGGGCCGGGGTGCAGGGAGGGTGGGGGTGGGGACAAGTCTGGAGAAGCCTCCCTAAGAGGTGGGATGAGGGACTTCTCTGCCCCACTCCTGGTTATCTTCTGGTCCAAGCCCCCAGCCCCTGCCTGGATCGTTGCCACAGCCTCTCAATTCACCCTCCTGTGCTCCCACCACCCTCCTATGATCCCTTTTCCTGATGCAGCCAGAATGCATGCAGCGAAACTGGAAGTTACGGCACCTTCTTCCTCTGCTCCACACCCTCCATGGCTCCCACCTTCCTCGGAGGCGGAGACAAAACCCTCC
Organism: Gorilla gorilla gorilla; assembly: GCF_029281585.2. NCBI lineage: Eukaryota > Metazoa > Chordata > Mammalia > Primates > Hominidae > Gorilla > Gorilla gorilla. The sequence goes on from NC_086017.1 coordinate 23,564,044, forward strand.
CTCAGGCTGCAGGCCCACATCATCTGGCCTGACCCTCTCTATCTACTTCCCCTGGCTCACTCTGCCTCAGGCCCACGGCGTCCTCACTATTTCCTGAGCACGTGCCCTCTCATCCTCACCTCAGGGCCTTTGCACAGGCTGCTCCCTCCTCCGGTGGTGCCTCTCCTCCAGATGCTTGCTCCCTCACCTCCTTCAGGTCCTGGTTCGATGCTCCTTTCTCAGGGGCATTCACTCGGGCCTCCAGCACTTCCTATTTCCCTGTTCTACTTCATTTTTCTTCATAGTTCTCACCCCTAACTCACCATATATTTTACTCATAACTTTCTTCCCCACAAGGCTGTCAGCTCCATGAGGTCAGAGGTTTTTCTCTGGCTGGTTCACTGCGGTACCCCCAGTGGTGCAAACAGTGCCTGTCACGTAGTAGGTGCTTAATAAACGACACAACTCACTTCACTGGCAGCACGTGCTCCCCTTCTTCACTGAAAGTTCTGGTCACCACCGAGCCTCCATGCAGAGGCACTCTCCTCCAGGAAGCCTGCCTGGAATCTCCCATGGGGAACACTTGCCTGCTCTCCCCTCAGCCATTATCTGTTCCTGAGCCTGTTGCTGTGGCCTCCTCTGGGGCAGATCCAAGGCTGAGTGTCCTCTGTATCTCTAGGAACCAGCATACTCTCAATGGAGAGTGTCCCACGGCCAGGCACCGTGCTGTGGGCCCACCTGAATCCTCTCACTTCATCTCAAAGTAACCCCATGAGAGAGGCATTATTATCATCATCCCCATTTTGCCAAAAACAGAGGCTCTTTTAGCCAGTGGGGTCCAGACTATTTTGATAGCACACCCTTATCAGCAAAAAAAAAAATCCAACTTGATAGAGATCCCCATGTTCTGCCATCTATTCATTTATAAATTATGTGCTAGTTTTTATTTATATGTATACAGTTTATATTTATTTTATCAAATAATATATTAAAACATTGAATAAACATTTATCTATATTTGTAAAAATAGGTGCTAATAGCTATACAAACAATTGCATAAAACATAATATTAAAGAGATGGATAAAGAGAAAGATGTCCTTATGTGTTCTTCCTTTCCACCGTGGATCATGCCCAGCCTCTGGGCGTGCATATCCCATTTTGGAGCTCAATATGCTGTGGAAAGGTGAAGCAAGGAGTGAGGGCAGGAGTGAATGCACGTGAACCATGGTGTTTAGGAGCAGAGGCTTTGGAACCAGATTGCTTTGTTGCCTTCTTCACTTATTAGCTGTGTGTCTTTGGGCATGTTGCTTAACCTCTCTGAGCCACGGCTTTCTCAGTGGGCATGGTAATAGCCTCAACTTCAGAGGGCTGTGGTGAGGATTAAATGAGATCATTTATATAGGTGCTTGAAACAGGGCCTGGAATCTTGTTAGGTGTTGCTATTGGGAAAATATTTCATCCTGGAAATAAGGCTGAAAAAAATAGCGTCAGTCAGAAAGGGAAAGACTGAGACTTCAGGAAAGAAAGCTTGTCATCAGTCCCCTGAATTCCTTGTTAATGCTGATGTGCACCTGGAGTGAAAGCCCTCTTTTCAGTCAGCATGTGACAAGAGTGGGTGGACTAGGTTGTGTGTGACCAGACCAACTTCCCCATCTGCACAATGGGAGAGCAGTGCACAGTGGCTGGGTTGGGAGATGTGGATGACCTAATGGGAGTGAAAGGGCTTTGCTGGCCTGAGGAGGAGGTGGGGGCTCTGGAAGCCAGAGCTGCAAACCTGAGTGGCTTTTGGCCAAGTATGTTTCTTTTGAGGGCCATAAGTTATTTACCCTTTGTCCAAATTGCTGGCCCTGGAGCTGGGTGCAGTGGTGCATACCTGTAGTCCCAGGAGGAGGCCTCTGAGGCTGAGGCGGGAGGATCCCTTGAGGCTAGGAGTTTGAGGCCAGCCTGGGCAACATAGAGAGACTGTCTCAAAACATTTTCCCCCTGACTAATCTGTGGGCAGACTACATGAGAATCACCTAGAGGGCTGTTAAACAAAAACAAAACGAATCCCAGGTCCTGTCCCAGCCCATTGGAATCACAGGAGTTAGGGCTCAGAAATCTTTATTTATAACAAATTCTCCCAGGAACTCTACAGCATGGCTGATTTGGAAATGGTTGTATTACATAATTCATATTACCTTCTTTATGATTTTTGAGAGACTAGGAATCTCTCTCTATGAGGGGTTATGGACGAGTGGTCAGGGTTGGACAAGGCTAAAGTTCAAATTTTATTAGCAGTATGATCTTGGATATTTTATTTCTTGCTCTGAGCTTCTTTTCTTTTCTTTTCTTTTGTTTTTGAAACAGGGTCTCACTCTGTCACCCAGGCTGGAGTACAGTGCCTAGATCTTGGCTCACTGCAACCTCCGCCTCCTGGGCTCAAGCAATCCTCCTGCCTCAGCCCCCTAAGTAGCTGGGGGTACAGGCTCAAGCCACCATGCCTGTCTTATTTTTGTATTTTTAGTAGAGACAAGGTTTCACCATGTTGGTCAGGCTGGTCTTGAACTCCTTAGCTGAAGCATTCCACCTGCCTTGGCCTCCCAAAGTACTGGGATTACAGGCATGAGCCGCTGCACCTGGCCTCAGCTTCAGTTTTTTCTTCTGTAAGATGGGAATAGTAAGAGCACATATTTTTTCTAGAAAATGAGGTCTGATTCTTCTGGCAGAGGTCTATGTCGGAAAGGGCTTGATATGTAAGGAGGCACGGTTATTGCTATCATCATCATCATCATCGTTAGTAGTTATTATTGTTGTATTACATGTAAAATATTTCTTCTAGGAATTTAAATTCAGAAAAGGTAAGAGCTTAGATGTCACAGAAGAAAAAGCCCTTTGCCACCAGTTCAGAGCAAAACAGCATGTAAGCCATTTGCTAAACAGGTACAGAGAACCCTCAAAGCAAAATTGAATCCTTCCTCCACCTTCACATGACTGTAACAGTGTCATGTGTTGTGCGCAGGTGTCAAAACCCATTAATTGCCTCCTCTTTGTTTGCAATAAAAGAATGACTACATACACAGAATCAAAGGCTGAAAATAAGACAGCCATATATTGAAACACAGACACTATTCTTCAATGCAAACACATTTTTAACTTTTCAGTAAACTTAAAATGGCCTTAGCATAATTTGATACTAGCAGAATCATGGATAGATATAGCAACTCTAAAGTATTTAGGTTTTTTTAAATTATTTTTATTTTTCAGAAATTTTATTTTGTTGATTAGGAAATATAACATGGTTCCTTCAAATTTTAGGTGGATAAATTATAAAACAATATGCCCTTTGTTTACTTTTTTTTTTTGAAGGTTTTTTTATTATTATACTTTAAGTTCTAGGGTACATGTGCACAATGTGCAGGTTTGTTACATATGTATACATGTGCCATGTTGGTGTGCTGCACCCATTAACTCATCATTTACATTAGGTATATCTCCTAATGCTATCCCTCCCCCCTCCCCAGTATTTAGGTCTTTAATTGCCTAGAGTCCCTCAGCAAAGGAGCCTGGCCTTGGTAAGCCCGTTCCTCCCTCATTAGTCCATTATAAATAATTTTTAATTGGGCGAAAGGGCATCCTGCAGGTCCCTTGATGGGAGCTGTCAATAATAAAATAGGAACACACTGAAGAAAATGGGAGCCTGGCACTTGGTATCATGAGAACAGTCTAAGCATACTCCAGAGTGGTTTGAAGTTTTCCACGTGATTTTTTTTTTTTTTTTTTTTTTTTTTGAGACGGAGTTTTGCTCTTGTCACCCAGGCTGGAGTACAGTGGCGTGATCTTGGCTCACTGCAACATTTGCCTCCTGGGTTCAAGTGATTCTCCTGCCTCAGCCTCCCAAGTAGCTGGGATTACAAGCACCCACTACCATGCCCGGCTAATTTTTGTATTTTTAGTAGAGATGAGGTTTTGCCATGTTGGTCAGGCTGGTCTTGAATTCCTGACCTCAGGTGATCCACCTGCCTTGGCCTCCCAAAGTGCTGGGATTACAGGCGTGAGCCACCATGCCCGGCCTCCGAGTGATTTTTAAAATGACTTTATGCAAAGCACTCATTGCATCTGTGGTGATCCTGACAGTTTGACTGAAGACATTTCTTAGGCTTTCACAGCAAATATGATTGAAACAACATTGTAAAAGAATACTTTGCCCTTGAAATCTTGTTCTAAGTGTATTTACACTTAGAGTACTTACAATATGAAACACTCAGTGAAAAGGACCTTTAAAAATCAGCCCCAAATCAGGGCTTTGGCATCCTGGCTTTCTCTGGAGTAGTGGGCAGTCTTGGATGATGCAAAAAATTTCTGTGACATCATCAGAGCCCATCAAAATTTTGGCCCGGGGAATTTGGGATGTGGGAAACACGAGGTTTAAAAGATCCTTTTCATGTAGCTCGTAGGAAGACAATAATATTATTCTTTAGGCGTTGATCCACGATTCCAAAAAAGTCCTGTCCACCCTTTCATTCAAATGTCTTGTCCAACAGCTGTTACATTTGAAGCAGTTTGTCTTTTCTAATATTTTCGAAGGCTGCTCAATGCTTTAGGTCTTCAACATGCTGGAGAAATATACATGCAACCTCTTTGCACCTCAAAGAAATCAAGGCAAGCTACACTCTTCCTGGATGATCTGAAGAGGAGTTCTAACTCTGGGACATTCAGGGTGAACTTGGCTGTCCAGGGACTCATGGGTATAACCTTCATAGCAGTTGTTCTTTGTGCCTTTCAGAAGAATCACACAGTGAGCCCACTATGTTGGGATTTGTAATTTCCACCTTCAGAATTTCAGATACAGGAGGTTTGGAGTGGGGCCCTGAAATCTGCAGCTTATCCCAAGTCTCCTAGTGATTCTTAGGCAGGAGGCCCGCAAACCACACTTTGGGAAACAGCTATTTGCCAACTCCTGTCTATATTTCCTTCAGTACTGGGTGCGTTTAGCCCATTAAAGGTCTGGGGGAGGGGTCTTTAATATACTGCACCACTGACAGGATGATTGATTACTCTGTGGGTCACTGGAATAGAGATGCACACAAACATTTGTGGAATGTCATCAATGGTATTTTCAAGAAGGCCCATCAGAAATGAAAATATGTGCAGTAGTGTGATAATACCATTGCCGGATTTTAACAAAAACTCAGGCATCGCTATTTTAATTACAAGAGTTTTAGAACACATTCTGATATCTGATAAGGCAAACCTTTAATCTTCTTCAGGTATGTCCTGTCTTGTTTCTTCTTGTCATGTGTATATGTGTGTACATATATGTGTATTTTTATAAATGTAAATGCTATATAAAAAATATATAAATAAAATTTTATGTATGTAAATACATATATATGTATTTTTGGTATTTATCCTTTTTAAAAAAATTGAGATCTATTATAGAACTCAGGGGCTTTTAGCATATTCACAGGATCGTGTAAGCATTACCACAACCGGAACATTGTCATCCCAAAAAGAAACCCTGTCCCTATTAGCAACACTCTCCATTGCTCCAAGCAACCATACATCTACATTCCGCCTCTATGGATTTGCCTATCCTGGACATTTCACATAAATGGAATCATGTAATACATGGCCCCTGTGTCAGGCTTCTTTCATTCAGCATCATGTTTTCAAGGTTCTTCCTGGTCACAGCATGTGCCATACTTCATTCCTTTTCATGTCTGCATAATATTCCAGTGTGTGGATAGACCACATTTTGTTCACCCATTAATCAGTTGATGCACATTTGGCTTGTTCCCACCTTTTGGCTATCGTGAATAGTGTTGTTATGAACATCTATGTACAAGTTTTTATGTGAATATATGTTTTCATGTCTCCTGAGTATACACCTAGGAGTGGAATTGCTAGGTCATATGACAACTCTAATGTTTAACTTTTTTTTTTTTTTTTTTTTGAGACGGCGTCTCGCTCTGTCGCCCAGGCTGGAGTGCAGTGGCGCGATCTCGGCTCACTGCAAGCTCCGCCTCCTGGGTTCACGCCATTCTCCTGCCTCAGCCTCCCGAGTAGCTGGGACTACAGGCACCCGCCACCACGCCCGGCTAATTTTTAGTATTTTTAGTAGAGACGGGGTTTCACCGTGTTAGCCAGGATGGTCTCGATCTCCTGACCTCGTGATCCACCCGCCTCAGCCTCCGAAAGTGCTGGGATTACAGGCGTGAGCCACCGCGCCCGGCCTAATGTTTAACTTTTGAAGAGCTGTCATATTGTTGTTCATAGCTGTCACACCATTTTACATGGCCACAAGGAATATATGAAGGTTCTAATTTCTCTACACTCTTGCCAGCACTTGCTATTATTTGTCTTTTTTATTGCAGTTATCCTAGTGGGTGTGAATGGTATCTCATTATGGTTTTGATTTGCAATTTTCTTATGACTAATGATGTTGAGTATCTTGTTATGTGTTTTTGACCATTTGTCTTATTTGGAGAAATGTCTATTCAAATTGTTTGCACATTTAAAATTAGACTATTTGTCTTTTTATTGTTGAATTGTAAAAGTTCTTTATTTATTTATTCTGAATACAAGACCCTTATCAGATATGTGATTTACAAATATTTTCTCCCATTCTGTGGGCTGTCTTTTTCACTTTTTTTCTTTCCTTCTTTTTTGGAGTGGGGGAAATGAGGCCTTGCTGTATTGCCCAGGCTGGCCTTGAACTTCTGGGTCCATGTGAACTTCCCACCTCAGCCTCCCAAGTAGCTGGAACTGCAGATGTTCCAAGTAGCTGGAACTGCAGCTGTGCCTGGCTGCACTTTTAAAATGGTATCCATTGAGGCATAAAAGTTTTAAATTTTGATGAAATCTAATGTATCTATTTTTTCTTTGGTTACTTGTGCTTTAGGTGTCATGTATAAGAAACTGTCACCTAACTCAAGATTGCCAGAATTTACTCCTATGTTTTATTCTCAGGGTTTTATAGTTTCAGCTCTTACATTTAGGAATTTGACCCATTCTGAGTTAATTTTTGTATATGGTGTGAGGTAGGGGTCTAAATTTATTCTTTTGCATGTGGATTTGCAGTTGCCCCAGGACCATTTGTTGAAAAAACTATTCTTTCTCCTTTGAATTATCTTGACATCCATGTTAAATATCAATTGATCATAGATGCATGGATTTATTTCTGGGATTTTAATTTTTTCCCATTTATCTATGTATCATTCTTATGCCAGTACCACACTATCTTGATTACTGTAGCTTTATAGTAAGTTTTGAAATTGGAAAGTGTGAATTCTTTAACTTCATTATTTTTCAAGATTATTTTGGGTCCCTTACATTTATTTGGGTTCCTTACATTTCCATATAAATTTTGGGATCACCTGGTCAATTTATGCAAAAAAGGAAGTTAGAATTTTTATGGAATTGTGTTGTATCTGTATGTCAGTTGGAGGATTATTTCCATCTCAACAGTATTAAGTCTTTTGATAGATGAACATGGGATGTTTTTATTTTTTTTTATTTTTTTATTTAAGTTTTAGGGTACATGTGCATAACATGCAGGTTTGTTACATATGTATACATGTGCCATGTTGGTGTGCTGCACCCATTAACTCTTCATTTAACATTAGGTATATCTTCTAATGCTATCCCTTCCCCCTCCCCCCACCCCACAACAGGCCCCGGTGTGTGATGTTCCCCTTCCTGTGTCCATAACATGGGATGTTTTATGTTAATTTAGGTCTTCAATTTCAACACTGTTTTATAGTTTTCAGTGTACAAGTCTTGTACTTTTTTTTATTAAATGTATTCCTAAGTATTTTATTCTTTTTGATATTATTAAAAACAGACTTGTTATCATATTTTCATTTTTGGATTATTTGTTGCTAGTTATAAAAACATAACTGGTTTTTGTATATTGATCTTGTTTCTTACAATTTTGTTTAACTGGTTTATTAGCTCTATTTTTTTGTGGGCCAAATAATATTTTGAATCAGCTTGCTAAGGTCCCCAAATAAATCTGTTGGGATTTAATTGGAATTGTATTGGATCTATAGACAGTTTGTGGTTAAATTGACATCTTTGCAATATTATATATCCCTATTTATGGTCATAAAATATCTCTCCATTTATTTAGGTCATCTTTAACATCTTTTAGCAACATTTTAATTTTATGCATACAAGTGTTGCACATAGAAATTTTTTCTTAGATTTATTCCTAGGGAGTTTGTATTTTTTCTACACATTTACAAATGTGTCTTAAAAGGCAACTTTTAAAAAACCATTTAGCTTCAGGGGTGCATGTGCAGGTTTGTCATATAGTGTCATACAGTTACGTGTCACAGGGTTTTGGTGTACATATTATTTCGTCACCAGGTAATAGGCATAGTAGCCCATAGGTAGTTTTTCAATCCTCTCCTTCCTCCCACCTTCCACCCTCAAGTAAGCCCCACTGTTATTGCTCCCTTATTTCTGTCCATGTGTACTCAATGTTTAGCTCCTACTTATAAGTAAGAACATTTGGTATTTGGTTTTCTGTTCCTACATTAGTTCAATTGTGGTAATGGCCTCAAACTCCATCCATGTCCCTGCAAAGGACATGATCTCATTCTTTGTCATGGCTGCATGGTATTCCATGGTGTATATATAACACATTTTCTTTATCCAGTCTACCACTGATGGGCATTTAGGTTGATTCCACATCTTTGCTATTGTGAACAGTGCTGTGATAAACATATGCGTGTATGTGTCTTTATGGTAGAATAATTTATATTCCTTTGGGTACATACCCATTAACAGGATTGCTGGGTTGAATGGTAGTTCTGTTTTAAGTTCTTTGAGAAATCACCAACTGTTTTCTACAATGGCTGAACTAATTTATATTCCCACCAGCAGTGTATCAGTGTTCCCTTTTCTCTGAAACCTTGCCAGTATCTGTTATTTTTTTGAAAATGGTAATGTTTTGAAATGTTTTTTGTTGGTATATAAAATACAATTGCCTTTTTCATATTGATCTTATAGTTAGTAACCTTGCTAAGCTTTTACATTATGTTTAGTAATTTGTCTATAGACTCTTTGAGTTCCGAAGAATCCAGGATTAAGATTAATCAGATTCTGTGTATTTGAGAATAGGACAAAGGGAAAGAACAAAACTGATGTCAATTTAAGTAAAATATTATTTGTTTCCTGATGGCATCACACTGAACTTAAACACAGTAAGCCATGCAATAGCATGGTCTATGCTATTAAAACCTTCATCTCTATTGGTTCTTTTATTGATCATGGGCTTGGATGTAATTCAAGAGGTGCAGAAGCTTATCCTCATCATGGGTGGAAGCAGAGTCTACACAGGGCAGAACAGGAAGAGCAGAATTGGCCCTGAATTTCTCCTAGTAAAAGTTGAGGGGGGCAGTTAATGGAGTTAGACAGGAATTGTCATGGCACCATGCAATGGAGGATTCATTTTGTGTTTGCACTCAAGCAGGAAGAGACTACTCTTCAAAGCCACTGAACAAACCTATTTTCTGGTACAGAGATTTCGGGGGCCACAGTCCACAGGCATGGGTGAGTCTGAGTGAGAAGACAGAAGACATAATCCTCCACTCACCAAGCCAAGACCTAGAGCACCCTGAATTTGGAATTAGGGCCTGAATTGAGGAAGTAGGTAGGGCTATTGCCTTGCATAACTCAATCCGGATACACAATCCACATTGCATTCTAGAATTACCATTTAATGGGCACTTACTCTGACCCAGTCCTGTTCCAAGCCTTTTACTCCAAGGGCTTATCTCATCCTGCCCACATCCTTACTATTCTATTATATTATCCCTGTTTGTGTGATGAGGAAACTGAAGCTTGGAGGAATAAAAGGGCAGGTTTAAAGTCACCATCTAGTAAGCAGCAGAGCAGGGGCAGATTCTAGAACCCTGGCTCTCAATGGCTGTACTATATGACTTCCCAGCCAGGAATAGAGAATATGAAACAGAGAAAGCCCCAGGGAGAAAGAAAGAGAGGGGCTCTGTCCAGATTTGCCCTGAATTTCCAGGTCTTGGCTCCTTTCACTTCTCAACCATTCTAATAAATCACTTGAAATTACTTTTTCTTTTTTGAGACAAGGTCTTGCTCTGTCACCTAGGCTGGAGTGCAGTGAGGTGATGACAGCTCACTGCACTCTTGAACTGCTGGGCTGCTCAAGCAATTCTCCCACATTAGCCTCTCAAGTAGCTAGGACTACAGGCGTGCAACACCATGCCTGGCTAATTTTTTAATGTTTATTTTTGTAGCGATGGGGATCTCGCTATGTTGCCCAGGCTGCTCTCAAGTCCTTTCTTGTCCATCCCTCTTCATGATGCTGTCTCCTCCATCTGAAAAGTCTCGCCACATTTCTCTTGCTGAAAAACCTACTTCAAAATCTGGTGTACCATGGAACAGAATACAGAGCCCAGAAATAATGCTGCACACCTACAACCACTTTATCTTCTACAAAGGTGACAAAACCAAACAATGGGGGAAAGGACTCCCTATTCAATAAATTGTGCTGGGAGAACTGGTTAGCCACATGCAGAAGATTGAAACTGGACCTCTTCGTTATACCATATACAAAAATCAACTCAGATGGATTAAAGACTAAACATAAAACTGAAAACCATAAAAACCCTGGAAGATAACCTAGGAAATACTACTCCAGACATAGGTGGTAGCAAAGATTTCATGACAAAGATGCCAAAACCACTTGCGACAAAAACCAAAATGGACAATTGGGACCTAATTAAACTAAAGAGCTTCTGCACAGCAAAAGTAATTATCAACAGAGCAAATAGACAACTTACAGAATAGGAGGAAATATTTGCAAATTATATATCCAACAAAGGTCTAATACCCAGAATCTATAAGAATCTTAAACAAATTAACAAGAAAATAATGAACAACCCCATTAAAAAGTGGGCAAAGGACATGAACAGACACTTTTCAAAAGAAGGTATACACGTGGCCAACAAACATATGAAAAAAATGCTAAACATCACTAATCATCAGAGAAATGCAAATCATAATCACAATAAGATTCCATCTCATACCAGTCAGAATGACTATCACTAAAAAGTAAAAAAATAACAGATGCTGGTGAGGTTGCAGAGAAAAGAGAATGTTTATATATTGCTGGTGGAAATGTAAACTAGTTCAGCCGTTGTGGAAAGTGGTGTGATGATTTCTTAAAGAACTCAAAACAGAATTACCATTCACTGGGTATACGCCCAAAAGAATAGAAATCATTCTACCATAAAGACACATGTACTTGTGTGTTCATTGCAGCACTATTCACAAGAGTAAAGACATGGAATCAGCCTAAATGCCCATCAACAGATAAAGAAATTGTGGTTCATATACACCATGGAACAGTACACAGTCATAAAAAGGAATGAGATTATGTCCTTTGCAGCAATATGGATGGAGCTGGAGGCCATCATCCTAAACAAACTAACACAAAAACAGAAAACCAAATACCAATTGTTCTCACTTATAAGTGCGAGCTAAACTTTGAGTACAGATAGACAAAAAGAAGGGAACAATAGATACTGGGGCCTATATGAAGGTGGAAGGCGGGAGGAGGGAGAGGATAAAAAAAAAACCTATCTATTGAGTACTATGCTTATTACCTGGGTGATGAAATAATTTGTACCCCAAACCCCCACAACACACAACACCTATGTAACAAACCTGCACATGTACCCCTTAACCTAAAATAAAAGTTAAAAAAAAGTCTGGTGTATTCCATTGAGTCTAAAACATCACTGATTGTAAGATGCACCTTTATTATATACACATCTGAGGAAAAAACATTCTGCCACTTAAACTTCGATGCAATGATTTCTTTTGAAAGCATTGGCGTAATGCTTATCTTAAAAATTCACTTGGAATTTTTATTTCATTTAAGTGCTCTTCTAGACATAGGTTTTTTCATTCATCCCTCTGGTGCATAAAAAGAAAGAGAGTAATACATTGGTTAGGTTAGTCCTAAAGCTTTTGTACACTCAGAGTCTGAGTGTTTTGAATAATTTTTGACTCAGTCGTTGATGTCTGGTTTTCTATATAGTATTGTCGGTGTCATCAAGGTCATTGATGCTCCAGCATTTCTAAAAACTTCTGACACCCATTCTGCATGTTCCTATGCTGGTGTTTTCTTGCTTGGTGTGTGGTGGTCAACCAACTCACATGGTTCAGTAACAGAAGGTGACAGAGCTTTGTCTATTTGTGGAGATCTTCCCCGCTAGGGCCTGGTAAAGTACTTGGTGGTCACTCTTCAAGAAAATATGATGATTCCTCCTATGGTAAACATTTGCTTCACTAATGTTGCCTTTATACTCTATTTCCAGAGGCAGTTGACAGCCACACTCCACATATACCTGGTGATGAGGATGGTGAGCTGCTGAGGTTCCTTCTCAGAGATGTTAGAGAAAAACAGGTGCATGGCAGAATTAACAAAATACACTATCAGATGCTGCCTGCTGCCAGGAGGTGCCTGTGCTGGCTGGCATTCTGTTGTCTTGTGGCTGTGTGTTTACCTGATGAGCCCTCTGAAGATGGTGAGCTCCTGTGGGCAGGTGATATGGCCCATTTTTCCTGGTACCCCCAGGGCCTGGCCCAGGGAAGTGTTTTGGGACAAATAGATGAATTGAGTTAGACACACAGTAGCTGAGGGCAGAGATGGTGTAGAAAGATTCCAGAAAACACTACAAAGCAGATGTGAGAACTCAAATCACAGAAGTCTGGGGCCAGGTTATGTAGGGTCAACATGCCCACTTTGCCTGAAATAGACTCTGAAAGTGTCACAGCTTTCCAGCACAGAAAACGGTTGGTAATGATATAAAGGCAGACCTGAGAGGCTCCTAAGAGATCTTGTCCAACCCTCACTGGATAATTTATGGAGGATCCAAGATTCAAACGTAAGTGGGCCTGGCTCCAACCATGGTGCCACTGTTCGCCACCTCTGGCCAAACAGGGCTGCCTTGGGTAGCACCCAGCTCCCTGACACTTGAGGTTTACAGGTAGTGGCAGGAAACTTGGAAACTGGACCCAGTTCCACCTTTGGCAGTAGACAAAGGAGACTATGAGATGTCCAGCATTTGGAAGTCTTACCAAATAAGTGTAGCCTAGCTTGAATGTTTTATGGATGGGAAAATGGGCTCAAATATCACCTCCTTTAGGAAGCCTCTCCTTCCTCTTCCAAACACCCTTCAGTGCCGAAGGCCATTTGCCACTCGGTTGGTGGTGTGCCTGTTCCTCTGCCATAGTGTACCAGCCATTCATGTCTGAATTTCTCTCCCTGACTATATCATAAACTTCAATAAAGACCCCATCTCCTTAGAGTGGCCACATGATCTGGTGGAGGGAGGGTTGACTTTGAACCACTTATACAGCTGTGTAATATTGGGAAAGTTACCCATAGTATCCACGCCTCAGTTTCTCCCATCTGTAAAATGGGGACTAAATGAGTGGACTAAATGAGATTAATAGTGGGAAAATGCCCCAAAGAATGCAGGCATTATGAACTGAGTTCTCAGTAAATGTGAGGTTTGAGTCATCATCACCCTCATCATCTAGGCTTTCTCCATAGCGTTTGTCTCTGTAGCACCCATTACTCCTTCTCTGGCACATGCCCCATCTTCTTTTGTGAACTCACTCCTCTACGTACAATGGCTAGTCCCCAGGTTCCTGGTGGGTTCCACCCTGGCTCAGTGGCTCTGGCCCCATACAATCTGTGCATCACTTCCTCAGCCACAGTGACTGGTTCAAGGATTATCACATACCTGAGGTCTAGCCAATCAGAAATTACAACAATTCCAGGTCTTTTGTGCTGTCTTTGCCCCCAGGGACTTTGAGCTGGGAAGATATAGTGTTGACACCTCTATAGTCCTCCTTTCGCCCCAAAAGAGGAGCCTGCCTGAGAATGGAGCCAGTACAGAAGGTGTAGACCCCATAGAAGGAGTAAGAGACATCCGTGCCAGTGACATCATTTGACCCTGAAGGCAGATCCATACCTTTTAAATTATGTGAGCAAAAGAATAACAAAATAAAATAATTAAAAGTTGTTAAAAATCCCTTCTAGGTTAGGTTAGGTTTTCTGTCACATGCAACTAAAAGGGTCCTACACAATAGTTATTCCAAGTCTGTATGACAGACCAATTTACATATATTTCTAATTGAATTTTTAAAAGAAGTTACGCACATATGTAAAATACAGTGCAGTCAGTGTGGAGATCACAAGATACTTGCCTTTGACTGGCTTATACATACAAATGCCTGGCTCTGTGCCTGCCTGGAAACCCGGTTGCCTGCTTCCCTCCACATCCTCCACAGGGTCTGAGCTGCAACCAAGCTGTCTTGTGCTAACACTGCTACCCTGTGGCCAAGGGCTGACTCAATGTCCTTCCCACACCTTTCTTCACTGTGTCCCAGGAGGAAATTATCATCATGTGTAACCTTGTAGATCTTTTTATATATATAGTCATCTCAGCTCAATCCAGGCAATTTGGTAAGTTGTGGTTTGCTTTAGGAGCTCCCTTCATCTTCTCCTATCCTCACCTCTGCCCCTGTCTGTTCCCTAGACAGTGTCATTTTGAGCCACCTTCTGGGCTAGGCTCCCATGGCTTAGAGCTCAAACTGCTGTCTCCCCTTTCAAACAAGTATATTGTAATGGTTCCTTTTCTCTCCAGAAATCAAATTCATGCATAATATTATCTACTTGCAACCCATAATTTAAACAAAGCAACAATTCCCCAGTTGTCGTATTAAAGTGAAATAATAAGAAAAATAACCTGTGAGAAAATAACATGTATTTCATTATATAAACGCTTAAGACTACTCCAAAAGGGAGGATAAAGTTGTCAAACGATGCGCCTATTTAATAATGAATCCATGTAGATTTAAGAGAAATAAGACACTCTAACTGAATAATGTGGCCCTTTGAAATAAAGGGCTAAAAATATGCATTTATACATATGCATAGAGTTCACCACGAATACAACAGCGGCAAACACAGACGGACACAGGGGTGCTTCATAGGTTACTGGGGGCTGCAGGTGATTTTCTGAAAGAGTGAAGCATTCTTGGAAAAGTCCTGGGAATAGAAAGCATAGCTATCCTTGGATACCTGGTATCATACCTGGTAAGTTCATGTGCGTTAAAAAACCTTGCTAATAATAAAGCTACTCTGTTTAAATGGAAAATTGAGTGAAACTCTGGACACTGGTCATCATAGGTCCAATGTCCAGCATCCCAGGATGCTCTCTGCAAACTGGGAGTAGCTCCACCTGCCAACCACTGGTCGACATAGACACCCCATAAATGTCCACATGCCCCTGGGGCGATACAACTGCCTTTGAAAAGCTCTAGTCTAGAAAAGAGTCTGACAGCTGCAGGAACCACGGTGGACTCTGTGTAGCCATGGGCAGACTGCTCCCTGAGCCTCGGTTTTCTGCTCTGTAAAGTGGGGCTTTTTAATGTCAGGTAAGATGGTGTATTCACACCAGGCAGGCACTCAGCAGACAGTTCTCCTCTTGTCTCTTCTGCGGTCCTCAGCCAGGCCCTCCATCCCCTGCCCTTCCTTGCACTCCAGGATGCTGGGCATCAGGCCCTCCTAGCCCTGCCTGCTTTAGCAGCCTCCATGGGTTGCCTCACATTGCTTCTAAGCTCCCTCATCCCCCGAAAGGCCAGTGTCATCATCCAGAAGCCTGAAGTGATCTCTAACGGTCTCTAGCTGTCTCCCTCCAGCATTGCCCGGACACCTGCTGTGTGTCCCAAAAGCCCAGTGAATATATAACAGAAGTCATCGACTAGGGCTCGGATGCAAGGCTCAAAACAGGCCCTGTGCTGTTTCAAGGCAGTATAGAGGGCTTCCTGGAGGATGAGGAACTGAGCAGGGCCCTGACGGTGAAGAGGGCTTAGATGTGGAGTCTGAGAATGACATTCTGGGTAGAAGTGTTGGAGCCAACATCTGAGAGGCTGGAACATGGAAGGGAATGGAAAATCACTCTGCTTACTACCTGCCTGTTTCAGGTGATAACCACGCCGATCTGCACTATTGCAACAATTCCTCCTGGCCCCAGCTGTGCCCCTCCAGTCCAGCCCTGACACTTTCTGCCAAGAGGAAATAGTCCCCAAATTCGCGGTTAACCTTGCTTGTCTAGCCCCTGCTCAATCAAACCCTAAATTGCTCCCATCTCTCATTGGACACTCAGGTCCTTGGTGCCTTGGACCCACTGATTGTTCCAGATTCTACCCCATTACTTCCTGCCCTCACCTGCTAGTTTATTCATTTCTTCATTCAACAGATATTTACTGAGCACCTACTGTGTGCCAGACCCTGCTCTAGAGGCCAGGTATAGAGTAGTGAATCTGAACAGACAGATTCCCCATTGCATGAAATTGATACTCCAGTTGGGAGATAGAAGATAAAGCAAACAAAAAAAAATAAGATTATGTGGAGTTAAGAGCAGATAAGAAAAATATAGCAGGATCAGGGAGCAGAATGTGAGAAAAGAGGTTTTAAAAATGTGTATTTTAAAATGTAAGGGTTTATCAGAAACGATTTTGTTTTTGCTGGTTTAAAGAATACAGATTGGCCAGGTGCGGTGGCTCACGCCTGTAATCCCAGCACTTTGGGAGGCTGAGACAGGCAGATCACCTGAGGTCAGGAGTTCAAGACCAGCCTGGACAACATGGTGGTGAAACGCCATCTCTACTAAAAATACAAAAGTAGCTGGGCGTGGTGGCAGGCACCTGTAATCCCAGCTACTTGGGAGGCTGAGTCAGGAGAATTGCTTGAACCTGGGAGGTGAAAGTTGAAAGTTGAAGTGAACCAAGATCATGCCATTGCACTCCAGCATGGGCAACAAGAACGAAACTCCATCTCAAAAAAAAAAAAAAATAAAAATAAATAAATAAATAAATAAATAAATCCAGATTTTGTTGCTGTGACTGTTTGGTGGCTAATTCTGAGAATACATTCTCATTGGATTTGGCTGATTTTGGCAGGCCCACTCTCCTTTGCCAGGGATGGGTCCAGGGATGGTCACGAAACTCCGCTTTGGCCAATAGGGCTTAAGGGAAAGACCTCCAAGGGCTCCTGGGAATGATTTTCTTAGAAAGGGACATGTGTGGAGAAAGCCCTTTTTCCTCTCCTTACTTTTTGCTTTGAGCTGCTATCATGCAATGATGTTTGGAGCTATAGCAGCTGTCTTGTGACCATGAGGTCTTGTGATATCATGGCATGCAAAGAGTAGCAGAGTGTGGAATTAGAAAGACTTATGTCCTCAGGGACAATACTGAACCCCTGAACAAGCCCAGGGGCCTTATCTTGGAACTTCTTATTCAGTCAACACTAATGTTTTAGACAAAACTTCCTAACCAGTGAGTGACAAACAGCTTTTAGTGTACAGACAGTCCTCAACTTATGATGGTTGAACTTAGGGCTTTTCAACTTTCCAATGGTGCTACTGAACATGCACTCAGTAGAAAGCATACTTTGAATAACCACATGACCATTCTGCTTTTTACTTTCAGTACGGTATTCAGTACATCACATGAGATATTCCACACTCTATGATGAAATAGGCTTTGCATTAGACACTTGTGCCAACTGTAGCTAACGTAAGTGTTCCGAATGTGTGTAAGGGAGGCTCGCTAAGCTACCATGTTTGGTAGGTGAGGTGTATTTTTGATTTATGCTGGGTTTATTGTAAACCATGGAGCATCTGTACTGAGTTGACTCCAGGTAGCTGGAGGGGGCCAAGTGGCCTCAGTGCCTTCTATTTCCCACCAATGATGAGACGAGCCAATGCATGCCATCATCTCTCTGCACACCATGGTAGGATGGGGTGAAAGCTGGGAAGCACTGCTTGAGGCCCCAAGAGTTGCATGCCCCACCATGGACAACCCCTCCCTATCTTCACTCCCTCCACTCCTCCTGCTTCCCAGACACCTCAGACCCTATCTAACTCCATGTTTTTGTACTTGCTGTCTTCTCTACCTAAATGCTCTTCCTGTCTGCTCATATCTTCCTGGCAAACTCCTACTTACCCCTCAAAGCCCAGGTGTTGCCTCTTCTGTGAAACGCCTCTGAGCCTCCAAGCCTCTGGGCCTCTGCTCCATCTCTCATATGTGCTTCCTTCTGCCCCGCTGCTCATTCCCATTGACTGATGGTCTATCCTGCTATAGACTGGGCCCTCCCCAGAGCTACAGACTGGGTTTCATTGTTGTTTGTACTCCCTGTTCCTAATGCAAGGCCCGGAGGGCTCAGACCAGGGGCTAACCATTTTTGTTGGTTAGCTAAATGAGCAAGGTAAGTGAGTGAATGAATGAGCAAATGTTTTCAGCTGCCAGACCTAGGGCAGAGGCCAGGATGGTCTCTCCCCTGAGCAGAGCACAGTCCAGAGGTGGTGCTGGCACAATGGATGTTCCAGTGGTGGAGGCGACTCTGCAAAGGTGGGCCAGGTGCCTGCTGCCGATGGGCGGGTGGAGGCCTGCCTGCGCCCAGCCCTCCTGCTTCCTCTAATCCCGCTTCTCCCCCTGCACCTCGGGCTGCCTCCTGGGGGCCAGTCCCACCCTCATTCCTCCCCCAGGCTTCCGCCAG
This sequence comes from Gorilla gorilla gorilla, assembly GCF_029281585.2. Lineage (NCBI taxonomy): Eukaryota > Metazoa > Chordata > Mammalia > Primates > Hominidae > Gorilla > Gorilla gorilla. The sequence continues at coordinate 23,582,628 of NC_086017.1, forward strand.
CTGAATTATCCTCTCTGCCATCTCCTTTCCTCAGATGTACTTGGGGGCTGGGGTGGGACACTGGGGTAGGAGACAGGTGATGGCCCTCACTGCTCTGGGGAAAATTAATTAGCCTGGGTTCTGCAAGTCACTTTGAAGACAAAAAAAAAAAAAAAAAAAAGAAAGGAAAGGAAAGAAAATACTCTCATGGGCCAACTATTATCGTGAGGTGAGGCTCATCGCTCCCCTATGCTAGGGCAGGGTACGCACCCATCATTCCACTCCATACCTGTTTTTCTAGAAAATCCATCTTCTGAATCTCAGCTCTCTGGTGCACGGTGAAAAAAGGCACAAGGAAAGCTGCATTGGTGCCCTCTCTGGGTGGGCCCCACCTGTGGAAAACTGATTCCCAGTTGCTGCTGGGATCCAGAGCTTCAGAGCTGGGTTAGAATTCCCAGCCTCCTGACCCCTGCCTGGGGCCTGGCCTCTCTAAGCCTTGGTGTCTTAGCCAAATGACAACCTCAATGCTTCTGGCATACAACAGGTGCTCAATAAACAGAGCTCCCAGCCTCCTGTCACTGTCTTGGGATGGAGCCGACAGCATCCACACAGCCCCAGGTCAAGGCTGAGCCTGCTGTCAGGGCCTGGTTTCCCGGCTGCCTCCCTAGGGACCACCCAGCCAGCCTGCCTGCTGCACTCCACTCCAGCTCAGAACCGCAGAGCAGCTGACAGCCCTGGGCATGAGGATGCCAGCTTCCTCCCCACAGCTGGGAAGGCCTGGCCAGGCCACGCTGGGCCAGGGCAGACCTCAGGGTGGACCCTTGGCATTAACACCCCCAGACCGGAGTTGTCTCCTTGACATACCCTGGAATGCTCTCCCTGCCCTTTCCCAAGGTGGAAACTGAGGCTTGGAGGGGTCTGGTCTCTGGTTAACAGATACCCAGCCGGGCTTCTGGGCTTCCAACCCCAGCTGGGCTGGCGGAAGGGGTGGCTGACAGGCAGGCAGGTGAGGTTTGGCAGAGGGAAGGTCTGGGAGATTTTTAGGGCTTCAGAAGTTTGGCATGGGGAGCTGGAGGTGAGCGACGCTTCCTTCTTGGGACCCTCCTGCTCTCTGGTCTTGGCAAACCTGCCAGGCACAGGTGGGCCTCAGAACCAGCCCATTTATAGCTCCAGGTGAGCGCTCATGGGGCCCCCCACTGAGGAGTTGGGGAGGAAGGCCGGGCTGTGGGCTCCAGATGAAAGGCCAGAGGCACCCCTGCTATCTCCGCTGCTCCTCACCTGGTGTTCCTGGCTGGCTTCATTACCTGGAAAACCAGAGGGCTTCTCTTTTCTCCACCCCTACCCCCACCCGGGCTCCGCCCTCTCCAACAGTCTCCTTTGCCTTGGAAGATGTATTACAGTGCCCAGTAGGTGCCAGGCCTGCACAAGGCACTGCAGGGGATGCTTGACAGAAGGACTGGGTTGGTGGGCTTCGTCTAGAGCAGGCCCTTCACCCCTTTGAGCCTCAGTTTCCTCTTCTGTAAGGTGGAGATAAGAGTCGCCTCCCTCACAGAGTTCCTGGGGAGACAAGAGAGATAGAGAAATAGCTGAGTGGAGTTGTGGCCCTATCTTCACGGGACCCCCAGGTATTGGTTCCCAGCAGCCATGGGCTTGGCCTGTGCAAGGCACCTCAGATAAAGAGAGGAGGGGGCCTTGGACTCTGTCTCTCGAGGGAAGGCAAGATGGCTGCTTACTCCTTTGTCTGACAAATAATTCTCGGCACCTACCTGGTGACAGACCCCGTCTGAGCCGGTCTTTGCCTTAGGGAAACTTTCAAAGTGATACAAGAGATTAAAACATGCTGATGCTATGGGGAGGGAATAACAGTGACCAGCATTTATTAAGCACTTACTGTAGGCCAGGCCCTGTTTCCAGTGCTTTTCATGTTTTAACTCACCTAAGGCTGTCAGCCAACCACAAGGCTGGTATTTTCCCAGGCTGAGGACACAACACGCAGCCAGGAAGTGGCAGACTTAGGATTTGAACCTGGGCTGTTGAGCCCGAGAGCCCCTTGCAGAGAAGGCTGAGGATTTCTAAACTAAAGAAGTGTGGCTGCAATGCCATAAAGGAGAATGGAAGAGGAACTTGGGAGAGGCCTTGCTGTTCCTTCTAGACCACCACCCTCTCCTGCTCACATGCCTTCAGTGACTTCCCAGTGCCTACAGGACCAGTGCAGGGCCTGGGGCTCCTGACCCCCATGCCCTCCGCTGACCTCACCCTTCACCGCTGGCTGTGCCCTTGCCTCCCTCACAGGGCTGTCCTGCCTTTTCTCCCTTTCCACAGGCCCTGCTGTGGCGTCCAATCCCAATCTCCCAGCTCCCCGGGTTAGGGTCAGTCTGAGCAGTGGCACCGTCTCGTGAGTTTCTGGTCCTGCCAGCCAGACGCACTTATGCCAGGAGGTTCAAGGGGTGCTAGTTTTTAAAACTGGGATTGTTTTATCACGTTTTATTGTCTTTCTTGGTTAAACCCTTGAGTATACAGTAGATATATATGCATAGCAGAAAACCTGGAAAATAGGACAGTAAAAGACCAGCAAAGACTCAGAAACCTGCAGCTTCCCCAAGAGTTAGCTGCTATTAAGAGATGGGATCTGGCCAGTACACCTTTTCTTTTCTTTTTTTCTAGTAATGCATATTTTAAAAATGCATTTTCCTTTCCTATTTCAGGGTTTGTTCCCCAGGTGATCAGTGAGTCCTTCTTGCTTCTAGCCTAAAACTCTCGTATGGGGTTTTCCCTCCAGAGTGGGGAAGCCCTGAGAAGATGCCATTCTGGGTTGCAGGGTGGGCAAGAAGAGGGTCTTCCCTGACATGCGGTCAGAGAGACCAGGGGTTCTGAGTATCCCATGAGATGAGGACTAGGGGGTCGCTAAGTGACCTCTACAACCTGGAAGGCCCATTCCACAGGGCAGGCGCCTCTGTCTGTCTCGTCCATTCTTTAATCCCCATAGCTACAGCAGTGTGGGCTAGGAACAGGCACTCACTAAGTATTTATTGGATGAATGAGGCCGTGGGTTCTGTACAGAGCAGAGAATATGCAGACCAGAGGGGAGAAGGCCTTGCCCATGGCGCTATGCTCAGGAGTCAGGAATCAGAGGCTGGGTTGTCCCTGCACGATGGGGTGGGGGTGGGGAGCCCTGAGGCCAGGATAGGGTGCTGCAGCTTCCTGGTGGGGTCAGAGGCCCTGCCCAGCCCCCTCCCACCATAGGGCAGAGGAAGTGGAGGCTGCATGTCAGAATGCCTGAGGACAGCCTGGCTGCAGAGCCATTTATCACCTGCAGCAATTCCAGGAATGTGGAAATAGGCCAAAGTCAGAAAAGCTTGGAGGGTGGGAGGCCAAGAGATTCCCCCCAACCCCTTTTTTCAAGAACTAGAGAAGCCCAGAGCCTTGGCACCTGGGATGTGTGTTACCTGAAGAACCAGACTCATGGAGCATGGGTTAACTTTTGCTTTTAGAGGATGCCCGCCACGTGCCTGGCACTGTGCAGTGTACTTCACACCTGGCCATCTGGGGCGAAAGCTCGTGCAGTGATGCCCTGTGCTTTCTTCAAACCTGAGCCAGGCTGGGGCCAAGCTGTCTGCCTAACACCCTGCATAGCTCCCGCCTACTGAGAGGAAAAGTGGAATTCTCACAGAGGCCACAGCCCTGACTGAGCCAGGTCTCCTCCAGTCTCCCTCCTGCTCACTCTGCTCCAGCTGCTGCCCTGAGCCTGCCTCAGGGCCTTTGCCCCTGCTGTTTCTTCTGCCTGGGGTAAGTCTTCCCCATTCAGCTGCTTGGTTTATTCCTTTGTTTCCAGGGCCCTGATCAGAAATCACTTCCTCCGAGAGGCCTTCTCCGACCACCCTTGTATGAGAAACACCGCTAGCTGCTCCCCAGTCCCCTAGACGTGCACTGTCCAATACAGCAGCCACAAGCAATGTGCAGTCTTGAGTACTTGAAATGTGCCCAGTGACAGTCCAGGTGTGCATAATGTCCAGCACACACTGATTTCACAGACATGGCATGAAAACAACAAAATAACTTATTAATCATTTTTTACATTGATGGCATGTTGACATGATAATATTTGGACCTAGTAGGTTAAATCACCTATATTGTTAATATTAGTTCCATCCGTTTCTTCTTGCTTTTGTCCAAGCAGCTATGAGAAAGTGTAGAATTACACAGGTGGCTCGCACACTGGGGCACCATCACCTGACCTGGTTTTCTTCCTGGCCCTCACCCGTCTGCCACATCGCGGGTTTACTTGTTCATCTGTTTATTATCCACCCTCCCCAGGAAAACACCAGCCCTGTGAGGGCAGGGATTTGTGCCCGTTGTGTGCTGCTGTACCCCACACATGTAGAGATTATGAATGAATGAAGGGGTGCCCTGTGCCCGCATTGTGCTCAAGTGCTTAACCTTGAGGGAAGGCGGGGAGGAAGGGAGGGGTGAGCCCACGGTGGGTGGCCAGAGTACTACAGGGAGATGAGACCTGATCTCGGGTCCAGACACTGCCTCTGCCTATGGGCGGCAGGAGCCTCAGTTTCTCTGTCTGTCCTATGAGGGTCTTGTTTTCTGCCTAAAGGTTCAAATGGGGGGGGTCCTCCATGAGGCTGTCTTGGGAGCTCCGGCGGGCAGGGGAGCTGGGCACAGCCCTTTCCTGACCAGCACCAGAGCTGGACAGCGGATGAAAGGAATCGCCTCCAGAGTGAACCCACTGTCTTCACCATTCCTATGGAGGTGGTGCGAATGCAGGAGCTGAGACTGGCTTGGGCAGGAAGTCTCCACGCCTCAGGGTGGGGGCGGGGGCCAGAGGGGCTTGGGGACACACAAGTGGACATGGAACGGTCCGGGTCCTTGAGAGGGATGTCAGATAGCTCCAGTGAAGTGAGGTGGATGATGGGAGGGTGTCAGAGGGGCACTGTTGGCTTCCAGGGCAGGGGTGGCCACTGCTGGGGTTGATGGAAGAAGGACTGATTCCCAGGGGCAGAGGTGTTCCCACTGGTGAGAAGCCTGCATGGGCGTCTGCAGGGCAGGGCAGCCCAGGGGGAGAAGAGCCTGGCAAAGGTGTAGGGGTGTTTGGGGCAGCAAGGAGGCCGATGAGGCTGGGAGCTGGGGGCCCTGGGTAGTGGTGGAAGCTGGCAGGAGGGCTTGTCAGGGGCCTGGCTGCTCCCGAGTGGATGTGGCCTTCCATAGACTCTGTGGTCATGGCAGGCATGGTGGCTGCTGCTCCCAGGGTACTCAGAATGGGGCCACCTGGAGTGATGAGGAGAACAAGGGACCCTGGGTATCCCTGCTGCAGGGGTGCTGGAAGGTCAGCCAGCCACCAATCCAGCTAAGATAGCCCCCCCAGAGGATGGCTGGCCAGCCTCAGCTTGCACACCTCCCAGCACGAGGCAGTTGCTTCTTCACAGTGGCTCAGGATGGGGATAGCTGTTCTCCACAGGGCAAGTTGAGTTTGTCTTCCTCTGACCCCGCCGCTTCCCAGGCCAGGGCTCTGTCCTTGGGGACAGAGATGTAAAACAGCCCTACAAGGACTGGGGACCATGATGAATTCTCCAGCTGCTCCTTGAAGCCTGTCTCCAGCCTGGTTCCTCCTCTGGTGACTCCCTGCCTGTCTCTGCTCTTTCTGCTGGGAGATGCAGAGGGGGAAGAAGCCGCATTCTGCAGGACCAGGGGGTGGGGTGCCCCCAGATTACCTGTGACTTTGGGCATGTCATAGCCCTGCTCACAGCCTCAGTTTTCTGCTCTGGGAGGTGGGTATGAATCACAGAGCTTCCCTCGCAGGGTGAGCATGAGACCCTTGCAAATGGCGCCAGGCCTGGCCCCATGGGATTGCTGGGCGCGCTCCCCTGCTTTCCTGGGGAGCTGGGTTTTGAGTGTGGGCTGCCAGGCGGGCGGGCAGGCGGGCAGGCCTGGCCCGTTACAGGGATGAATGGGTGGCTGGCTTTGGAATGATCACCCCCATACATGGGAGGTAGGGTGGGGGGCAGCCAGGGAGCCAGGAGTGATTTCACACCTGCACATAATTACCAAAGGATCTGCCTCCTGGGAATTATTTTTATCTTAATATTTTATGTGGTTCCAAAAATTGGGAGAGGGTTGAGCAGGGCCTGGGACACAAGCAGCAGGGGTTGCTGGGGCACCAGGAGGTCTTTGCCCCTCATGGCCACCTGTCCAGGCACCTGGCACTGAAGTTTGCCCGCCATCGGGAGAGGATGCCCAGCTGCTCTGGGGCCTGCAGATCATCTGGGAAAGGTGAGAGTCCATTGGAGGCAATGGAGGCCCTGTGCTGCTGTGGCTGGGAGAGCGTGTGTGTGCACACGTGTGTGCGTGTGTGTGTGTGCAGTGTAGTGGCTGCACAGTGTAGTGGCTGAGCGGAACTGGATGTGTGAGTGAATTTAGATGGGACATATCTGAGCAGGTGGGTGTGCGTCTGAGTGTGCTAAGTGTGTGTGTCAGGGCAGCGTGTGCCTGCGCATCTGAGTGTGTCTTGGAGGAGGGCTGGGGTTGATCTTTAGTGGGGGCCGACTGTGGGTGCGCATACACCACAGTGTGATGGTGTGTGTCTGTGCTGTGGGGTTGTCGGTGCATTTGGTTTGGGTGTGTGGCAGTGCTTGACTGTGAGTGTGTGGCTCAACTGGGCAGCTACTGGAAGAGGTGGGGAGATTGTGTGTGGGGTGGGATGTGTGCACGGTGGGTGCTTAGCACCACAGGGAGGTGCTGAGTCAGTGGCAGTGAGGGAGAGAGCTGTGAGTGCGCAGGGGTGAAGGTGTGAGGGCTATTTGTGTATGACTGGGTGGGTATGAGTATCTATATTTGGTCTGAGCCCAGATGGGGTGTGTGTGTGTGTATGTGTGTGTGTGAGAGAGAGAGAGAGAGAGAGAGAAAGAGAGAAAGAGAAAGAGAGAGATGAACATGTGTGTGGGATGAGTGGATGGGTGTATTTGCAGCTGTGCAGTTTTATGCTTCCTACTTGGGTTGAGGGACCCGTGGCTGAGTGCCTGTCCTATTGCCTGGCTGGGGCTGACCACCAGTGGATGTGGGATGGCCCAACCAGTGAGGTGCCTGTAAGTGTTTGGCAAGGGTGCGATCTGGGCTCACGGTGACCTATACCTCCTAGGCTCAAGTGATCCTTCTACCTCAGCCTCCCAAATAGCTGGTACCACAGGCATGCACCACCATGACTGGCTGATTTTTGTATTTTTGTAGTGTTGGGGTTTTGCCATGTTGCCCAGGCTGTCTGGAACTCCTAGACTGAAGCGATCCACCCGTCTTGGCCTCCCAAAGTGTTGGGATTACAGGCGTGAGCCACTGCGCTTGGCCAGATTGTTATAAACTTAATGAGATGGTGGCTCAATCGTGGCAGCTGCCCCATGCTTGTTTGCTTGTTTTTAACCTAGAGCAAATCAGTATAGCCCCTTGCAGCTGGTGGCACCTGCTTTCTTTGATTTCCTCATTCAAGGGGCCCTGGAAGCCTCTGGCTGCCATCTGGAGGGGCAGCAGCACTCCTGCCCTTCTTTCCCTCAGTGTTCTAACAATTCACCAGCCCTCCCTTGAAATCCAGAGCACTCAGCCATCCTGCAGGCCACCATGCTGGTCTGCTTCATTGATGACATGCCATTTGGTCCTGGGAAATGAGAACCATGAACATCTTAGACACCTTGCTCAGATCCATGTTGTGAGGAGATAGGAAAGAAGCCCCAGAAACATTCAGGAACCTGCCACCTTGGCGAAACTTCTAGGGGTCCTGTAAGTTGGGGCCTGTCAGGGTATCCCTTCCTGGGTGAAGATGGCTAGATGGCTGCACCTTGCTCCTCTTGCCACCAAGGAAGAAGACATACCTATTTGGGCTTTGGATTGTTGAGGACAATGTTGAGTGTGTGGCTGTCACCCAGATTGCTGCCAGTTTTGAATGTGACCCCAAAGAAGAAAAGGCTCTGCAATAAGTCCAGGCTGCTGTACAAAAGGCCTTGTCACTTGGTCCATATGACCCAGCAGACCCAGTGGTGTTTGGAGTGGCAGCGGCAGATAGTGAAGCTACATGGAGCCTTTGGCAGCTTCTATAGGTGAATTGCAGGGAGGATCCTTGGGGTATTGGAGCAGAGCCATATGATCGTCTGCGGAGAACTATTTTCCTTTGGAGAAAGAGTTTCTGGTTTATTACTGGTAGAGCTGGGAGAGACTGAATGCTTGATCATGGGCCACAAAGTTACCATACCGCCAAGCTGCCTGTCATGGCTTGAGTGCTGTCTGGCTCACCAGGCATAGGGCTGGGTGAACTCAGAAGCATCCCATCTGCAGGTGGAAATGACACATATAACACTGGGCTGGAACAAGTGCTGGAGACAAAAGTGAGTCGTATAAACAAGCAACTCAGACTCCCATGTCATCTGCTTCTCCTCTCCTCATACCTATGTTTTGTGGGGAGATTGCTATGACTACTTGGTGGCGGAAGAAAACATTCATCCCAGTTTACAGATGACTCTGCATGATGTGTTGACACCACTCCATAGACAGCGACATCACTATAGCTCCACTCAGGGTGGCCCTGAGGACAGCGGTGAAGAGAAATTCTCTTTGTGGAAAGAACTTGAACAGTGTATCTGGATGGTCATTTTGCCTTCAGGGAGAGATAAGGGTATGGATCTACATAGGTTCATGGGCAACGGGCTAATTATTTGGCTGGATGATCAGGAACATAGCAGGATGGAAGGAACACTATTGGAAAATGAGTGACAAGGAAGCCTGGGATGAAGTATGTGGCTAGACCTTTGCAAATGAGCACACACTGTCAGGACATTGGTGTCTCATCATTGTGCCCACCAAAGGGCAAGCCCAGCAGAGGAACCTCCCAGCAATCCGGTGGCAAGAAGACCTGTTTTGAGGATGTCAGTCAGCCTCTTTCCCCAGTCACATCTGTCATTGACTAATGGCTTTATGAACAAAGTGGCCATGGTGGCAGAAATTGAGGTTCTGCTTGAGCTCAGAAAAACATGGATTTCCACTCATTAAGGGTGATCTATCTGCAGGAACTGCTGATATTCCATCCCGCCAGCAGCAGACACCAACACTGAGCTCCTCCATGCCCTTATTGGCATAACACCAGCCAGACACCTAGTGGCAGGTGGATGACATTGGACCACTTCCATCATGGAAGGAGAGTGATTTGTCATCACTGGAATTGTCACTTTTTCTGGATATGTATTTGCCTTCCGTCTGCACTGCTTCTTCCAAACCCATCATCTGTGGTCTACAGAATGCTCAACCCATTGTCCACAGTATTCTACACAGCACTGCATATGGCCAGGAGAACTCATTTTACAGCACATTAAGTGCAGCAACAGGCTTGTGTTTGTGGAATTAACTGGTCTTTTCATCTCCCCATCTCCCTGAAGCAGCTGGCCTGATAGAACTGTGGAATGGTTGCTTTAAGACTCCCAACTGCATGACAACAATTTGTGGGGCTGAAGGAATGTCCTACAGGAGTGGCATGTGCTCTAACACAGTGACAAATATATCTGTGTGGTTTCTCCCACAACCAGGATTCACAGATCTGAACATCAAGGGCTAGAACTGGGAGTGGATCTTCTTACCATGACCTCTAACATCCCGTTCACCAATTGCTTGCTTCCTATCTCCACGACTTTATGCTATACTGGTTTAGAGATTTTGATTCTCAAGGAACAAATGCTCCCACTGGGAGACATAAAAAAATCAGTCCATTGATTGGAAGTCAAAACTGCCATGTAGCCCTTCATACCACTGAACCAATGGGCTTAGAAAGGTGTTTTAATAATGACTGGGGCAATTGATATGGATAATCAGAAACAGAGGGCAGGCAGAGGGGAGTATATCTGGTACAAGTGTTCTCTGGGGCACCTCTTGGTACTCCTGAATCCTGTTGTTACTAGAAAACTATCGCAGCGTGGTATAGGCAGAACCATAAATAACATCATCCTTCCAGGAATGCAGCCATCAGCCTAGGAACTAAGCTGAGATGAGGGCAAAGGGGATATGGAATAGGGAAGGGAAGATGGAAGTTACAAATACAGCCACGTGACTAGTTGCAGAAATAGAGACTGCAGAATTTGTGTGTGTAGTGTGTTTCTTGCTTTTCTATGCATATACCAGTATAGATTCATCCACCATCTTTCTCTTTCTTTCCTCTCCTATTTCCATACCGTTGAAATACAAAGTAGATGAATAGTAATGAACCTGTATCTTTGCATTAAAGTTATAGACATCAAAGGGGGCATGTGCCTCCACTAGCAGAGGGGAAGTGACGTGTGTAACATGTGTCTCCTCTTGGGGGAGAAGGTAGTTGCTTCCAGTTGGTTGAGGGGTAGTTGCATTGGCTTAGACACAAGTGCAGTGTTATGGTCTTCATTCAGAGGTTAAATGTAGTTAAAACAGGTATGTGGGATGCCGACTGGACAGAGTGTGGTCGTGTTGGATCATCTGTCATTCAGCTTGGCACACAACAAAGGCTGGGAGCAATGTTTTCATGGATCCCTTCCTGTTTGGTCCAGGGAAGAGTTTTTCCAATGAGTGGTATCCATGTGAGGTTGGGAGGTAGAGCAGACATGGCTTGGATGTGGCAGGGTCAGATGCTGTGGCCTGGGCAGACGTGGTGGCTTCCACGAACCTCTGCATGAGCTCTCATTTCATGGCCCCCTCTTGGGAGGCAGACCCCACAGGTTATCAGATTTCTTGACTTTTCCTATATGGAAATGTATTGATCGGCTGACGTGTGATAAATGCCTAGTGCTATGGTCTGAGTATTTGTGACCCTCCCCCTGAAATTCATCTGTTGAAATCCTCACCCCACAAGGTGATGGCATTAGGAGGTGGGGCCTTTGGGAGGTGATTAGGTTATGGGGCAGAGTTCTTATGAATGGAATTAGTGCCTTATGAAAGAGGCCTGAGAGAGCTCCCTGGCCCCTTATGCCATGTGAGGACACAGTGAAGGAAGCCATCTGTGAACCACAAAGTGGGCCTTCACCAGACACCCAATCTGCAGGCTCCTTCATCTTGGACCTCCAGCCTCTAGAACTATGAGAAATAAATTTCTGTTATTTATAAGCCACTGAGTCTATGGTATTTTTTTCCCCCCCACAGGGTCTCACTGTGTCACCCAGGCTGGAGTGCAGTGATGCACTCTCGGCTCGCTGCAGCCTCGATCTCCCAAGTACAAGCGATCCTACCAGCTCAGCCTCCTGAGTAGCTGGGACTATAGGCGCACACCACTGTGTCCGGCTAAGTTTTGTATTTTTTTGGTGGAGACAGCGTTTCTCCATGTTGCCTAGACTGATCTGTAACCCCTGAGCTCAAGTGGTCCACCTGCCTTGGCCTCCCAAAATGCAGGGATTACAGGCGTCAGCCACCATGCCTGGTCTTATGGTATTTTGTTATAGCAGCCTGAGTAGGCTAAGACACATCTACAAGCTGCTGAAGGGACAAAGGTATCTCCACATGGGTGGGGACCCCAACCTTGCAGAATTGCTAAAATGGTAGCACCCAAGTCCTCACCCCAAAGCTACTAAATAGGCCAGGATTTCTTGGTGCCAAGAAATCTGTATTGTTAGCAAGCTACATCCCTTCAGGCAATTGCGGAGGCTGCGCAGACCGGCTGGGAAACTGAGATAGGAGACTCAGACCTTATCTCCTAATCGTGGTCAGCATACCACATTGAAGAAAGATCGAGCCATCCAGTGAAGAGTTCTGATGGTTCTGATGACTCTTTGAAAACAACAGCAGTAATAATCATCAATAAACCAAAGCAGCACTTTGCACTCAAAAAAATCCTAAATAACAGGGGTGTTCAATCTTTTGGCTTCACTGGGCCACATTGGAAAAAGATTTGTCTTGGGCCACATATAAAATACACTAAGACTAATAGTAGCTAATTTACTTTAAAAAAATCACAGACAAAAAAATCTCATAATGTTTCAAGAAAGTTTACGAATTTGTGTTGGGCCACATTCAAAGTTGTCCTGGGCTGCATGTGGCCTATGGGCTGAGGGCTGGACAAACTTGCTAAATAATATAAAGCAATGTTTGTCAAAAGTGATATCTGTAGCCTTGGAGTACATTGAGACGATTTTAGGTGGCACAGGGAAAAAAATATTTTCTATTTTAGTAGCTGTAGCGTGTCAAACATGTTACTTGCTTATGGTTACATTAAATCAGGCAGCAAGTTTAAAAGAAGAGGGTTGATTTAGGCAAAGACATAGGTGACAGGAGAGGTGGGCAGTAGTAAGACACACCATTGTGTACACCCCGTGCAAGGCCTTGGGAAGCACCCCATGTCACTTCTGTGACATTCTTGCCAAAAATGCATAACCTCATTCTGATCATGAGTAAACATCAGACAGATCCAAACCGAATCCAAACTCTACAAAATAACTGAGCTGTGTTCTTTAAAAACATAAAGTAAAACATAAGTGACCAATCACGACTGAGGAACGGTCCCAAGTTGGCAGGGACATGACAACTAAAGGCGATATGGGATCTGGATCTGATTTGGGACCAGAAGAAGGACATTTTGGGAAAATTGGCAAAATTCTAATAAGGTTTTTATGTTGGTTAACAGTATTTTATTCATGACAATTTCCTGGTTTCAATCATTGTACTTTATTGTGCAAGATACAAACATGGGGGAAACTGAGTCAAGACTATACAGGAAAACCTTGTGAGTCTAAAATTATTCCAAAACATTAAAAAGGAAGATAAATGGTATCTGATTGAATTGAAAAATGAAAGAAAAAGAGTAGGGTCTATGTGGACTGGGCAGAAGTTTTGCAGGATGTGTAAGGGTGTCTGACTCAGGAGAAATTCACTCAGAAGTGTCTGCTCATTTGAAAGTTTGAATGATTCTTTAAAAATCAAAACACTTGGAAGTTCTAAGGATTCCAAACATTCTCCCTTCCCTCCCAAATCGAATATTCCCCAATTCTAAAGAGTGGGGAATCAGATTATTGCAAAGTTCTCAAACTGCCAAATATTCTACAGTGTTAGAAGCATTGCCTTCTTTTAGGCAATGCTCTTCAAACTGGAGGATGCACGGGGTCACTTGTTTAAAATACAGATTCATGAACTTTGTCTCCAGAGATTTGGAATCAGTAGGTCTGGGATAGGGCCCGGGAATCTGCATTGTGAATGCCCCATCTGTGAGCTTGTTGTAAGCACCCCAGAGGCCCCTCTGAAATCTCTGCTCTAGGGGTCCCAAGCTGCCCTCCAGATCAGCCCAGTAGTAGGGACCAGCCCGACTGGGAAGGGGTCTGTGTGGAGCAGAGGATGGAGCATTCTCTGGTGGGTGCTGGACAGCAGCCCAGCAGACCTCACCTGTCCCAGGCTTGAGCCTGGCTGTGCCAGGGGGATGGGAAGATGGGGTGGGGTCTCTGGGGACTCAGGGTTCCTGCCCCCTCCTGATCCTTGTCCATCTGCTGCCCGGGAAGCCAGGCCACTTGTGGGGCTGGATGTGTGGGGCAGACAGCCTGACTGAGTTGCCACAGGTGCCCTGAATCTTGGGGATGAAGCAGGCATGCTTCCTGCCACGGGGTCGGGAAGGAGCCAGGGAGGGAGCAGGGGGGCCTGCAGCAACAGGCAGGGTGGTGACACAAAGACCCATTCACCATCTCCAGGGCAGTGGCGACTCTCAGGGGAATCTCTCAGTGGCTGGGGGTGGAGAGAAGCCAGTTCCCAGCAGACAGCTTCATGCCTGTGTGGTGTGACATCTCTATTTCCTCCTGAGGCTCTAGAACACAGGAGCCTGCAGCCTAGGCCCCCCCACCCCGCCATCCTAAATAACGGTGGCAGGCGCTATTCTCAACACCTTAGCTGCTTTTACTTGCTGAATTCTCACAACAACAGAGATCTCATGGGGAGGTGAGTAGAGGGACATCATTGGGCAAGGACGTCATGGATCAAGGGCTCAAACCCCAACCCTGGGCTGCAATCTGCTCCCCAGCACCTCTCTGCAGGCTGTCCTGCTTGCACCCCACCCGCTAATACCATGGCTTCCCATTCAGTCCCACACAGCTCTGGCAGTGAAGATGCTCTCTCTTGCAGGGAGCTAGAGTCTGCCTCCCTGTGAGTTTCCTTATGGTTCTGGCTCCTCCCAGGCTGCAGTCTCCAGCCCATCTCCTCCTCTCTTCTAAATGCACCTAGAATATTCTTGCTTCTCCTCAAGGGTAGGACCCAGTTCTTTCCAGAGGACTCTGCATTGTACGGAATATAACTCAACAATCACCTCCCTTATGCTGGGTATAGGTCTTGGTTAATACGATCTGAACTACTCACTTCTTCTTTAGAGAAGCTATCCCGCTGTTGATGCCAATCAGTTCTCTCAGGTAGGCCTTAAAGTGTTAACGCTTTTCACTTGGCTTTACTATGACGTCTGCGTTCTGTGCATTTTACTTTTGCCTCTTTTTAGCTCCATCATACTCAAGGGAATCATGGGGCATTCTTGCAGGGCCTGACTCTAGTGCCCTCATCCCAGCAATAACCAACACCAATAGCACCCATCACATACTCACCACTTCACACAAACCCGCTTTCCCCCACTGGTATCTCACGAACACCTTGCAAGCATCAGGAAACTGAGGCTTGGAAACATGGAAGGACTTGCTCAAGGTCACATGGTGGAGAGGAGCAGAGCTGAAGACAGCGCTAATGACCACTTTTTAGCTTTGCTGTGTGCTAGATATTGGGCGGGGTCTCTCTTACAGCGACCTACTGAGGTAGACTCCATGCCACCTGCTTTGTATAGGTGAGGAAACAGGTGCAGTGTGGTGTAATCACCCATCTGCTGCTTCGGGTGCACAACCAGTGTGAGATTTGAACCTGATGGGCAGGTTTAGGTCTACACTCTTCATTCCTGAGCTGTTCTGCCTCCCAAGGCTGTGAGGCTTCCTCAACTATGCCGGGCCCCTCTCAGGCTCTTTCCTCACTGTGATTTGGGGAGAGCGGTGGCTTCCCCGTGGGCTTGGGGGCTGATGTGCATCAGCCGACCTCCCTCCCCACACAGAGCAAGTGGTCAGGGAATGAGCGTTTATAATGAAAGGAAAAGGAAGGAGTATTCAAAAGCCTTTTCTGATCCCTGAATGGAGTGAGACTGCCTCTCGGGTTCCCTCCAGCTCCCCCAGTTCATTCCTTTGACAAATATTTTTCAAGCACCCGCCCGAGTCCCTAGTGTCCTATAAGGCCCCTGTGATCTGGGTCCTGCGACCTCTCTCACTCCATCCCCTTCACCCTCCTGCAGTCACTGCACTCTGGCCACATGCTCTCAGCTTTGCCTGGCACACCCCCACTCCAGGCATTTGCACTGGCTGTTTCCTCTCCCAGAAATCTCTTCCCCCAGATGTCCGGTTGGCTCACTGCCTCGGTTCCAAAGACCTTTCATTTCTCAGGGAGATCTTCTGTGATCACTGTGTCTAAAATTTCCACACCTGGCCCACGCAGCACGTCCCGTCTCCCTTCCCAGTGTCACGGTTTCTTGTTAGTCTTTATTGTGCTTCCCCACACCAGATACCTTCCTCACATTTGTGGTTGTTGCTGTTTGACTGTCAGCTCACCTGGGAGGAGATTGTTGCGTGGTATACTCACGGCTGTAACCTCAGCCCCGAGCCGGTGCCTGGCACCCAGGAGGTTCTCCGTGAACATTGATGGGGTGAGCGCAGGCTGTGTGCCTGGATTAGATGTGTGGGAAGCAGATTCTTCTTCAAGGAGCGACGCCTATCTTTGTTCATTTGCGAATATTTCTTGGACATCCTCTGTTTCAAATTTCACAGCCCTCCCCATTTTGTTTTAGTGATCACACGGTGTCCCAAGGCACGGATGGATGGCTCATGACTTATTTAGCCAGCCTGCTGTTTCTGTTGAATATTTGGACTGTTTCTGATTTTCGCTGTCCCAAGCTACAAACCTCCACACTGGTGGCCACCATCCAGGAGGTGGCAAAGCCCCTGCTGAAGCCAGCTGGGGTCCTCAGAAGAGCTGAAGCGGACCTTGGGCCCTAGCTGGCTAGGAAAGGGCATCAGAGTTGGGGGAGGGGTAGAACTTACAAATTTGCCATTAATACCTCAGGACCTAATTCATAAAAGCATCTAATTATGGGGTGCCAGTGTTTAATTGTAATTTTGGTAATGACCTGCAACTGCATACAAATTATAGGGTAATCAACTCAAACGTGCTGACGGCTGTTATAAATGCCATTTAATCTGACGTGGAGCACCCAGCCAGTGTCTCTGGGACTCAGGAAAAGGCAGGGTGTGGAGGATGGCCTGCATTCGGCTTATAATACCAAGACAATGGGAATGGCATAAGGCCAGACTGCAAACACCAGCTGCCATGCATTTTTACTCACCCCTCGCCCTTGCCCATGAAGTGTGGCCCAGGAAGGACTGCAGCAAGAGGTCAAACCCAGATTGAACCTGTAACGGTTTGGAAGGTGAAAGAGGAAGGCTGCCTCGCTGGGCTGGCTTGGGGCAGGATAAGGAGCTCAGAGACAGGGGCATGGCTGAACTGGCTTCCTCTGCACCTTTGGCAGGGGGTGGGCCAAGTCAGAGGTTAGAAATTGGTGGCCGCTGATGTGTTTTATCTGGCCTCATGTGCTCTGAAATAATACATCTGGAAACCTTAGGTGAGGCACGTGCTGCTTTTTAACCACACTCCCCACCATTCTCTATCATCTTCCCTGTAGCCTACTCTCTTCCACTTTCACCTTTACCACCTGGGACCTGTTGGCATTGAGTTGCCAGCACCTTTCCAGAGATAGTGTCTGTGGTCAGGGGAACAGGGGCTTTGGAGCTGGACATGCAACTTTAAAGTCTGCACTCTGTCCCTTGCCTGCTGAGGGGCTGTGGGCAAGGAAGAGATCTCTCTGTGCCTTTCCACGTGCCAGAGAGAGGGTGCACACATGTATAATGCCCCATTTGAAGGGTTCCGTCAACAAGTTCTCCAGCTGCGAGGGTAATGTAGTGCAGTGTGGGCTCTGGTGCAGACTGCCCAGGTTCCCATCCCAGCCCAGGCACCAGCAAGTTTCTGGAACTTGGGTTAGCTGCTTCAGCTCACAGCTTCTTTATCTGTAGAGCAAGGAAACGAATAAAGAGTGCTACCTACCTCAGACTGTTATGTAGAGTTCATGGATATGAAGGGCTAGAACAGCGCCTGGCACACAGCTGGCACTTCACAAATGGTAGCCAACACTGATATATGCAGTGTTGGCTTTTGACATCTGATGTGTCGGACACTTGGAGTACATCTCAGTGAGTACCTACCATCTGCTGGGGAATTGAGGACAGGGTGAAGGACAAGACAGACAAAGACTTTCACAGACACACACCATCCTCTTTTCCTCTCCCTCTCTTTGAAAACTCTTCCTTGTTGATCTGTCCTGCAAACTCATATTCATCCTTCAAGACCCAGCTGGTTTCTCTCCCTTTGCCCAGTCTTTGCTGCTACCCTCCCTCCTCTGGGGCAATATCTGTTGAGCACTGGCTGCCTTTGTGGCATTGAGCTGAGGAGGCCATTGGCTTGTCTCTGTCTCTGAGTGGGGGTGTTTTGGTGGCTGGATCATGACCACACTGAATATGGCTCTCTGAAGAACTTGCTCAATCTGGGTTGAACTGATCCTATCGAAATAGCAAGTCAGGAGGACCTTAGAGGACTTCTGTACCAGGGTGGTTGCCTTTCTACTAATTTGCTTTAAAAGGAAACATATGTTCATAGGGTAAAAAAATCTATTACGCTAAAGAAGTACATAAGGTACAAAGTGAAATTTTCGTTTTCAATCTTTTGAATTTTTTAGAGATTACTGATGTCAACAGTTTTTTGTGCTTCATTGCAGACATTCTCTACGCATCTCCACACTGTCTATTTCCCCTCTAAACACACTCGTCTGCACCTTTCTTTGTTCACTTGCTAATATTTCTTGGACTTCCTTCCATTTCAAATTTCACAGCCCTCCCCCATTCATTTTAGTGGTTGTGAGGGGTCCCAGAGTATGGATAGTTTGTGATTTATTTAGCTGGCCCCCTATTTATGGGCATTTGGGCTGTTTCTGAGTTTTGCTATCCCGAGCCTCACTGTGTGAGTGTTTTGGTATGAACCTTCCCATGTGTAATCTGCTGCTGGTGATATACTCAGCAGGGGTGAGGTCCCCTGAGTGAGCTGGCCCGTCCTCTATTGTTGGGCCTCTCTGTTGCTTTCAGTCCTTTTGTATTTTGCACACCTTTCAGGGGCTGAGTGCTGCTACTAAACCGCTTTAGAAATAGCCTTATCCCATGGGTCCCTCCGTGGTTCAGGATCTCCAGAGTTTTGCTGGGAAACACCCCAAAGGATGGACAGCCAGGCACATCCCTGCCACCCTCTTGTCCTGCCCCCACCCAAGTGGGACAGCTGTGCCTTGTCCTGTATTGCATGCATTTTTTACTGTCAACTTGGAGTTTCTCAGCTACAGAACTAAGTCTGAAGGCACTCATTTAGTTGGGAGCCTTCCTCTGCCTCCCCATTTCAGGTCTAGGGAAGCTGAGGCCCAGGGAGGGGGCTATGTGCCCCCAGGTCATCTGGAAACCTCAGCTGCAGGTTTGAGGCCTGCCCGGTCTGGGTGGGCAGCGGCTGACACCAGCCTTCCCTGGGGCGGCCCCCCCAAAGGGGCCTTCAGCCCCGTCCTTGGCCTAATCCCGTTTTCTGCCCAGCTGAACAGCCGAGAAGGCTTATTTCTCGTCCTATTTTAATGCAAAGGAGGCTGCCTGGCCTGGACTGGCTTGTTCTGAGTGCAGTGACAGTGGCCGTGAATGGGGACCCCAGTAACGGGGACAAAAATGTGACAGGGCCCTCCATCATGGCATTGTACGACAATCGGGACATTATGGTTGCTCCTGGAACCCTCTCCAGGAAGGGGTGGGAGCCTCCGCCTGGTATGCTAAGCAGACAGAGGCCAGGCCTGCCTTGGGCCCCCGGCCTTGGCCTGGTCAGTGATTCCATTGTGTGAGGCGCTTGGACCTGAGCAATTCAAAGGGTTCTCCAGCTGCCTCCCTCCCTCCCACCTCCTGTTACTGAGGCCTGGGCATCTGGGGTGTGGGTGGAGGGGCTTTCAGATCCCACTGCTGGTCCCACCGTCTTGCGGTGTGTCCCCAGGACAGCTGCTTCCCTCTCTGGGCCTAAGCTGGTACTAACAACAGCAGTAACAGCAACAACCACGTAACAGGGGACATTTGAATGTTGGCCATAGCGCTTGACATGCGCTCCTTCTACCATTCCCACTGCCTTCCCCTGATTGAGGAGGCCATTGAGGCCCCGTATGTTAAGTGACCAGGTGTGAGAGGCACAGTATGACATAGGGGATGGGCCTGGCTGTCCCATAGAAACACAGCGAAAGCTTCACGTGAGATTTCCGACTTCCTGGAAGTTACGTCAAAGAATATATCAAAAGGAACAGGTGAAATCAAATTTAATTATCTAATTTACATGACTCAATCTACCCCAAATATTATTTCAACATGTAATCTGTATTTCAGCTACTACGAATGAGACATTTTGCATTGTTTTTCACGAAGCCTGGTGTGCATTTGACACTTAGAGCACAGCTCAATTCAGCACTCACCACCTTTCAAATGCTCGAGCCACACACGGCTGGTGGCTGCCGGGCCGGACAGCACAGCTATAAAGGGGACCAGGACATGTGCTCACTTCCAGCCTGTGCTGCTCACTTGCTCCATGATGCCAGGCAGGTCACTCTGCCTCTCTGAGAATCAATTTCTGGGTGATGAAGAGGAGCAAAGTAATCTCTGGGGTCTAGGCTGCTTGGGGACATGTACCCTGAAAGGGGCTCTCTGAGGCCCCTGGGTCATTCTTCAGCCCCTCTACCCACAGGGGTTTTCCTCCCAGACCGTGGCTGGGGTGGTCTCTCTTCCATTCAGGCACCAGCAGAGCCCAGGCATCTTCAGTACGTTTTGTCCCGGGATAGGGGTCAGGGGTGACCTATATATGTCCTAAGTCAGGGATGGGGGTCCCCAAAAGATTGTTTCCCTATGTTAAGCCTCCCCATAATTAACCCATTTTGCAGCAGTGGAAACAAAGGCCCCTTCACCTAAAGACACATAGGGAGGGAGTGGCTGAACAGAACTTTCTCCTGCCTCTTGTCAAAGCTTTAGCTAGGAGCGTTTCCCTGTCCTCAGGTTCCTCAGGGCTCCATGAGATTCTCCCGCTGACAAACGGAAATGCTCCTCCCCTGGATGAAAACCAGGGAAGAATTTTCCACTGGGAATTGAGGCTGCCCCACCTCGGCCCTGGCTGGGTCTATCTGCTGAGCAACTTCCAGTGGATCGTTTCCTCTCTCTACCCCAGTTTTTGTGTGGGCAGGTCCAGGGTCCCTGCAGCGGGGGGCGGAAGGGGGGTTGGTCAGTGTTTGCCGGCCGCCAAGGGCGGGTTCCAGGTCAGGGGTTGGAGGCCAAGACAGGGGCAAGATGTGGCTCTTTCCTCTCCCCCAGCAGCATTCTCCCCAGACCCCATTGATCAGAGGAGGCTCCCATCCTCAGAACCACAGACTCGCCTGCTCTGCCAACTCCTGGCGCCTTTCTATTTGTGACTGGACAACTTCCAGGGCCGGAGTTGGGATAGGCGGTAATGGACCACAGAGTGAGTTATGGAGCCGTGCAAGGCGACCTCAGAGGTAATGGAGACCAGGTTGCAAAGGACACAGTCCCAGGGCCCCCGTGCAGCTAAGGGGTGGTGCTCCACCCATCCTTACTCCCTCAGCCCCCAGCTCCTCCCCTGCGCCCCGTCCTGTGCCTCAGCTAAACCTCTCTCCAGCCCTCCTAGGTTAGCTTGATGGCTCCATTGTCCAGAATTGGAAACTGAGGCCTGGAGGAGGAAAGGAGCTTGTCCAAGGTCACATCGTAAGTGAATCTGGAGTCTAAGGCCCTTCTCCCCCTGGTCTGGAGGTCCCAGCAGCCCAAGCCACGGGCCCTCTCCCCACCTACTCCAGTGCTAAGGGGTCCAGCCTGAGGCTCCCAAATCTGTTCTTTCCCTGCCTTGGATTGGCTCTGCCTGCCCTAGGATGCTGGTCCTGCTGCTTCCCACCTTTATGTGTTGTGGCTTTGGCCAGGTCACTTCTCACTGAGTCTCAGTTTTCTCATCCATAAAATGGAGATAGGCACCCTGGTAGGGCCTCTGTGGGATCCCTGGGTCACAGAGTAGTCGGGGACAGTGTGAGAATTACCTTGGACATTCAGGACATGCAGGAAGATCCCAGAGGATAATCAGGAGCTTCGTATCAGCCTCATTATGTTGCCATGTGTGTGAGACCCTCAGTGGACAGGACAATGGAGACAACAAGGAAATAAGCCCATGGGAAATAAGCCCATGGCTGGGCCAACTTGAACTCAGGTCCAATTAATCAAGGTCTATGCCAAAAATGAGGGAGGTGAATTTTGTGCTTTATGCTGCTTAGGCTTTTCCTGGATTTTGTCCTTGGGGCTGGTTGAGAGAAGCCAACCATTTGGCTTCCCCATTCGGAGAATGTACTCCAAATGGAGAAGAGGTTGCTGGTAGTCATGGAAGGCTGTCCTAGGGCAGGGGAGGAAGTGGGGTTGTGGGTAGAGAGGGTGGAGTTGGGCTCCAGTGGCCAGAGCAAGAGAGGCAGGCTCCAGGTTGTCGGGAGGGAAAGCTTACTCCCAGGCAGGCCCCACAGGGCTGGGGCAGGCTGGCCCAAAAGGAGGTAGCTTCCTATTCAGGGAACTATGTGAGCTGTGGATGGACAGCTCTGCATGGAGGGGGACGCAAAGTGTCTCAAGCATCGGATCGATGCTGGACTCTGGGATCTGCAGGGCTCCTCCTGTTCAGAGATGCAGACTGGGAGCAATGTTCCCAGGGAGCAGCAAGAACCATGGATGATTACAAATTGCTCTGTGATTTTCTCCTGTTACCATGGTGACAGCTGGTCTAGCATCTTAAGCAGCAGCAGGATGCAAGTGGATCTTTTAAAGCCCTTCAGGCTTCTTCATCTTCCCTTTCCCCTTCCCCTCCCTGCCTCCTTAACACTGTTGACTCACTCCCTTATTCGCCCATGATTACTCACCCTCTCTGTGCTTGGCATTAGGAATCACATATTTCCTGCTCACCTTCCCAATCCTGTACTTTCTCCTTGTAATTCATGCCAAGGCTTCTTGCTCACTTCTCTGGGCCTCAGTTTCCCCATCTGTAGAACAAGGAGGGCATGACCCTGGGTGACCCTATCTATCCCCACATGTTCAAATACAGCTCACCCTTGGCTATCCAATGCTAGTAATTCCTCCTCTAGAAAGCCTCTTGATTTCCCCAGCCTGAAGCAAACTCTCAATCATTCATTCATGGTTGCATGCATTCATGAACCTGCGCTGTCCCATATGGTAGCTGCTAGCCATGTGTGGCCACCGAGCACTTGAAATGTGGCTGCTGCTGGGTACTGAAATACTATTTGGGACATATTGGATTAACTAACACATTAATATTATTAAAATTAATTACACCTGTATCTTTTTTGCTTTGTAGACAATTTCAAATTACCTATGTGGCTCGTATTTTATTTCTATTGGCAATGGCATTAAACTAACATTTGCGAATGCATGCAGGGTTGCAAGGGCAGTAGCAGCTACTGTTGACAGAGTGCGGTGACTCATTTCATCCTGACAAACCCTGAGAAGTGCATTCTGTGAGTATTTTTATTTGACAGGTAAGAAAAAGGAGGCTCAGAGAAGGGGAGCGGCTTGCCCAAAGGCACACAGCTCTGGATTGTGGCAGGCGCTCTAGTCTAGAAAATAAACTGGACAGCCACGATGGTGTAAGGAAAAGACCTGGCAATTCCAAAGCTTCGGGTGGCAGTGGGCTCGGCTCCTGCTGCAGGCACCCAGGTTAGTAGCAGCAGCCAGTGTTCTCCAGGAGTCTGGGGTGTCAGAAGGTGGAAAGCCCCACCAGGGTGAGAACCAAGCTGGTCACGGCACCCTGAAACTCCAGCTTAATTTCATCTTGTGCTTGGGTCTAACATTCAGGTCCCACCTGCCATTCTGCCCACAGGTGGAGTGATGGTGGCTGAGCCCTGCACCTATGCAACCTCATTGCAGTTTCACTAGCACACTGGCCTGCCAATCATGATTGGCCCAAAGTCTCTGAGGCCACAGTCGCCAAGAGGAAGCAGCAGGGCCACAGCCCACCTTAGTGTGGAGCTGTCACCCAGACCTAGTCAAAATGGCTCTACAGAGCCAGCTGGGCTGGCTACTTTTTACCTACCCACCTCCAGCCCCGCCCTCCACACTGCCTGCCCTGCACCCAGGAGGCTGACCTCCCCAACCATCGAGGCCTCCTGCCCTCCTGGTTCCCATTGGGTTGAGCCTCCCAGGGTCCCAGCTCTTGCTGGGTTTTGGAACCCTCCCTCCCCTGCCTCTTCAGGCCCAGGGTGGTGGTGGCTCCCCACTGCTCCTCACTCCCCACTGCTTCTCACTCTCTACTGTGCTGGCCCTGCTCCTTTCTGCGTGGGCTCCCTGAGCCTGGCCCACACCCCTCTAAATAGCACTCCCCACAGGGCTTTTCAACCACCCCTTCTGAAGGAGCTGTGTGCTGCCTGCCTGGTCCCATCTTAATCCACCCACTGCCCTTCGTGGCCTGGAAGTCGGTTCTCCCTCCCGGTAGAGTCAGCAGTGGCTTCCCTCCCAGTCTCCAGGGCCCTGAAACCACCTTTCTGTCTGGCGTGCAGCACGTCTTGCCTCCGAGCACGGCCAGCTCCCGTGAGTCTTGGCTTCCTCACAGGCTTTGAAGGCCTGAGGAGGGGGTCCTGGTTTTCTCCACAGCTCTGGGAACACCATGGCTTGATGCTGGGGTCTTTGGTGCAAAGGGCTTCTCAGAGACCATTGTTCTGTGCCCAGTTCTTCTCTCCACCTCCTTTTCCTGGGGCCTGGGACTTGGCTGACCTCAGGGCATTTTGTTCAATGACTAAGTGAAGTAATAATCCAGGACATCCACAAAGTCTGGAAACACAGATGGATATATGTGTGTGTGTGTGTGCACATACATATGTGTACATATATTATGATGTACATGGCTGTTACATATATTATACATATATGAATATAGTTAATGTTGTCTAAGACATCTGTGGCTTGTAAAACCATCTAAAAATGCCGTGTAAGTATCTAGACGCTCTGGCCATCCTGCAGGTGCCGATCAGATAATGTGCACTTGCAGTGGATGGAGGAGAGAATGCCTTCAGCAGCCTCCAGAGCTGTCTGGTTCACCCTGTATCTGCACAGCATCTAGCCTGAAGCCTCCAGCCTACTCAGTATGAAGAGTGTTTAGTAAAGGGATGGATAAGCGCTTCCTGGATAGAGGCACTTTATCCTTGTGACTTGGCATCATCTCTGTGGTCAAGGCCAGGTCTGAGGACTGGGGCTGGTCCCAGGCGAGCTGGTGGACAGATGGAAGCCTGCGAATGGGTAGGTGGGTGTGCTCTGCAGGAGCCCGGCTCCGGCTTTGTGGAGACAGCCGGCTGGCTATTCCCTGTCAGCCCCTCTAGATCCCTTCTTAGTCCTTCACCCTTCTCCGTGCCCTGGGGGCTGACCCTGGGGCTGTGTCCACAGGCTCCCAGCCTGCTGACTTCCGTGGGCCTGAAGAGGGGCTGGAGGGTGAGCAGAGCTCCCGCACCGCGGGGTTGCAGGTGGCTGGGGCTACGTCCACTGAAGCTGCAGCTGTGGGCGGCTGCCTGCTTCTCTAGCCTCAGCTCCCTGAGCAGGTCCCAGGAAGGGCTCTATTCCTGTGTCTCAGACCTTGGGAGGGAATGCTCCCTACTGCCACCAGCCCCAGGGCGCCTCACCATTTCCCTTAACCCTTCATGCGCCTCTGTGACAGGTCCCTTTTCTCATCACCCATTTGTGCTGTTTCCTGCCAGGGCCCTTCCTGATTCACCAGGAGTAACCACCTTAAAGGGCGGTTTAGCAAGTTAAGTGAGAGAATTCACCCAGCAGCCCACCTGGCTCATTGCTAGTGCTCAGTAAATGGCTGTTACTAACCATGCCGTGGAGGGCAGGGTAGGGTAGAGGTTAAAACCATGGATTCTAGAGCCAGA
This sequence comes from Gorilla gorilla gorilla, assembly GCF_029281585.2. Classification (NCBI taxonomy): domain Eukaryota; kingdom Metazoa; phylum Chordata; class Mammalia; order Primates; family Hominidae; genus Gorilla; species Gorilla gorilla. The sequence continues at coordinate 23,607,724 of NC_086017.1, forward strand.
TGGGTTCAAATCCCGGCTCTGCCGCATCCCGGCTGTGTGACCCTGGGCAAGTTGCTCAACCTCTGTGTGCCTCACCCGTGGGAGTTACCATAACACTCATCACACGGGGCTGTTGTGAGGATTAAACACTTTAACATCACTAAACACATTAACAGCAAGCGCTGGCACGCACTCAGTAAACCTTAAATAAGCACTCAGTCCACCACTGTTACCTGGCAGACTCACAGTCCCCACATGTGCTGGTTAGAAGTGGAGTCTCAGCGGCGTGCTGCAGCCAGTACCTCTGAGATTTACCCCGTGGGGATCGGCAGGGATGGCAAATGCCAGAGCTGGTTCCCAACGTGGCTGAAAGCCTCCTGCCCGCTCATCTCCACTCACGGTTTTATTTCCCCATGTTCTCCTCAACTTCCCCTTCCTTTTGGAAGTTGGACACAGTCAAGCAGTCCCGAAAGTGTGCTCCCAGCCCCTCCTTCCGAGGTGAGCTCACACCTGGGGGAAGGCTCACAGGGCCGTGCCCTCTTCACACCTCACATCACCTCTGGCCTCATTTGTCTCAGCTTCTCACCTTCTCGCTCCTCTGGCTGGCTCCGTGTCTGTCGCCTGCCCTGGGCATGCAGCAGACGGGGGCACGTCAGCCAGGCCAGCAGCTCCGTGGGCCCTTCCCAGGGCTGGCGCACCCCCCTTGCCTGGCTGGCCGTGTAACTGGAGCTGCAGGCACTGGAACTGAGTCCCCCAGTGGCCAGATCGCACAGGTATCAGCTGACCGCCTGTGTCCCGTTTTCCTTCACACACGGCGCAGTTAACAATGGCCGACAGTCCTCACAGGGGGCCCGGGCCCCCCCAGGGAGAGGCCCCGGCATGCTATCGGGCCACATGATCTTGCCCCTTAAAAGGCCTGCCCTCCCTGCTGACATAGCACACAAATAGGGCCTTTACTCGCTGCCAGCAACCGTCTGCCGCCCTGGGAGTGTGAGCCGGAACCCGGGCCCCTGTGCCAGCCAGGCCCGCAAGGCTCGCTCTCTCCCTCCATGTGAACCTGCTCTCGATACACCTGACCATTCTTCTCCCCTCGGCCTGGATTACACCCCGTAAAAGCCCTTTGTTCCTCGGCCCTGGACGAAACTGAAGCTGGCACCGCAGGGGGCTCTGCCAATGTAGCCATCTGCCCTGACCCACTCTTGGTGGAAAACCAGCTCCGGGCAGGGAATCAGGTTGGGGGTGGTGAGCAGGGTGACGGGGGTGCTGCTATTGCCCCAGATAACCCTGGTTGGTCTCTGCGGCAAGATGCTGGGCTCCTTGGCTCTAGAAGTTTCCCTGTAGCAGCACATGGGAGGTCTGGGTTTGTCGTCTCGTGTGGCCTCTGCTTTCCTGGGGGACCTGGAGAAGCCTCTGGCCCCTGCTGAATCTTTCCCCTCTTGCTCTGCAAAATGGGATAATAATGATTCCTCTCTCCCTGTGCACACCTGGCTCCTAGCAGTCCCTCAGTTAATGCTGGCCATGGCCAACAGACAGGAACAAGAGTGGGGCTGTCAGGGATGACGATTTCTATGCAGGGATGGGGAGAAGGACCGGGCCCAGGTCCTAAAACTGGGATTGAGACCTTTACAAATACACCTCTCAGGCAGGGAGGTGGAGTGTTGTGGGGCGGTAACTTGAAGAGGCTCCAGGGATTTAGGGTTCTGGAGAGATCATTCTAAGCTAAGACCTGCCCTTGGAACCGAGTCTGAGTCTGTAGAGAGCCCAGGTCCTGGGAAGATGCTAGAGCTGCCCTGTCCAATGCTGTAGCCACTAGCTACATTTAAATTAAATTGTAAATTACTATTTAAATTTACAAAAAGAAAAATGCAAGATCCAGATCCTCAGTTGCATCAGCCACGTTTCAAGTACTCAGTAGCCACTCGTGGCCAGTGGCTGCCACACTTGAGGATGCAGAATACGATATTTTCATCATCATAGAAAGTTCACTTGGACTGTGCCACTCTGCAGGCTGTGGGGGATTAACTCAACACACACTGCTGAGTGCCTCCAGTATGACATGTCACATGAACGTGAGGGTCACAGGAGCCCTCTGAGCTTCCATGGCTTGCTCCTTCCATGCTCATTTATTAAACATGATGGTGGGGTGGGCTGGCGCTAGAGGGAGGGGCGCTGAGCTCTGCCCTCAGCAAGCTCGAAGGCAAGGATCCCAGTCATACAAACCTGCATGTGCAGGCCAAGTGCTGCGGGCCCCGTGGAGGAGAAGTAACCCCAGGTGGGGCCAGGGATGCTTCAGTGTTTCCAGACGGGCTGAGGATGAGTTCCCAGGTCTTCAAGTTCTGAGTTAAGCATCCAGGAGCTTCACCACCAGGGTTTCCAGTGGCCCCAAAATGTGCCTGTAGACATCCAGGAAGGAGGAGATCATTACCTCTGCTCCAGCAAAACGCAGACTGGCTCAGCTGTGATGGGCAGGATAATGGGCCCCAAATATGACCATGGCCTAGTCTCTGGGACCTGGGACTATGTTACCTTATATGGCAAAAGGGTCTTTAATTATGTGAAGGATTGAAAGCTCTTCAGATGGAATGATCACCTGGATTATGCATAGAGCCAGGCATAGTCATGGCATAGTCATGAGGGTCATTACAAGAAGGACATGGGAGGTCAGAGTCAGAGAAGATGGGGCAGTGATGATGCAAGTACAGAGTGGAGACATGTGCTCTGCAGGTGGGGAAGGAACCTCAAGCCAAGGCGTCCAGGAGCTGAACAAGGCAAGGACACAGCTTCTCCCCTTGGAGCCTCAGAGGAGCTGACCCTGCCCACACCTTGACTTCAGCCCGGTGAAACTGATAACAGACTTTTGGCCTCCAGAACTGTAAGAGAATACATTTGTGTTGTTTTAAGCCACTGAGTGTATGGTCATTTGCTTCAACAGCGAGAGGGAAGTCATGTACTAGCATAGAGGTGACAATCATGGGTTTTGGCAAGGGATAGAAACAGGTTTGAATCCCAGCTACTCCCTTGTCTAATGGGATAATCTTGAGCAAGGGGCTTCATCTCTCTGCTCCTCAGTTTACCTTATCTAAGAAAAGGGGAACATAATGATACCCACCTAATAGGGTCATTATGGGACTTGAAGGAAATAAACCAAGTGGATTATTCCGAAAATGGTCCCTGCTGGCCTCAGTATTGCTATCTCTTGGAAGGAAATCTGTGGTTTATTGAGCGTGGATTGCCCAGAGCCAGACTATCTGGGCTGTAAAATTACTCAATCCTGCCTCAGTTTCTTTAAATTAGGGTAATAACAGAGGATATAATGATCACCAAATGAAATAATCTGCATGTGGCACTAAGAGTAGCACCTGGCCTGTGGTAGGCATTTTGTCAACACTGATTATCACTGGTGTCCTTTTATTCCCAGCTCCAGTACCCCGTGCTGAGGCCCCACACAGGCCTGTCCCTTTGACAGAAGGGCCCGAGGTTCAGGGTTAGGCACGTGGCCAGGAGGGCTGCCCGGGGTGCCCTGAAGAGGAGCAGGGCAGGAGGGGGCTGGGCTGGGCCTGGCTGGGCCTGGCCGTGCCTGGCTCTCGGCATCTTCACTTTTTCTGCCCCCGCGCCCCTCAAGCTGTCCAAACACCGGCCAGGTGCCCAAGGAGGACTCCCGAGGATCGGCCCTGGGAAAGGTTGGCTGTCTGCAGTGTGCGGTTGGAGGAAGTGGCCCTTGTTTGCTTTCCCGCAACCCTAGGAGCTTCCTTCCCTCTGTGTCTTTGCTTTGCTTTCTTGCGGCTGCCTGCTGTGGAGGGCTGGCCGCCCGGTGGACCTGGGCCCTGGGGCCCCGGATGCTTCCAAACCTGGAGAAACACCCAGAACAACAGCTCTGTCCCGGGCCTCTGCTCCCAGGATTGACTCTTGGACTCATCGCAGTTGAAGCTCAGGACAAAGCCACCAAAGCCAGCATGAGCTACACACCCACTATGTGCTGGACCCCGCTTCAGTGCTCCCTGAATGCTCTCACGACACCACGAGCCAAGACATTCTCTCCCCATTTGCAACCCAGGAAACTGAGGCAGGGAACTGGCAGGCAATGTGCCCAGGTTCTGCAAACTACTCAGAGTTAGACTTGGTCTTCAGTAGCCTCGCTCTGAAAACTCCTGCCCTGTGGGGCCGCCCTGGAGCTTTAACATAGAATGAGAGGCTCAGAATCACCAGATCAGAGCACTGAAAAACAGAATCACAGAATCCAGGAATCTGATTATGGAAATTCTCAACAGTATTACAGGATCTTGTAATGAAATCAGATTCTTAGATTCTCTGGCTCATCACATTTCATTGTCAAAAGAGACCCTAAATGTTCTATGGTCACCCCTCCTTCTCCGCCCCTTTGCCAATGCATTTCCTTGCAACCCCCAGCACAGGGCTCCCCCAGCCCGCCCATCCTATAGCGCTGTGGTTAGAATTGTCTTCCTGCTTCCTCCACAGCCCCCCTTCCATCTTCCAGCCCCCTCTGCTCATCTCTCCTCTTCCTACTTGCCTGCATAAATTAGCACCCCAGCCTCTGAACATCTGGTGACAAACAGTGGCACTGATTCTAAAAGGCTGTGTATTTCTTGTATGGATTTCACAGGGCCGTCTCTGAGGGATGGATGGGGAAATTTCATCTTCAAGCTGTTTGTTTGGCTCAGGGTTGCTCTAGTTCCCCCAAGCAGGCTCTGGGAGAGGGAACTTCAGCTGCGAAGGAACCTCACGCAGCTCTCAGCCAGGATCGGCCCCTAAAAGTTTGTATGAAAATAAAATCTGCTAGTGGGAACAAATGACAGGTAATCCTGGGCACCCAGCGTTCGATGGAGAAACGCCGCCTGCAGCATCCTCGTGGGTGGTTGTCTGAAGCCCCTTGCATCCCTCCAGCAAAGGAAAGCTCACTACCTCCCCTGCTCTATGGGGTTTATCCAGGGCCCTGGTATAGAATGCACGATGCTCCAGCCCCCAGGTGCTGACACCCTCTGTTGAGTAGAGTCAGAGGGGGCATCTCTTTTGACAGGGAATCTAACAAAAATGTAAAAACCACCACTGTCTGGCCCCAAAACCCCACTTTGAGGAGCCAATCTTACAGCAACACTTGTGCAAAAGATATGTTCAAGGATCTTTGCTACGATGTCGTTTGTGGTGGTGGCAAACACATAGAATCTCACTCAATGTCCATAAATAGGAGACTGATGAAATACATTTGGATACCTTCAGGCTGTGAAATACTCTGACTGTTAAAGAGAATGAGGAGTGTTTACTTGTGCTTCTTCTGACGTTCAGAAAACAACTTGTAAAACAGTCATACAATGGGAATATGTATGTATATGTTTATAATTCACGTAGGCAAAACTGATCATAGTGGTTAGTTCTGGGGAGCAGGATTTTGGAGGAAATGAGTATATTTTAACCCTTCGCTTTAGATACTTCTGCATGTTTTTAAACTATGGAACATGTATTACTTTTGTTAATAAAAATATAAAGGATATGGCTGGGCACGGTGGCTCACCCCTGTAATCCCAGCGCTTTGCGGGGCCGAGGCGGGTGGATCACTTGAGGCCAGGAGTTCGAGACCAGCCTGGCCAACATGGTGAAATCCCGTCTCTGCTAAAAATATAAAAAAATAGCCGGGTGTGGTGGTGCGTGCCTGTAATCCCAGCTACTCGGGAGACAAGCAGGAGAATCACTTGAACCCAGGAGGCAGCCATTGCAGTGAGCCGAGGTTGTGCCACTGCACTCCAGCCTGGGCAACAGGGTGAGAACCTGTCTAACAACAACAACAACAACAATAACTATATATATATAAACACACACACACACATATGGATATTACTTCTTTACACTGGAGGGAGCACAGAGAGGCAAGGGCTGGCTCAGTTCATCCCATCCATGGGTTCACTCACTGAGACTGATCGGGCACTGGCCTACTCTGGTTTCCTCCTCCAGCGAATGTGATGGGCCTGCCTCGATGCCTCAATCCACGTTTTAGTTGATTATTCCAGCTGCGGCTAGACCGAGGTATCCTGGTGGCCTAACACCATGGAGGTTGGTTTCTTGTGTTTCAGCAGCCCAGGAGGGCATGCAGGAAGGGGGTCCCCATGGGCAAGGTGGGTCCCAGCCTCCTGCCACCCGTGGCTCCTCTATTGAGGTGACTATCCAGAATAGAGGCGGGCTAGGTCCATCCGCTTCTCTCCAGCCAGGTCTGGCTGTGGTGTGTCTCCTCTCCTGCTCACAGTTCCCTGAAAAGAAGCTGTCCTACAGAACCATTGTCTACGTGCACGGGGCTGGGGGTGGGTGGGAGATCCATGCTGGGGCCTGCAGGAAGTGGCTGTACTCTGAGGAGGTGCGAGCACAAATGTCCTTGGCCTGTCTGCCTCCACTGCCAACATCTTTTCTGGTGCTGATTAAGCCGCCATGCCTTAGGAGCAGCCAGCGGAGAGGTATTAGGTGGAATCTCATAAATGCCAGAGTTTAAACAGCCCTGGGCACTACGTCAGGGCAGGGTGGGGAATGCACCCGGGGGCCTGGGCTCCCGTATGGGGGCTACACTTTTTATTATGGACTTGGCATTCATCAGCTGCCTCACCTCCAAAAACCCACAGAACATGCACGACCTAATGACCAGATTGGTAAGGGCCAGGAAAAGACAAAGCTAGCTCAGGGAGTGGAGTGGAGGCAGGTATCCTTGCACTGGTACTTCAGGCAGGGAGGTCAGGGAAGGCCTCTGGGAGGAGGTGACTTGTGACTTTTTTTTTTGAGACAGAGTTTTGCTCTGTCACTGAGGTTGGAGTGCAGTGGCACGATCTCGGCTCACTGCAACCTCTGCCTCCCGGGTTCAAGTGATTCTCCCACCTCAGCCTCCCGAGTAGCTGGGACTACAGGGGCCCACCACCACACCCGGCTAATTTTTGTATTTTTAGTAGAGATGGGGTTTCACCATATTGGCCAGGCTGATCTAGAACTCCTGACCTTGTGATCCACTTGCCTCACCCTCCTAAAGTGTTGGGATTACAGGCGTGAGCCACCACGCGTGGCTGGGAGGAGGTAACTTCTAAATGAGGGCCTGCCTGGAGGTAGGGAGGGTGGGGAGGAGCATGGCAGGTCAGACCCAGCCAGGAAGCCCAAGGGGCTTAAGCAAGTGAGCAGGGACATCAAGAGTGCTCAGGGTCAGCTGGGCCAGAGTGGACCCTCTGGCCGTGGTAAGGAGTTTGAATTTTATCCCAGTTGTGAAGGGAACCCAGTGGGTGAATGAGTGAGGCAGACAGGTGAGCAGGGATGAGGATGCAACACAGTCCCTGCCTCCGGCTGCGGAGGTAATACCCAGGGAACTGTGGGAGTGCAGAGAGCCCAGGACACGATGGGTTAGTGCAGGCTTCTGAAGGAGCCAAGGAGGCTGGCCAGACGGGAAGCTCAGAGGAGGTTTTTCAGATAGTGGACCCAGTGGAAAAATGCACCAAATGTATAAACCAGCAATCTATAGAAGTGGAAACAGAAAAGGCCAAACAGCTCAGGAAGAGATGGGCAAGCTCATTAGTAACCAGAGAAATGCAAATTAAAATAACAATGAGCTATCACCTTACATTGATTAGACGGGCAGAAATTAGAAAGCTGGGTTATGCCAAGTGCTGGCATGGGTGTGGCATAGAGAACCTCTGGTGTCCTGAGTGGGAGTGGTCACCAGTGGAACCAATCAAGAAAGCCATCTCCTAATCTCCCGGTTCTTATGCACATGAAGTTACACACTGAAGAAGCAACAATTCTGCTTCTGGATGTTTATCCTGAGACATTCTCTGAGGTCCCTTAGGCCACATGCAGTGTGTGAGGATATGCTCTGCAGGCAGCTGGGTGCCCACGACTCAGGTGCAGATGGACCTGTTCTCACCAACCATCACTTGCCGGGTGCAGGGCAAGGCACGTGACCTCATTCCTTCATTGAAGAAAGAATCCCTTATTAATGCCCATTTGACTGCTGAGGAGACAGGCTCCTCGGCAGGTGGAAACCCTGGTCCAAGTCATGTAGAGAGTCAGTGGCTAAGGTGTGTGACTCTACCTCATCAAAGGCAGCCAAGGTCCCAGAGGAGCCCTGTCCTCAGTGGTTTTACTCTGCTCCCCATTAAGGGGGCAGCTCCGGCAGAGATGGAGGCTGTAAGTTCGAGTGGAATGTGGTCTTGTAGCACACACCCTGGCTATTTTTGGGAGCCCAAGTCTGAATCCTGGCTCTGCCACTCAGCAGCCAGTGCTTGGCAGGCTCAGGCTTTCCACCTGTGAAGTGGGCCCTCATGAGACCCGCCTCAGAGGCTTTGGTGAGGTTTCTTATGCCAAGCTTCTGGCATAAGAAATATGTTTCTTTCCCTTCTCCCCACTTCCCAAGTTCAGGGGGACATCAGCCATCACCACATTTAAATGAGGAAGAGTTCTCAGATTGGGTGTGTCTAATCATGGAAGCCAGTTTTGCAAAAGTGAAATCTGGGCAAACTGAGCACTTGTGCCTGCCGTGCAGCCTCTGCTAAGCACCCATCCATTTCGGGGCCTCCAGCCCACCCACTGTTAAATGCAGGGGCTGGACCAGCTGGTCCAGGTGAGTAGATACTCTATGACCCAACCAATGCTACTTGGTCAGGGACCGGGAGCACTGGATGCTCTTGAAGAAATTGCCCAGAGTGGGGAAGAGGGGAATCTCAAAGAAGCGTGGGATGATCTACACATTGACTCATGTGAGACATGTTGAAGGGTTCCAGGCAGCCAGAGGCTGCATCCTGGTGCCTGCTACACCTCCAGCCCTGCTCTGACCCAGCGCCCCTCTCCCACATAACCCCCTTAGCAAAGCCAGCTGGAGCCTAGCATGCCCTGCCCTCCACCTGGGCCCAAATATATCCAACAGGGAAGCCTGGCACTGAGCTGCAAGCCTTCCTTGGATAGCAAGCTGGAAGCTGGGATGGGGATGGCGAGAACCTGAATGGTGAGAGAGGCAGAAACACAGAGCCACCCTATGTGGGGCTCACTTAAAAGAGTCCAGGCCCTGGAGCTAGCCTGCCTGGGGTAAGTCCTGGCCCTGCCATCTCACAGCTACGCACCTGGGCAAGTCCTCTTGCCCCCTGTGTGCCTTCAAGGGGACAACAGCAGTAACTGCTCGCTGGATTGTGCTGAAGATGAAGTGGGGCAGTTGCAGGGTGGTCTACACACAACACAGATAAGCCACTGTTACTGTGACACCTGCGAGGCCACCCTCCCCAGTGCCAGCGGTGGGCGGTGGGGGCAGCAAGCTCTCAGGGTAACACATAGACAAAAATTGCAGATTCAGATCTATCAGGACCAAAGAGCTTATTCTGTTGGCATCAGTCAGGAGAGGTGAGGCTATGCTGTAGTAACAAAAGGCCCCAAATCCCAGTGGCTTAATACAACAAAAGCTTATTTCTCATGCATGCCACATGTCCAAATGGGCTAGCAGCAGCTTTGCTTTGTGCCATCCTCACTCGGGGAGCAGGCTGATGGAGCAGCCACCACTGGGAACACCGCCAATCTTTGGGCAGAGGGGAGAAGAGAATGGTGAGTCACACACTGGCTTAACAGCCAGTTAAGTGATGGTGTCTCATCACTTCCCCTTCCGTTCAAACTGGCCAAGGTGTGTCACATGCTGAACCCCAGTGGGGCAGGAGGCACAGCTCAATTATATGCCTGGAAGTTGGACAGACAGAATATCTTTGAGCAGTTCCAATGACGGCCACACCGCCCAACCTCCTTTATGACATTATTGTTGTTCTAAGGATGAGTATGCAGGAGCTCAGAGGGATTGAGGAGTTGGCCCCAGACCACAGAGCAGTCAGCACAGAGCAAGAGCCATTTTCTCATTCAATAAGTATTTATTGGACACTCATGTTAGACACACACTGTTTTAGGCACTGGGGAAATTACACAAAACAAAGATCTGTGTTTAAGACAATTGTTATGCTGGTGGCAGGTGGGACACAGATGATAAGTGATAAACACATAATAAGCAAGTGAAAGGGATCGTAAGTGGGAAGGTGGGAACAACAAAGTGGCAGGGAGGGGAGGCTGGAGTTCTGGAAGGAAGCAGGTGCTTTCAGTTCCAAATAGGGTGGTCGGACCTCCTTGAGAAGGTGACATTTGAGCAAAGACTCGCAGGAGGCAAAAGGGAGAGCCATGGGGACGTTTGGGGGAAGAGCATTCCAAACAGAAGGCCCATTCTGTTATTCAATCAACGAACATTTATTAGGGTCTGCTCAGGCAAGGCCAGTGCTGAGAGCTTGGCACACAGAGCAGAATAAAAGAATCTTTCACTTTGAATCGTTGGAGCCCAATGGGGAAGAAGAAAAAGACCTGATCATTAATGAATTTGTCATTTATTAATTCCCTCATTCATTGAATTCATTGACTCACTCACTAAGCATTTATTGGTATCCACAGTGTGCCCTCTCTGTATGGGGTGCTGGGGCCTTGTTGCAGGATCAGATATGGTCCCTGTCCTTGAGGAGCCCCCAGTCTGGTTGGGGGAGGCAGGAATAGATAGGCAGCTACTAGCCAATGGGAGAGAGAGAGGGGCACAGCGGTCAGAGAAGCCCAGAGAAGGACTGTGGCTTGTAGAGCTGGGAGGCCTGGCCACATTTCGGGGAAAGACTGGGGAGGCCTGAGTAGATGATGACAGTGGGGTTGGAGCGGGAAGATTGGGAGATGGGATCAGCGGGACTTGGTGACAGATTGGATGTGCGTGCTGGGAGGAGAAGGGGGAACCAAGATTGACTTTGTGTTGGGGGGAGTCCCACCTTGGGTTCTGAAAATCTGGAGAAAGGACCATTCTCTGGGATCACAGATAGGGAATGCAGAACAATTCTGGTAGAAAATGCTGAGTCCAGACTCGGCCATGTGGGGAGTGAGGAGTCTGGTGGGAGAGTGTGCTGCATTATAGCAGGGAAGGGGGTTCAAACCTAGGTCTGCCCTTGCCTGGCTATGTGATCTGTGACAAGTCAGAACTCAATCCCGTTCTGGGTCTTACTCTATCACCTGTAACTGGGGAATGACGAATATCTGCCTTGCAGAGTGCTAGGGGAAGAGTGCAGTTCTAGGGAGGTCAAGTAAGTGCTGCATCTGTGGTCATATCTGGCTGCTCCCAGGCCCAATTCAATCCTAGTTCTGGGGTGGGGCTGGGTTCTGGGTTTCTGTCTTCCCCAAGCTCCACTGCGAGGCTGGTGTGCAGCCAAGGTTGGGGACCTCTGTGGCATCTGCTGTGCCTGGTGCACCTAGGGAGCCTGATCAGTGAAGCTGCTTTTTTATTTTTATTTTTGATGCAACTATTTCTTGTACTATTATTCAGATGGCAACATCTGGAGGCAAGTAGAGAGCTAGCTCTGGAGTGAGGTCCTGCTGGTGCCTGCAGACTCTGATCTCCCATCATGTGGGCCACTACATTGCCAAGTGGGAGTCATGCTGCCTTGGGGCTTTTTGAGAAGGGGGCCCTGTGGACACCTGCTCAAAAATGGGTAAGAAAGGAAATAGATTGTGAAAACAGTCTCCACAACCCCCGTGAAACTAGGGGCTTTATTCTTCTCTAGGTAATTTAAAAGTTTTGCCCCCTGGCCAGGCGCAGTGGCTCATGCCTGTAATCCCAGCACTTTGGGAGGCCGAGGCGGGTGGATCACGAGGTCAGGAGATCGAGACCACCCTGGCTAACATGGTGAAACCCCGTCTCTACTAAAAAATACAAAAAATTAGCTGGGCGTGGTGGCATGTGCCTATAGCCCCAGCTACTCAGGAGGCTGAGGCAGGAGAATGGCGTGAACCCGGGAGGCGGAGCTTGCAGTGAGCCAAGATCGAACTACTGCACTCCAGCCTGAGCGACAGAGCGAGACTCTGTCTCAAAAAACAAACAAAAAAGTTTTGCCCCAAGTCAAGATGAAGTATGATTACAAAATATAGGCCAGGCGCGGTGGCTCGGGCCTGTAATCCTAGCACTTTGGGAGGGCGAGGCAGCTAGATCACCTGAGGTCAGGGGTTCGAGACCAGCCTGGCCAATATGGTGGGTGGTGCACGCCTATAATTCCAGCTACTTGGGAGGCTGAGGCAGGAGAATTGATTGAACCCGGGAGGCAGAGGTTGCAGTGAGCCAAGATTGCACCAGTGTACTCCAGCCTGGGTCACAGAGACTCGTCTCCATAATAATAATAATAATAATAATAACAATAATAACAACAAAATACAGATAAGCAAAAAACTCACAAAACTCATAGGCCCACAACCTGGGAAAACTACTGTATACACCAAATTTCACGTAAATAGATTCATTACCTAGGCATATATATATATATATATATGCACACACACACATAGACATATATGTGTGTGTGTGTGTGTGTGTGTGTGTATGTAAGTATATCCACTCACAGCTGACCTTTGAGCAACACGGGTTTGAAATCCTTGGGGCCAATTATCCTCAGAGTTGCTTCTGCCTTGGCACCCCTGAGACAGCAAGACCAACCCCTCCTCTTCCTCCTCCTCAGGCTACTCAACGGGAAGATGAGGATGGAGACTTTTATGACGATCCACTTGCACTTAATGAATAGTAAATATGTTTTCTCTTCCAATGAATAGTAAACACGTTTTCTCTTCCTTGTGATTTTCTTACTAACATTGTATATTTTCAAGCTTACTTTACTGTAAGAATACAGTATATAATACATATAGCATACAAAATATGCATTAACTGGATGAGGATGGAGATCTTTATGACGATCCACTTCCACTTAATGAATACTAAATATGTTTTCTCTCCCCTGTGATTTTCTTACTAACATTTTATATTTTCAAGCTTACTTTACTGTAAGAATACAGTATGTAATACATATAACATACAAAATATGCATTAAATGACTGTTGATATTATCAGTAAGGCTTCTGGTTAACAGTAGGCTATTAATAGTTAAGTTTTTGGGTAGTCAAGAGTTATACATAGATTTTCAACTGCAAGATGGGCCAGTGCTCCCAACCCCCACGTTGTTCCAGGGTCAACTATACTTATAACTATTATATTTTTATTTCCATGAAAAATGAAACTAGACTCTTAAAGCCTGGATGCACATCCACCACACTGCGCAGCAGGCGATTTACCCTTTCTGTCTCTTGTTCTCCACATTTAAATGACAGCCTCTGCAATAGGCTGGTATTTTTGTTTAAACAGTCAGATGTGGTGGGGCGTGCCTATAATCCCAGCTACTTGGGAGGCTGAGACAGGAGGACCCCTTGAGTTCAGGAGTTCAAGACCAGCCTGGGCAAAATAGTGAGACCTTATCTCTAAAACTGCATTTTTTAAAAAAGTCAATTCTTGAAAGATATTTAAATAATATAAAAATCATCTTTTACGTCTCCCCATGGAATTACCATTTCCAATGCTCCTTGTTCCTTTGCATAAATCCACGTTTCCAGCTGGTGTCATTTTCCTTTTGCCTAAAGGGCATTCTTTAGAATTTCTTATAGGTAGTGTGGGTCTGCTGATAATGAATTCTTTCACCTTTTGTGTGTCTATAGAAGTAACATCTTGTTTTCCTCTGGCTGTTTTTAAGATTTTCTCTTTTTCACTGGGTTTTGAGCAATTTGATTATGATGTGCCTTGGTGTGGTTTCGTTTCATGTTTCTGTGCTTGGGGTTTGTGGAGCTCTGGGCTCTGTGAGTTTACAGTTTTCCTTAGATTTCGAACATTTTTGGCTATTAATTTTTCAAATACTTTTTCTGTTCCCCTAGCCCCTTCTCCTTCCCAGATCCCAATTCCTTGCTTGTTAGGCTGCCTGAAGTTTTCCCACAAATCACTGATGCACTTTTTTGTTTAAAAGTTACACTTTCTCTGTATGTTTCATGTTGAATAGTTTCTATTGCTCTGTCTTCAAATTGCTAATCTTTTCTTCTACAATGTCTAATCTGCTGGTAGCCGTGTCTAGTATATTTCTTCATCTCAGAACTTGTAGCTTTCATCTTTAGAAATTTCATCTCTAGAAAGCTTTTTTCATATTATATGTACCTCAGCTTAACTTTCTGAACATATGGCATGCAGTTTCAATGACATTTGTTAATGTCCTTCACAGCTAATTCTACTGTCTGTGGCAGTTCTGGCTTGTTTGGGGTTTTTTTGGTGGGGGGAGAGGGGGGACAAGGTCTCTCTCTCTCATCCAGGCTGGAGGGCAGTGGTATGATCATATCTTACTGCAGCCTTGACCTCCTTAGTTCAAGAGATCCTTCCACTTCAACTTCCCCAATAGCTGAGACTATGGGTGCAAGCCACCACCCTTGGCTAATTTTTGTATATTTTGTAAAGACAAGGTTTTGCCATGTTGCCTAGGCTGGTCTCAAGCTCCTGGGTTGAAGCAGTTTGCCCACCTTTGGCCTCCCAAAGTGTTGGGATTATAGGCATGAATCACTGAGGCTGGCCCTGGGTTGGTTTTGATTTTTCTTATAATGGTGTTTTCCTGTACATGCCTGGTAATCTTTGATTGAATGCCGGACATTGTGAGTTTTTCCTTGTTGGGTGCTGGATATTTTTGAGTTCCTGTGAATCTCCTTGAGCTTTGGGGTCTTCTCTTTCAGAGAAGTCTGAAACCTTTTCAGGTGCCCAGGCTAGGACTAATCATTCCCCACTACTGAGGCAAGACCTTCCTGAACAGTCTACCTGCTGCCCTGGCAATTGTGAGATTTCTCGGTCTGACTGGCGGGAACGTGTACTATCCCCAGCCCTGGGACGCTACAGGCAACCTTTTCTCTAATCCTTTCAGATGATTCTTCACTGGCCTAAACTAGTTTCCTCACACACACGCCCTGACCAGTGCTCTGCCAAATACTCAGGGGGACCCCCTGTAGGTCTCCAGAGCTCCCTCTTTCCTCGCTGGCACTTTGCTCTCTGAACCACAGCTGCCCCCGTCTTCCTGGACTCCCAGGAGTTCTCTGGGCTCTGTGTAGCCCCACCTCCCCGGGCCACCACCTGGAAGCTCTCAAGGCCATAACTGTGTGACCGTTACATTCTTTGTTGCCTGAAGTCCAGTTCCTTTAAAATCACTGTCTCAGGGATTTTGTCTGCTTTGCTTGTTTGTTTCACGTAAGAGCCTGATTTTGGCTGCCATGACTCCATCTTCCCCAGTGATTCTGTGCCTTGTTCACCTGAATTAAATTCAGTTATTCTCCTCTCCTCCCTCTTCCCTTCTGCAAACTGAGGTTGAAAGGTCCCCTGGTTCAGGCCCTCCACTGCATCTCAAGGGAGGCCACAGGAAGGCGGGATCACAAGGTTTGGAGAGCCTTGGACATCAAGGGTCCCAGCAATTGGGAAGAAAGAGGAATGACTCATATGGCAGTGCTGTCCCAATGCCCAGTGGCATGTGCTTAGAGGGACATCTGGGAGCCCATCGGAGCCTGACAGCAGACATCTGGGGAAGGATTATTACCCAATCTGAGAGAGGAATGAAGTCTCCAACTCCCAGGCCACAGAGCCATGAGAGATCAGGGCTGCATTTGAACCCAGGTTTGGCAGACCCTCATATTAACAGCTAACAGGTACTGTTCCAAATACTTCATAGGGCTTATGGCATTTAATGCCCAGCACAGCCCTGCCAAGTATGACTGCCTGGCTCAGTTTTGAGCAGGCAATACTGCAGAGTGATTGAGTGGCCTGGGTTTGAATCCTGCCTCTAGCTCCCTGATGTGGATGACCTTGAGCCCACCACTTTGACTTCTCTGCCTCAGATTCCTCAGCACACCCAGGTGTTATGGGGTGAATTGTGCCCCCTGCAGAAAATTCCCAAGTTGAGGCCCTAACTCCTGGTACTTCAGGAAGTGTCCTTATTTGGAGATAGAGTTAATCAAGTTATTTAGAGTTAATCTAGTGAAAATTAATTTTACAGTTAATCAAGTTAAAATCAGGTCATTTATAAGGATATCAGTCATAGTTCAATATGACTGCTATCCTCATAAAAAGAGGAAATGTGGACATAGAAATGCACACAGAGGGAAGACAATGTGAAGAGATGAAGACAGAGGGAGAAGGAAGCCTTCTGCAAGCCAAGGGTTCTCCCTCACGGCCCTCAGAAAAACCAACCCTGCCCAACCTTGATTTAGAACGGTGAGGAAATAAATTTCCATTGTCGAAGCCACGCAGTGTGCAATACTTCATTACAGCATCCCTAGCAAACAAATACACCAAGGCTGACAATAGCGCCTCCCCCGCGGTGTTACTGTGAGGATTACAGGAGTGCATATGTGCAAAATGGTTGGGGTAAGGCCTGGCACGCCCTAGCATGCAGTCAAGGAAGAGGGGGCTGAGGTCCAGGGAGGCTGAGCGGCAGTGTGTGGATCACACCGCACGCAGTGTGTGAGCCCTGATCCTGTGCTCCTGGCCACTCTGCTGCCCTGTCTACACTCTAGTCCCGGTTCTCTCCTGAGGACACTTTGCCAGGATCCCTGCCACCTGTGCCCTCTGTGCCCTTGGTTGGTGCTCAACCATGTTAACTGGACATCCTTTGAGAGATCAAAGGAAAAACTGAAATAGCAGAGAGAGGCCCAGGCTGGTGGGAAAAGGATGTTACTCAAGGAAGTAATTACATATTAAGTGAAAAAGTCCACCCGAGTGCTCACTGATTCTCCACCCGCATCCCTGATGGATGTGTGGCCCTGGTTGCCTTCCAAGGGCAACAGCTATGTCAGAGCGTCTGCCACGTGAACTCTGCCACTGTCCAGGTGTGCCGGCCTGCAGGTGGGGACCAGCAGATGTCCTTATGGAGAGAAGGGCCCACATGGCACATAATTAAATTCTAAAGGACACATCCTGGGAGCTGAGCCTCAGTTTCCTCAGCTGTAAAATGGGTGTCACTATTTTACAGATGGAGAAACTCTGGGACCTGCAGATGTTCCAGATCCTGTTGTCAAGTGGAATCTCTGCAGCCCAGTCCTCCTGGAGAACACCTGTGCCCAGAAAGGGTCAGAGCCGGGCTGCAGAGCACACAGCTCTCCTTGGTCGCCCAGGGTGGGGAGGCAGAAGGAAGACAGAGGTCACTTTTGGGGGATGGCAGAGGGGAAGGAGGTGGGGTATGCAGATTCCACAGCTCTAGGGACAACCTCTCAAAGCAGGCCTCACTGGCTATGAGGGGAGGCTGAATTTGGGGGAAAGTGTTGCCAGAAAGAAAAGTGCCCATAATCACCACACATCTCAGCTGCCCACCCTGCCCCCATCTCCGCCCTAGAGAGAGGGACCAGAATGCCTCCCCCTGCAGCTCAGAGAGGTGGAGGCACTGGCTGCAGGGTGCACAGCTGGAAACAGCTGGGCAGTCCTGGCTGGACCAGAAGTCTAGAAGGCAGGGGCCTGCCTATCTTATTCAGCATCCAGAGCAGCCTGGCACAGTTAAGGTTGCCAGATTTAGCAAATAAAAATACAGGACACCAGTGAAAATGGGAAGTTCAGATGAAATTCAAATGAATGATTTTTAGTATAGGTAAGTCCTGTGTAATATTTGGAACATATTTATACTATATTTTGTTACTGTTGCTTATCAGAAATTCTAATATAACTGGGCATTCCTAGGCACAGGGAGAGACAAGAGCTGGTGGGGTTTGGGGTGGGGTGGGCGGGGATGGCCTCACTTCAGACTGCCTTGGTTTGAGTCCTGACTCTGCCACTTCCAAGCCCATGACCTCATCAAGTTGCTGGAAACTCAGCCTTGGTTTCTTCCTCCATATTTTTTTTTAATAATACATTTAATAGTTTCTATTTATTTATTTATTTAATTATTATTTCAATAGGTTTCTGGGGAACAGGTTGTGTTTGATTTCATGAATAAATTCTTTAGTGGTGATTTCTGAGATTTTGGTGCACCCATCACCCGAGCAGTGTACACTGTACCCAATGTGCAGTCTTTTATCCCTCACCCCACTCCCACCCTTTCCCCGAGCCCCCAGAGTCCATTGTGTCATTCTTATGCCTTTGTGTCCTGATAGCTTAACTCCCACTTATTAATGAGAACATACAATGTTTGGTTTTCCATTTCTGAATTACTTCACTTAGAATAACGGTCTCCAATTCCATCTAGGTTGCTGCAAATGCCATTATTTCATTCCTTTTTATGGCTGAGTAGTATTCCATGGTGTATATATCTATATTATATTTTCTTTATCCATTCGTTGATTGCTGGGCATTTGGACTGGTTCCATATTTTTGCACTTGTGAATTGTGCTGCTATACATGTGTGTGCGGGTATCTTAATAGCACCTACTTTGCAGGGCTGGATTCCATGCAGTAACTCTTCTAATGCCCTCAGAACAGGGCCTGATGCACGGGGAAGACCTAAGGATGTGCTCCTTATTTTTATTGTTTACTAAATTAGGGTGATCAGGGAACTATAATTACTTGCTAGCAGTGTGTCTTAGGCAGCAGTTCTCAAGCTTTTGGATCTCAGGACCCTTTAACGTTTAGAAAAATTAGTGCAGGCCTTGAGCTGTTGTGTATAGGTCTGTCGTATCTGTCCATATTTACAATAGTAGAAATTAAAGCTGTGAAAAAATTATGTATTAATTCATTTGAAAATGTTAACGAATCTATTTTGTTTACATAAATATGTTTTTCATGAAAAATAGCTCTATGTTTTAAAACCAATAAAATAATATGAAAGTGAGAAGTGACCTCGTTTTACATTTTTGCAAATCTCTTCACTGCCTGGCTTAATAGAAGTCAGCTGGACTCTCACAGCCACTGTTGCCTTCATTCTGCTACAATATCACACCACGTGTAGCCCTGGGAAACTCCACTGTACACCTGTGAGAGCATGAGTGTGAGAAGGCAAATATCTTCCTATTGCTATGAAAATAATTTTGGCCTTTTGCACTCCTGATCCTCTGAGAGACATCTTAGGACCTCACTTTGAGAATCACTGTCTAAGGTCTATTTCAGACAGGGGCCTCTCCAGCCCCTGATGCCCTCCTGGCACCTGCTGGGCCCGGGGCTGAGTCCAGGCTTGCAGAATCGAGTGGTGGCAGCGTGGTTAGTTGATGGTGTGCATTTGCAGCTGCTCTCTGATCCAGTAGCACTGGGGAGGCATGCATGGGACTTCCCTGCACTTTACAGTGAGGACGCTCTGGCTCAGAGGGTGGAAGGGCCAAGAGTGGGGGCTGTGCAGGGGGCATGCTGCTCTGCGTGAGGCAGGAGGGAGCCTCAGAAGGGTGCTCTCTTGGGCCTCAGAGGTTGTCTCTCTTCATGCTGAAGTACCTCTTGCCTGATATGGCCTGTTAGGGGAGGTGGCATTGGGTCTCTCTCCAACCTACACATCCCCAAGTCCACCCCATCACCCTGCACCCAACACACCCTCACCCGCCTGCCTACCAGCCCCCCGCAATGCACACATTGGGACCTGCTGCCAGGCAGGTGCAGGGACTGCAGGTGAATGATGAAGGTCAAGTCACGGGCGCCTGGGTGAGACGGGTTTGCCTAGGCCTCCCTGAGCCCTGGTCTGTGGCCTGGGTCTGGATGGGTGTGCATTATGTGCATGTGACCGCTACCCCTGGGGGTGGCCCGTGTGTGTCTCTGAAGCCTCTTGCGGGGTCTGTCAGAGCTTCGTCCCTCCTTTTGTGAGCGTCTGCTCACTCCCGGGGCTGTGTGACTCCTTCTGGGTCTCTTGCTCAGTGACTCTCTCTCTCTCTCTCTCTCTCTCTCTGTGTGTGTGTGCACTGCACATGCGTGCTCTGGGTCAGGGCAGCTTGCCATTTCGGGGGCTAAGCTGGGGAGTGGCTGCAGAGCTCTCCCTTTGTCTCCAGCACATTCTTCTAGGGCCAGAAGCGTTGTTGTGGCAACTGGTGGCTGCCCTGTCAATGGGGCAGATGTGCCTGTGACCACGTCGAGGGGGCTTGATCTGTGTCCACTCCCCCACTGGCCCCTGGGCAAGCAGGCGGCCCTCAGGACAGACCCTCCGCTTGTCCTCCAGCTCCTCCACTCAGACGCCTGCCCAAGCCCACCGCCTCTGAGCCTGGCTGGGCCCAGGCAGGGGGCCTGGCGAGTCTGGGAACAGGCTCCGATCTCATTCATTCTCATTCAACAAATATTTATTAACCCCAACTGTGTGCTGGCAGTCGGAACCCAGCAGCCACAAAGACAGACAAAGTCCTGCTCTCATGAAACTTAATGACCATATTAATACGCAAAGCTCACACTTCCACACCCTCACGGCATGCCAGGCACTATGTTTAGCAACTTCCATATATTAACTCATTTAATCACTGAGATAATCCCATTACTCTTCCCATTTTACTAATGATGAAGTACAAGCACAGAGATGTTAAGTTATTTGCCCCAAACCACACAGCCAGTAAATAGAGCCAGGAGTGAATCCAGGGCATCTGGCTCCAGGGTCCATGCTCTTAATCACTATACTGTATAGCCTCTAACAAATGAGAAGCATCATTTCAGATAGTGGTAAGAGCCACAAAGAAACAAAAATAGTGGGTGAGGGGGTGCTGGGAGCCAGGTTAGTTGTGAGTATGTCCTGAAGTGTTGGCATTTGACATGAGCCCTATTAACAAGAAAGAGTCAGCCATGCGATGACCAGAGGGAGCAGCATGTGCACAGGCCCAGAGGCAGTGTGGAAGCTGGCTTGTTAGAGGAACAGAAGGAGGAGGGATAGGCTGGATCCTGGATAGAAAGGGGCTCTGTGCTGTACCAGATGAACTCCCAGATCCCACAGCTGTGTATTTCCTGCCTGCGGATATTCCTGACCAGCAGGTTGACTTTCCTCCAGGTGGCCAGTCAGGGACCCAGAGCCCTTCCTTCTGTGGCTTCACAGCTGGCATCCCATGGCCCACATAGGTAAGGAGCACTGGGGGTGTTGACGGGCCAGGAAGTGGAGTGCATCGCCTCTACTCCATCATCCAGAACCCAGTCACATGGCCCAGAACAAGAGGATCTGGGAGTGGCAAAAAGCCAGGCAGACTCAGCCCCATAAATGGCTGGTGGTTGTGCAGAGAGAGAGAGCTCAGATTTGGGTATAGTTTGAGGTTGAATCAATGGGACTTGTTGATGGATGGAGTAGAGGAAGACAAGACCCATGACTGACTCCAGGACTGCACAACTGGCAGGGTGAGCAGCTGAGGCTGGAGGGCTCCACACAGCAGAATGGCTGTGTCCCCACCACAGCATCAGTGCTAAGGAGCTCTCCTTTTGTCCCGTGATTGAGTTCTGGGAAATCATTCCCCTCCCTCTCCCCACACCCTTTGCTATGTAGCTGGGCAGGTCCTGCTGGGAAGAGGTGGCATCTGCTTCCCTACACCTTGAATCTGGGCTGGCCTGGACTTGCTTTTGCCAGTAGGACATGGAGAACTAATATAGTGATGGTACCAAGCCACGGCCTCAAGAAGCCTTGCAGCATCTGCTCCCACTTTTGGAGTCCTTCCCCTCTGATGGAAACCAGCTTGGGCCAGCCTGCTGGAGGATGAGACCATGTGGAAGAGGCCCTGGTTGTCCTAGCAGAAGCCACCCTAGAGCAGCCTATAGACAGCTGACCCCAAAATATGTGGAAGATTCTGCTAAGCTCAGCAGCGCCACCTACTTGACCCACAGCTGACCATAGTTGTGTGAGAGAGCCCAGTTGAGACCAGAAGCGCCCGGTGCACCCATTCACTCATGAGCAAAGATCAATCCATAGTGTCTGGAGGCAGTTAGTTTGGGGGTAGTTTGTTATTCAGCCATAGCTCACTGACACAATTACCCAAGCAGGAAAGGAGCCTGGTCATCGAGCCTGGGACATGAGTTCCAGTCCTGTGCCTGTCAGTGAATTTTCATGTGGATGGGCCCTGTAGCAGGCTCTGGAGCACCATCAAGGAGTGTGGTTCTGATTCTAGCAGGCCAGGAAAAGAATGTGGGCAAGGGCTGCGTGTGGGTGGCCCTGGGTCTCATCCTCCCTGCAGCAGCATGAACAGACTTTTCAGAGGAGTCTTCAGAAGAGTTTGTCAGGTGGGGGAAAGGTGAATGCTCTGGGCAGAGGAGACAGCAAAGGACAAGATGTACAGAGAAATGGGACCACAGTAATTCTGTGCTGGAGACAAATAGGGTGTGGTGATGAAAGAGAGGGCATGAGAACTGCTAGAACCTCATCTGGCAGAGTGCTTATCTCCTAAGTGGCACCATTGCTACTGCTGTGCAAAAGGCTGCCAGCATGGCAGGTGCAAGGTCACTGTGGGATAAGGAACTTGGACTTTACCTACAGGACAATGGGGAGCCATGGCTGGTGGTAGGTATGGTGTGAGTTGGTCTGGCCAGAGCTTGGAGGCTGGCTTGATGGGGTATGAGTGGAAGCAGGGAGACCTGGAGGAGGCCTTGGCATTCTTTCAGATTCTCACCTGAAAGAGACAATGGTGCCCAAAGAAGGTGATAGGAAGTGAGAAAACTCATGAGATGCCCCAGGGAGAAACTGCCAGAGCTTGGCAGCCTGTTGAATGTGCCTGGTGATGGGGAGGAATTTGACAATGGCAATCTGCGTCTGGCATGGACAGCCTGTGTGGTCCACAGCCTGAACCTCTTATCTCCATCTTCCTCAAGCCTCTGTTTGAGGTGGTGGAAGGCTCAGGTGATGATGGCTCAGATGATGTGTGACAGCCCAAACTATAGCCTTCCTTCCCTTGCTTCTGGGTGGTGAGGCCTTGAAGAGGTAATTTCTCTTCCCTGAGACTGGTTGTCATTTGTGAAGTGGGAGCAAGAGGCTTCCTAGGGTCTCAGGAAACATGTCTTAGACTTGCCTTGAAGTGTGCAGGGGAAAGCCCCACCTCAGGTGGGAAAAGCCTCCCCAGGACTGTCCTGACCTCAGGTGGGAAAAGCTTCCCCAGGACTGTCCTGACCTCAGGTCGAAAATCCTCCCCAGGACTGTCCTGACCTTGGGTGGGAAAAGCCTCCTCAGGACTGTGCCTGCCCTTGGGTGGAAAAGCCTCCTCAGGACTGTGTCTGCCCTTGGGTGGGAAAAGCCTCCCCAGGTCTGTTCTGACTCAGGTCTTGCTGAGGGGCTCCCTTGCCAATTGGCAGGGCACCCTCTGCAGAGAGGTTCAGGCACGGGTTCATCTCCTCAGGGCCTTTGGGAAAGTCCAGTTCCTGCTCCGTGAAGCCCCGAGCTAGTTTTAAACTCAAGTCCAGAGGCTGTGTGTGTGTGTGTGTGTGTGTGTGTATAGGAACTTTATCCCTCTTAACCCTTTCCCTCAAATTATTTTGCTGCCTCCATTGGTGCACTATGTTGGTGCAAGGCCATCCCTGGGAGGCACACATCCTGGACTTTGTTTTCTCACTGCTAAATTTGCTGTGTGGCCTTGAGCCCTGGCCCTCTCTGGGCCTCAGTTTCTCCAGTTCTAAAACAAGAGATGGGTCCAAGTCAGAGACTATACGCTGGTGGCATGAAGGCCAAGTTCAGCCCGCAGTCATGTTTTGCTTCATCCTCATGGTGTTTGTCAACGTACTGAAAAAGTGGGATATTTTACTTAAAAACCTGGATGCTTGTCCTTTCTTGAAAAATCAGAGGATCTGACCATGAAGAGGCCCACATTCCCATGTGGCAAAAATGCCCTTGCGTTGAACAGCTTACTTTCTGAGACTGGGTTCCTGCCAAGACCCCAGGCATTTGGTTTCTCATCACTATAGTCCTGGGCTTTCTGATGTTTTTGGTTCAGCCTCTAACGATTTTGGCCTTTGTAACATCAGTTTTTTTGAAAAGCCACTTTAGGAATAGACCGAAGGGGCTGGTGGATACCTCTGCCCAATGCAGAACCAAATATTTATTACCATAAGCCATGTTTGAAGAATCCAATAGTTGTGGAGAGAATAGTGATAATAATAATTAATAATAATATTTAGCATTCATCCATTGCTTTGCAACTCAAAGTGCCATACAGTCATTACTGGGAGGATCCTCACAACAGCCCTGTGAGGTAGGTGTTATTATTCTGATTTCACAGGTGGAGAAACTGGGGCTCAGAGCACAGCTGAACAGGGCACCAGAGAGAGGGCAGGCCCCGGAGCTGGGAATCCACAGTGAGGGAGGACACAGGGATGACTCTTCTGAGACTGTGTTTATGTAACTATAATTGAACACTCATCTGGGGAGGCTGGTCAGAATCTCCCCCATTCCCAGGTGCCAAGGAGGCCAGAAGCAGAAGGGTTGCAAGGTTGGGAAGCCATCCTGCTCATGGCAGATCTGGTAGGTTTTCCAAAGCAAAGATAAAATGTGACCTGTGGACTCCCAAGAAACGGCTCACTTACCTATCTGTAGGTGTACCTACCTCATCCACCCACCCACTTTCCTAGCTATTCATCCATTCATCCACTCACTTATCAATCCATCCACCCATCTGTTTATCCCTTCATCCATCCATCTACCCATCCATCCATTTATCCATTCACCCACCCACCTACTTATCCATCCACACATCTACCCATTCACCTACCTACCTACTCACACATTCATCCATCCCTCCATCCATTCACTCCATGGCCCCTTCACATGCCCACTCCTCCAGACACCCAAGTAAAAGAAAAATGGAAAAAAAGGTCCAAGGGAAGAAACCATGCAACCATCCAGTCACTTTTATTTGCCCATGCTGTGATCCAGGCTCAGTGTGGACACTGAGGAGTCAGACACAGCCTAGATACTGAGGGGCTCCCAGCAGGTGGGGCCATGGGGCTGTGCTGTGGTCTCAGAGGTGTCTGGTTTTCACCCATGGGTGTGGGGACAGAGTTCAGAGGTGCCTTCTCTTGGTGGTTCAACACAATCACACACAATCTCTGCTGTCTGCCTCATACCACCAGCCCTCACACACAAGCAGAGACTCTGGGGAGCAGCAGATGCAAAGGCATGCAGCTCCATGCCTGAGACCTGATCTCCCAGGCACATGGAGAGAAACAGACGCTTGGGTAGCATGGAAACACACAGACACATACATACACGAGTACAGCGGAGGCGCTGCAAGGCGCAAAGTCACGTGACTACACTCAAGTCCCTAAGGAGATACAGTACACACACACACACACACACACACACACACACACCGGAAATGCAAACGGACACATATTAGAACACCCCCAGCCTGCTGGAGGACAGCTTTCTAGGCTGAGGCTCTGGGTGTAGCTGGACCCAAAGCAAAGTGGCCTCACTTGAACCTCTCTCTGCCGCTTGGCCTTGGGAGCAGGATATCCAGGAAGCCCCACTGGGCCCGGCTGCTCATCGGCCCCTCACCCCATCTGCTTTGGGTCCCCTCATCTGAGGACTGCATCTCACCTTCCAGGACATGCAGGCAATGGCTAGTGTCTTGGTGATGTGTGGGGCTCCCTGAACTGGCCTCTGCTGCATGATGACGGTCAAGTCCCTGTGACGGGCACGATGACCTCCCACCACAGTGACTCATTTCGAGGCCACCACTCAGTGGCCCTGCTTGAAAGGCCTGAGCTTAACAGGCTGAGGCTGGGGATTTTATCTCTTTCCTGGCTAACATGGATGAGATGATGCCTCAACCCCAGGCATCCAGGGGCAGCTTGTGCCCACTTGGCAAACAGAACTCAAGAATCCAGCTGTGCAAGGGGCCCCGTGGGGCCTGATGCCACAACCAGGCATCGCCCCTCCTTACCCCAAAGTGAGTACCAGAATTAAGAAGAAGCACAGGCCGTGGAATGATACAGCAGACTCGATATAAATAAAATATTCATATAAAAATAGTCTCTTACAAAATATTCTCTCTTATCCGGTGGCTCACTTTCCGAAAGATGGAAACTGCTGGGAATTTATTATTTTTCCTCTCTATGTATTCCAAACTGGATTTTTCTAATGGTGAAGTTTGAACTGGGGAGGGCAAAAGGATGGAAAACATACTCTGGAAAAAACGTCTCCAAATCTGGACCAGCTCAAATTTCTGGATAAGTAGCAGCAAACAGCAAAAAAAAAAAAAAAATAATAATAATAAATGTGTGTGTGTATATATCTATATATGTATAAAAGATGTCTCCTCTTATACTTAAACATCTAGTGCTGCAAGGTGGGTACCTGCAAAATCAACTAGTAGAAATATCTGCATAAAGAATAGTTATGTACACTTCTACATGGCTCCTTGTCCTAGCAACAAAATCATCCTGCTAGGAAAGCAAGCAGTCCACTTTGATTGCAGAAAACGGATCCCGACGAGGTGGAAGAATTCTTTTTAATTAAATAAATTAATATTATTTTTATCAGAATAAATTGTTAAATATTGCTATGATGAGGCCCAGGGGTCCAGAGTTCCTGCTGCAAAAGGCTTCGCTCCAGCAGCGGAGGGACCTGGGCTCTGTCTGGGGGAGGGTGGAGCAGCATTGGGTGTGGAACAGAATAGTTGAGGGCTCTGAGAGATTTTTTTCCCCCACAGATGCCTGCAGGAAACCCAGGAAAAGTACCCTCCTCAGCAGAAAAGACAAGCTCAGCATTCCTGCGGTTCCCTGTGAAGATCCAGGCAGTGACCTGCCAGGGAGCCCGCAGCTTGGAAACGGTCCAGTCCTCCCAGCAATCTGACTTGCAGCGGGAGGGTGGTGTGCACACGGGGCTCACTTGCACGTGTACATCTCCGTGCGCTCGCTGCACGTGTTGCACTTGACATAGCAGCACCAGTGGAACTTACAGTTGCACTGCCACACGCGGGCGTACTGGTGGGTGTTGTAGCCACGCCCACAGCACATGAGGTCACAGCCGCTGGCCTGGGGAGCCGTCTTGTTGCAGGCGCGGCCCTGGGTGCCCACACTGCCGGTCACCGGGTCCTCCTCGCAGTAGTTGGGCGACTTCTCGATGTACACCAGGTCCGTGTCCATGGGCTTGCGGTACGACAGTGGCTTCTTGATCTTCAGGAAGGTGGGCCGCTTGTTGCGGCTGGCACGCACAGGCTCCACGTGAACGGCCTCGTTGTACTTGTCCTTGAGCACGTAGCCCAGCTCCCGAAACTGTGGCAGTGTGGTCCAGCACGTCTTGGTGGTGCACGAGCCTGACACGCCGTGGCACTTACATTCCAGCTTCATGTTCTCCTCCAGGATCTGCAGGGGAGGGCGGGGAAGAGCACAGCACAGGTCACTGCACGCCAAGGCCAAGTGCAGCCCCCAGCTCCCCCCCGCCCCCCACCCCTGCCCCACCTATCTGGGTCTGGCTTTAGTTTTTTCTTTCTGGTGTAGGAAACTCAGACCTGGATTCTAGGCCCTCTCATTCCAGCCTTTGTGCAGTGCAAGCCACTTCAGCCCTCTGTGCAGCAGTTTCCCCATATGTAGAATGGGGATAATGATAGTGCCTAACTGTACTCATACAATGAAATACTATACAGCAAGGAGAAAGAATGAATTGCTCACACATGCACAAAGAATGGATCTTTAAGAGGTAATGTTGAGGGAAAGAAGTTGGACACCAAAGAGGACATACTTTATGATTCCATTTATATGAAGTTCAAGAATTGAATGGCAGATGTTTTTCATTTAAACTTTATTCACCTACAAAGACAGTGGACTGGAGTTGGGCCATGAGCCATATTTTGCTTACCTTTGTTTTAGAATAGCCTAGCAATAAGAGAAGGCAACATTTTACCCAACACCCAGACTACGGCATATCAGGTTACTTTCAGTGTACTTTAAAAAATTGTTTTTATTTCTTTCTCTCACTTTTCTTCCTTCCTTCCTCCCTCCACCCCTTTCTTCCTTTTTCAACTATAAAGAAATATCTTTGGGACTAAAGCTTCTCTTCCTTCCTCCACCATCCTAAGTCATGAATTGAGCTCCTACTGTGTACAGGCACAGAGATGGGTATTTCCCAGTGAGCACAGTTGCTGGTTCACCATGTGTGAGCATTTTTATTATCCTTCATTCAGACGGTCAAATTGCTTTTGCTTGTTATATCATGAAAGAATGAATGGAGGAAGGGGTAAGTGAGTGGACATTTATTAACCCCCTGCATACACACTGGGCCCATGCTTTTGTGTATGGCATCTTATTAATTCCATGAAGCTAGTATGATTGACTCCTTTTTACAGAAAAAAAAGCCTTGAGGCTAAACTAAGTCTCAGAGCTGGTCTGTGAGACATTCTGAGGCAAGGGGCTTGGAGCTGAGGGGTGAACTGAGTGCCTGCTGGCCACTTAGTTCCCATGTGATGCTTCTTCTCCAGGTCTCAGTTTCCTTAACTCTAACATATAGTGAAGACAATTCCAGCTTTTCTGAGAAAATCAGGGTGCTGGAAGAGAATGAGACATTCAAAAAACTCGCTAGTTTTGCCTGTGGCCCTGGGCCCGTTCAAGATGCTGGGGATATTGAGGTGACAAGATTAAGTCCCTGTCTCTGAGAATTGGGTCCATGTTCAGGGTCCTCCTAGCCCTAAGAGCTCTGCTTCCAGGAGAGGTGACCAGTGTTTGGTCAACAGAACCACCAGGGAGGGAGAGCCACCACATTTCAACCTCAGTATCTGCAATCAAATGAGCCAGTGATGCCACAGGCATCCAAAGTGTTCAGGAACAGGACTGGCTGGTTGAAGGCTCTGGTTCCAGAACACCTGGCATCACAGAGTACCTCCTGTAGGCAGCAGTCTCCCAGGACCCCCACACACACAGCCCATGCTGGATGAGCAGCCCCTTCAAATGCAGGCTGCGTCCCACAAATCTGTGTCCCCAAAACAACACAGATATCCCCAACACAGGTTGTCAGTGAGGGGATAGTTCCCAAATCTCCAGCCTGCCTTTCTGCCTTGGCTTCAGAAGCAGGAGAAAGCGCAAAGGCTTGGAGGTGTGATGACACAATTGGGGGCAGAGTGAGGCAGGTGTTTCTGAGGCACTCAGGCCCAGTTGAGCTGGAGGCTTTGACAGAGATACCTGGGGGATGCTCAAAATGGATTCTGACAATACTGAGTGTTGGCAAGCATATGGAGCACCTGGAGCCCTCAGACACTGCTGGAGGCATGCCAACCCGGTACACGTATGTTAGAAACCCGTTTTCCAGTATCTACTAAGGCTGAGGATGCACATGCCTATGACTCAGACCTTCCATTTCCAAGACACATACCCTAGAGAATCACACTGTGTGTGCAAAGGAAACAGGTTCAAGAATGTCCACACAGCAATGTTCATAATCACTCTGACCTGGGCACCATCCAGATGACCATCCATAGTGAGTGGATAAACCACAGCGTGTGCATTTCAATGGAACACAATAGGGCAATGACAATGAACAGCTCTAGCAAGCCACACTGACAGGGACTAACTCAGAAACACAGTGTGGAGGGACAGAAGCAAGCCAGAAATGATTTCCACAGAGTGATTTCATTTGGATCAAGGTCAAAGGCAGGCAAAACTGGATAGTATTGTTTAGGAGCCCATCCACCAATATCAAGACAAGGTTATTCCCAGGGCGAGGAGGGGCTGTGGTTGGCCAGGGGCACCCAGCTGTCTTCTGGGGGTCCTGGCAATATTCCACTCCTTGATATGGGTTATGGTTACATGGGTCATGCTTTGTAACTATTCTTTTAAGTGAACAGGGATGCTTTGTGTACCTTTTTCACATAAGCAATATCTCAATTTATAAAAATGCAATGGATACAATCAATGGCCAACAAGCACATGAGAAGATGTTCAGCAGCACTGGTCCCCAGGGAAAGGCAAATCAAAACCACAACGACATGCTCCTTTACACTCACTAGGAGGCTAAGACAATAACAAGTGTCGGCGAGGGTGTGGAGCCATCAGAACCCTCCTGCACTGCTGGTGGGCAGCTGAAATGAGGCAGCCACTCTGGAAAACAGTCTGGCAGCTCCTCAGAATGTTAGACACAGAATGTGTGACTCAACAATTCCACCCCTAGGGGTATGCCCAAGAGAAATGAAAACATGTCCACAATAAAATGAGTACATGATTGCTCATAGCAGCATTATTCATAACAGCCAAAAAGTGAGCGGAATAACTCCCTCAACTATTAATGGATAAGCAAAATGAGGTATACAGTGGAACGTTATTCAGCCATAAAAAGGAATGAAGTACTGACACACGCTACAACGTGGATGAGCCTTGAAAACATTATATGCTAAGTGAAAGTAGCCAGATGCAAAAGGCCACATATCGTGTGATTCCGTTTACATGCAATGCCTAGAATAGGCAGATCCATAATGACACATGGGAGATTAATGGTTGCAGAGAAGAAGGGAAATGGGGAGTGGTGGCTAATGGGTACAGGTTTCTTTTTGAGGTGATGAAAATAATGTAAAATTCATTGTGGTGATGGTTGCACATATCTGTGAATATATATTAAAAGCCATTGAATTGCATATTTTAAGTGGTGACACTGTACGGCATGTGAATTATACCTCAGTAAAGTTGTTTTCTTAAAAAAGGCAATGGGAAGCCCCTGGAAGGTTTTTGTGGGAAAGCAATACCAAGGCTTGCATGTATTTCCATGTGTGTGATACTGAGGGCTACTACCGTGGTGGGCCCTAAGCAATGGCCCTAGTGCAGAAAATGGCTCCTGTGTCCTGGATGAGGGTCACTGCTCCTTCTGCCCCTCTTGGACCCCTGAATGTGGCCTCCCTGTTCTTCTGAAGCCATTGATGGTGTGACGCCATGGTGGTATTGAATGGGCTCCGATCAGGTGACATCCAGCCTGCTAGCCCTGCACACTCTGCATTTTGAGAGCTTCAGTGACTGCATTATGTCCACATTAAGCCAGGCATAATCACAGCTGCCTGGCCAGGGCTGGTCACCAGACGGGCACCCAGCCCTCTCCCTGAGGCAGGGGACAATAGCAGAGGAAGTGTGTGAGGGACAAAGCTGCACTCTGCACCCTACTGCTTGAGGCCAGGCTTCTGAGCTGCCCGAGGGGACTTATGAGCTCACCTCCCCACTTGAAGAGCCTGGGCTCTGTGCTTCAGTGTCAGGAGGTCTGAGGGCTTTCAGGCTCAGGCTCTAAGATGACACGGCTCCATGCAGCTTCCCAGAGCCTGGCATACAGCTGGTGCGCAGAAAACGCCAGAAGGTAATTCACCAAGGGGGTGCATTCAAATCACTCCACAAGCAGTATGCCCCAGGCCCGAGCAATTGTCAGTTGAATGTTCAGGGTCCCACAGGCCCTGCCAAGCTAGCCAGGCATCAACCCTCCATTGCTGGATATAGGTGAAGTTGAGAGGATTCAAGGAAAAGCCATGGCAAAGGTGGGGGACAATCGAGGGGCTTGGAGCAGCTGGCAGAATGTCAGTATTTTATATTAGTGGCTGTACCATTGGGTTGCAGGTTAAAGACCAGCTGCATGAAACTGCTAGAGTTTGCCATTTTGCCATCTTGTGATGCTGAGATTTCACAATATATGAGAAAAATAAATGAGGAAGTAAATCTGTGAATCTGGTGTCTGGCCTCAGTAGGCCCTTCCAGATGGTTTGGCCTGTGGAAGGCACTGGCAGGAAATCAGAGGGCAGGAGGAAAGTTCTGGAAGTTATTCCCCCTGGTTGCTCCCTGCTGGGCCCTTCAGGATGTCTGCACACCCCTATCAAAGGTCACAGCTCCTGCTGGGAAGTCCTCTCTATACAGCCCCCGGATTCTAGCAGCTCAGCCTCCCCTGTCTTCAGGCGTAAGGAGTAACCACTCCCCAGTGTAGCAAGCCCCAGGGTGCTGCACCAACTCTTTGAATTCCTTTACTTTTGTCCTTTTATTAGCAAACTCTTTCTTTTTTAAAACAGCTTTACTGCAGTACAATTCACATACCATACAATTCTCCCATCAAAAGTGTACAATTCAATGGTTTTTAGTATATTCAGAATTGTACCACTATCATTACAATCTAATTCTGGAACATTTTAGTCACCCCACAAAAGAAACTCCATACCCATTGCAGTCATTCCCCATTTCCCCTTTTCCCAGTCCCAGGCAGCCGCTAATCTACCTGCTGTCTTTGTAGATCTGTCTGTTCTAGACAGATCTATTCTATAAATGGAATCACATAGTATGTGGCATTTTGTGTCTCTAGCTTCCTTCACTCAGCATAAAGTTTTCAGGGTCTGTGCATGTTGTAGCATGTGTTACAATTCTTTTCCTTTTCATGGCTGAATAACATTCCATGGCACAGGTATGCCACATTTTATCCACGCTTCCATGGGTCATTGGACAGTGGTCTCTTTCTAAACTCTCCTTAATTCCCCAGTCTGAATGTGCCTGTGGCATCCAGCCATGACCACAGTGGATACACCTGGCTCCTCTGCAGCAGGGCCGAGTCGAGCCCCACCCTCCTGGCCCCCAGGCCCGTGCTCTCTCCACAGCAGCTGCCTCCGCTTGAGCAAGCTCACCCCTTCCATGCCTCTCGGCCCTGCACATGCTGTTCCTTATCTGGAAGGCCAATCTTTATCACCATGACAGACGATGGCCCAACAATTCCACTACTGAATATGTACCCTGCAGGGAGGCTTGTGCTTGTGCAAGATGTCAAAGAGCCTCACAGGGACCTTATCTGAAATATCCAAAGGCCAAAAGAATCTGAAGATCCACCAGCGGGGACTGGTTATGTAAATTACGGCACATCTATGAGTTGGAATGCCCTATAGCTGCTAAAGAGAATGAAATGGCTCTTACTCACTAACCAAGGACACTGTGCAAGGTCCATGGTTAAGAGAGCAAAGCAAAGTGTAGAAAGGCTTGCAGCTTGGGAGCTTGTTTGTATGAGAAAGAAGACTCATCCATGTATGCTTGTAAGAGCACAGGGTATTTCTGGAATTACATGAGGGGAATTGGTAAGAGCAGCTGTCTCTGGGGAGGACACCAGTGCCAGGGGACCAGGTGGACAAACAGGAGTCTTACTTTTCATGGGATTGTCTTTTGTAGTGTTTGAATATTCTGCCATGTCAGGAAAAAAGTCAGCTCCTCACAAAGCCTTCCCTGATTGTCAGGATAGACAGTGACTCCCTCATGGTTTCCATGGCTGGCCTGTGCTGTTAGAGTCCTTGTCTCCTTAGCACTGTGATAACCTGCCTATACGTCAGCATTCCCCCAGGCCAATTGCCCTCCAAGGGAGGACTTGCTTCATAGCTACAAGTAGTGGTATGTTGCTCAAACTGGCTCTCGAAAGAAAAAACAAAAAGCCCTGTTACGTAGTGTTTCCCAATTTCTGAGGAATAAATTAAACGTTCCCACCATGGCTGACTTTAAGCTACCAACAGTTTAACAATTGACAAATCCTGAATATTTAGTAGTGGGTCTTCCAGCCCATAGGAGTGGGTTCCAACACACCACTGGCCTGGGAGTGTGATTACTGCATAGCCTCCAGCTGTCAGATCCTTCAGGGTGTGGGGCCCTGCATCTGGGGACCAAGAGAGGCAAGGGTATAAAGGTCTGGCCATTTTAGCCAGAGGCAGTCCAACGTAATGGGCAGGACTGAGTCCAGTGCTCCCCATCAAGGCTTTGCTGGGCCAGCATCCAAGTGTGAGTCCTCTATCTGCCCAAGCCTGCTCCTCCTCTTCCCCTTTATTCCTTTATACAGATCCCCAATAAATAGCTGGGACCTGAAACTCCATCTCAGCCTCTGCTTCCAGAGAACCCCACCGGCCACACTCCTCGGGCCAGGTCATTCACCTTGAAATCCCCCGCCTCTGATGAAGAGCCTTGTGTGCAAGCGGTGCTGCCCGGTGTTTGCAAGGGGAACAGGACCTAGGGCATGTCTGTCCACGTAGGCATTCACTCATGCACCTGTTTTACAGTGAGGACCTACTGTGTGGTATTTGGCGTCACCCCTGCTGGGGAGTTCCCAGGAAGACTATGACACAAGCAGGTGCTGCTCCAGTTTTCTCTGAGCTTCCGGTCCCCACCTTCCCTGAGTTTGCAGTCCTTGCCACCTCTGAGCTTGTGATTCCAAACCAGAAGTAGCTGTGGAATTAATAATTCCCCTGAATGTAATCATACATTGGTAAGTGCTATGAAGGAGTGAAAGCAACAGAGAAGGAAACTTGAACCCGTGAGATGCTCCTGTGTGCATCAGGCCAGGGCTGAGCTGGAGTCAGATAACAGGAGGGATAAATTAGAATTGGCCAAACTCAGGTAGATGGGGAAAAGGCATTTCAGATTGGGAAACAGAAACAGAGAACTGAAAGAGGGAGCAGGCTTAAGGAAGAGCACATGTTGAGCACATAATGAGGACATTTCAGGCATGGTGAGTGGCCAGAAAGAGGGGAATCTGGGGAGTAAAAGGGTCTTTTGGTGCTACCGAAATCTGACTCCAGTCAGCTCAGGCATCTACAGAGGATAATGTGAGTGCAGGGCCAGGCAGACTTCAGTCCCTTCCACAGAATAAAACAGTGGCTGAAACCAGCCAGAAGAGGGCTAAACATCTACAATTTTTGATATCTAAAAAATTGATTGCAAAATCACAGTATGGGAGAGACTGAGAAAGATTGAAATTGACCACAAGTTCAATATGAGCTAGGAGGCTACTGAAAAGCCAACACTCTGGGGCCATATTAACTAAGGCCTAATGCCCACAATAAAGAAGGGGATGGTCTTCCTATACAGTTTTCAGAACTGGACTATGCCTCAGCAGATGGAAAGAAACAGAGCATGTCTAGAGGAGAGAGCTGGAGGACCCACAGTGAATGAGCTGGAGCTGCTCAGCCTGGAGAAGGTAGTTTCTGGGATCCCTAGTCACTACTCCACAGGGTCTGCAGGCCTGACCCAGGACAGAGTGAGCAGGAAGGACTGTGTCCCAGAGCACAGAGCTGGGACCCCAGTTGTTGGCAGGAGTCACAGAGCAGTAGATTCCTGCTCAGTGAGAGGGCAACCTCCCCAACAAAGCTCACCAGGGTTCAAGAGGGTTGCTGGTGAGGTAATGAGCTCCCTGTCCTGGAATGTATGTAAGCAGCGGCTGGGGTCTGTAAAGGGGACTCCTGCACCAGGTTGGGTGGGGCTGCAATCCAGAGCCTCCTCTGCCTGCCAGCCATGCCCCAAACCTGTCTGGAGCAGCAGGAAGGATTTTCTGCACCACTGGAGGGAGAAAAATCAATCTCTTTTTGACAGGTCCCCCAGGAAGTGCCAACAATGTACCAGGTGCTGCCCAGAGCCCGGAATTACTCAGGGTGGGGTTCTCAGGCCTGGGAGGGGACTGGGGAGAAACTTGGCTCCAGAAAATTCCTTGATTCATAATGCCAAATAGATACTATCGAATTTGGTGCTTCTGGGCCTGTCCCAGACCCTCGGGCTGCCCAGGGGACCTAGGGGTGAACTTCCTGGAAGAAGGAAGGATCCTTGGGAGGGGACATCAGACAGCAACCTCTGGCTCCCACAGGGTCCATGCCACATGGTGCTCCTATGACTGGAAGTGTCTGCCACCCTCCATAGCATTCTGAGGGGCATCGAATTTTAAAAACCAAAGGCTTCCCAGCGTTGAACACACTGCTCGCTGTCATCCCTGCCCCCAGCTCCCATGGCAGGCACTCCGAAGCACTGGGCGCTCCAGGATCGATCCTGCGCTGCCCTACTCCAGGAATGTGCCCCCATTCATCTCCGCAGGCCCAGCCCAACCCAGCCCTCTACAGCCCTCCACAGTGCCACCTCCTCCACAGAGCCACCTGTCCCAGCCCCACCCAACCCCAGTCCTTATCTTGGTGCCTTGTTTTCTAGCAAGCCCAGTGAGACCTTGGAGCTTTGCAAACAGTGACTCCTCAATGAGGCCTTTCCTAGCCCCCGAAACTGAAGTAGCCCCACTGGTCATTGCTAAGGATGGGTGACTCAGACCAGTCAGGGCCAAACTGAAGTGAGTCCTGGGGATTCTGCGCACACAGAAGACAAGAGCTGTTGGTTATCTCCCACCACATACGAACAGGAGGGAATGCAGGGGCCAGAGCTGTGGACAGGCATCGTGCAACCACATGGGCCAGAGAATGGCATCAACTAGGAAAGCAGAGCTGAGAAATAGAGAGGGGGCAAGGAAGGGGTGCATGCGGCTGGGTCCTGGGAATATCATTTGCACCCTGGATCAAGC
Organism: Gorilla gorilla gorilla; assembly: GCF_029281585.2. Taxonomy (NCBI): domain Eukaryota; kingdom Metazoa; phylum Chordata; class Mammalia; order Primates; family Hominidae; genus Gorilla; species Gorilla gorilla. The sequence continues at coordinate 23,643,699 of NC_086017.1, forward strand.
CAGACCTGAATTCATCAACCCAAGACCACTGTGTTCCAGGAACTAATGAATACCCTTTGCTCTTAAGCAAGCTTGAGTTGGGTTTCTGCCCATTACAACTTAAAGTACCCTAACTGCAACAGAAATCCTTTCATCTGGGTGGTGGAGGTGCCCTTTGTAAAACAGATAGCCAGCCCCAAGTTGATGGGTTTTAAGCCACACATGGCATGGCGCAGGTCTGGGGAGCCAAGGACTGGTTTGCCTAAAAAGGCCTTTGGAAGGCCAGGACCTCGAGGGCTGGAGCTCGAGACCCTGGGTTCGTTGAGTATCTGCTGCTTCCTCCCCTCTGAAACCCCTCTGAGGCTGGCCAGGCTGGCTCCTCTGCAGGGAGTGGTCAGTTCTGGACTACTTGTACCTCAGGTTATAAGCAGTGACCTGGGCAACCAGAATCAGTCTCCACGAAAGTATGATGTGGCCAAAGGCAGCCTGAAGCAGAAGGGCAGGCACTGTGGCAGAGTCAGGTCACCCAAGAAGCTCAGTTCAAATCCCATCCCTGCCACCACATGCTGGTGATGGCAGAAATGGCCCAAGGGAACATGGCACACTCTCTGGCTCTCGATTTCCTCATTGCTGCTGGCCTACCTCTGACCACGGAGGCCGAAAGCATAACACATCGCCTGAAAAAAACAGAGACCCGGAAAAGCAACTTCTCCCTTTCTATCTTTGGATGCTGTGGTGTAAGAATGTGATTCCTGGAGCTTAGGCAGTCATCTTGTGACCATTAGGCAAGGCCTATGAGGCTGACAAGGTGACAATGGCAGAATGGAAGGGTGAAAAGAGCTGGGGCCCAAGAAAAGACTGTTGAGCTTCTGAAAGAAACCATATCCAGATTTTCATTTTGCAGGAAAAAAACAAACTCCTATCATCAAAACCACTTTTGGTACTCGTAAGGCATTCTGTTACTTGCAACCAAATGCATCGTAAGAGATTTGTTCCTCGTTGTAAAGTAGGGACAAGTCCTCTCAAAGGGAACAGTGGGGATTAAACAGGAGAAGGCTCTTTGAGGCCTGGCACCAGGTATCTCACAGAACTGGCGCCCAGCCTGTGGGAACTTTTCTCATTTTGAGCAGTGGATGCTGGGATGAGTGCGCACAGGGCTAGAAGGGCAGGGCAGGGAGAGCGGCGCTGTGGGGCAGAAGGAGCCGTCGGATGGAGGTCCTGCTTCTGTCTGTACACTGCTATGTGCCTGCAGGCAAGTCCCTTTCCTTCTCTGAGTCTCCGTTTTCCCTACCAGTGAAGGCACCACAGGGGGATCTCGGAGAGAAAAGATGGGGACAGAGGGAGACGAGGAGGGCAGGGGGAGGAGAGAAGCAGGTTGGCTGAAGTTGTCCACACTCTCCCAGAAGTCCCTGGAGTGAAAGCCCATTTCTGTGCAGTGCAGCAGCTGCAGAGATGAGAGGAACTGACCATTTCCCCCAGAGGTCATTAGGAGTTCCTGGGAGCCCTGCTGTTGAAGCCCCAGCCCTTCATCCTTTCTCCTGCCTTCTCCAAGACCCAGTTCAACTCACCCCAGAACCCCTGTCCTATTGCAAACACCCTCCCAGCGCTGGAAGCATGTCTGTGCTGCTGCTGCCTGGCATGGCAACCCCAGGGCATCTTTAAGCAGCCCCTGCAATGGCTGCCTTTGTTCTCCCCTCACACAATGTGCTCCTGGTCCCCGCAGCGTCTTCTCCCATCCACATTGCTGGTACTGCTATCTCCCATGCTCAGACCCCAGCCACCCTCCCCCAAGCAGGAGGCTCGTTCCTGAACCTTCTCAAAAAAGATCCAAGCCAGCTGATCACATGGTAAAGCTGGGCCCCGGTCAAAAAGATGGACAGAAAGCAGGTGGGAGCTTTGCTGGATGTGGAGGCCCCTCAACCTCAGGCTGGAGGGCTGATGGCTTAGTTTTCACAGAAAGCCATGCCTGGGTCAGACTCCAGAGACTTGAGGCAGGAGATGGTCACCAAGTTCCGCTGGCTTCCTCTCCTGTGCCCCATGCCCCATCTGTTCATGTTTCTTGTCTCCAAGCACCCACCCTGCACCAACCAAGTGAAACACGGGTCCATCATCCTCTGTGTGTGGTGGAAGGTGTCCCTGGCTGCTGCTCACCCCTGCTCTACCCTGGGAGGCTGAGCTGTGTCCCTCCTTGCCCTCCAGCTTACCAGTGGGGGATCCCACAGGGACTGGAGGGCAGGAGAAGATACAGGCAGGACTTTTACACCCTGGACTCCCTGTCCATGGACCACATGGTGGCTGTGACTGTCTCCCTCTGCCTAGAACCACAGCACCTGCCACGAGGCCCCTTTTCCCCAAGCCACACTTTCTCCACTAACACTGCCCTCCAGGGCAGACAGAGCTCCCCAGTGTTGCCAGCCCTAAGGCCTTTTTAGGATTCCTTAAATCCTGCCCACATCCCTGTAGTCATCCTTTACCTAAACTTTCCTCTGTTACCCCTGACTACGCCATCTCCCAGACTCTGGTGGGCACACTGGGTAAGTGAGTCCCTCCTTGAGCTCCAGCTTTGTCTCCTCATGACATGGGCTCAATGGAACACACCTGGTGATGCAGCAGCTGGGTTAAATGACCGAAGGTGGAGTTCCAGGGGAAGGAGGTGCTCATAATCACTGCTGTGATTATGTAGGATTGTGCCATTGTTCAAGGCTCTGCAGGAAATGTTGGTGTTGGTGTCAGGATCAGAGTGAGGAAAATTTCTCGGCCTAGGGCTCAATGCCGGCCTCAAGCCCAAGCTGCTCAGTGTCATTTCTTCCTACGTGTATGCCCAAACCTCTCAGCAGACTGAGTGGCACAAGGGCAGGATCCATGCCCACCTCTAATAAAAGCCGCTGCCTCCGAGGTAGCTGCGGTGTCCAGTGCCTGACACGAATGCACACAGAAACCTTATGAGGAAGGTTGACCATCATCAGCCCATTTCACAGATGAGCAGACTGGGGAGCCAAGGGGTGGCAGTGCGGACCACAGTCACACAGTCAGGAAGCGTGGAACTGGTATTAGAGTCCAGCAATCTGGCTCTAGAGCTGTGATGTGGCCGAACAGAAGGAAGGTGGGTGGGCTAGGATGGCCTTGCTCCCTCGGTGATGGTCACCTGGGCTGGCTTGTGTAGTGGACACTGTCGCATGCCACTGGGATCTGTCCTTCAGGACCAGACACTCCCTCTGCAGCTGCTGGGAGTGTTGCTGCTGATGGCTAGCAGCTGAGTTCCTCCCTAGGCACTGCCCTCCCCTGATGGGAGCTGTCTCACCCAAGACCACTCCCCCTCCCTGGGCAGCCCCCCAGCCAAAGACTGGTTGGTGCTGGGTACAAAGGCCCATCTCCCTGCCTCCATGGGGCTAACCCAGCTCCAGGTTTCTCATGGGACCAGCATAAGTCCCTGTGGCTGCTGCATCACTGGCCAACTTCTCTCGATGCCCAGGGCTGCCTTCCTCACTGCCTTATAGGTGTATCTCCCCAGAGTCCTGCCCAGGACCTGTCCTGCTTGCAAATGTCCAAAGCAGGGACCCTTTCCAAGGCACTGAATAAAGACAATGTGGAGGTCAGTGGGCAGGCAGCCTTGGACCCCCAACCCCAGGAGACAATAAGTGTGGATACCCACACCAGGATAGGTGCTACAGGCTCCCATCCAGAGCTGCCACCACCTGCTCCCCTCCTGTTCCTGCTCCTGCTTCTCCTGCTCCTGATGATATTCCTCCTCCTCCTCCCCCTCTTCCTCCTCCTCAGGCTCCTCCTGCTCCCCCTCCTCCTCCTCAGGATCCTCCTGCTCTTCCTCCTGCTCCTCCTTCTCCTTCTCTTGCTCTTCATGCTCCTCCTTCTCCCCCTCCTCCTCCTCTTGCTCCCATCCTCCTGCTCCTCCTCTTCCTCTGCAGGCTCCTCCTCCTCCACAGGCTTCTCCTTCTTCCCAAGCTTCTCCTACTCTTCCTCCTTCTGCTCCTCATCCTCCACAGGCTCCTCCCACTGCTCCTCCTCCACAGGCTCCTCCCACTCTTCCTTCTCACAGGCTCCTCCTCTTTCTCAAGCTTCTCCTTCTTCCCAAGCTTCTCCTGCTCTTCCTCCTCCTCCCCCTCCTCAGCCTCCTCCTACTCTTTCTCCTGCTCTTCCTCCTCCTTCTCAGTCTCCTCCTGCTCCTCCTCTCCCTCCCCATGTCGATCCATCTTAGCAGAAAGCTGCATTTCAGCCAGCTGCAGCTGTATACCTCTGGGCGACTCAGATGAAAGAGCAGAAAAAATGGCTTTTTTTTTCTGTAAACATTTGAGGTATTTTCTTTTTGGTGCATTCTTTAAGTCATTCTGGATGCACTGACTTCAAGCAAATATTCCTGCCTGACATGGAGGGGATGGCAGGGAAAAGGTGCACCCCATAGGACAGGGCCCCTGGAATGCAGCCTGGGGGGTACAGGAAGAGAGGTTTCCACTCAAGCCAGAGAGAGGTTTTCTGGTCTATACTGGGGGCCTTCTGAAACTCAGTGTTTGCCAGGTTACAACTGCTTAGATGCTCTCTCTGGCTCCTGAGGTTAAAGCCCACGTTCCTCTGCCTGGCTTTCAAGACCTTCCATGAACTGGTCTCTGCCCAACTTTGGGGTATTGTAGGAGCCCGAGAACTGTGGACACACAGCCCCTCACCCCAGATTCATCTCTTTCTAGGCTCCTACCCCCCCCAGTAACCTGTGTGGCCTGCACACAGTCACACCCCACCATGTGCTCACACACACACAACCTCCCCAGGCACGGCCCCATGCAACCCCCCACAGGCTCACACCCTCACACTCATCAGCACACTCAAAGCACACACTCTTACGCCTGTGCACACACTCACACACTCCCTCACAGGTATGCACGACCCACATGCTCACACACAGGTGCTTCTCATGCTGTCCATCCCTACACAACATATGCACAGATAGCCCTTCACACACAGTCCTGCCCACATACTTCCCGGCACACAAGCTCACACACACACACCCTTAAACATGAAGGGAGCCCATATGGTGGTGGCTAGCAGATGGACACACTGCACACTGGCATGGGGGGCCTGGGGCCAGGTCTCAGCTTTGCTCCCCTGTAAACTGGGGCATTTAAAGTAGCAAACCCATTTGGAGGTGGAATAGTCGAGCCCCACACAGTGCAGCACCACACAGTGCAGCCTCTCCTAGATGCATTCTGGGTGCCTCTCTCTCATAAGTGACCTCCCTGCAGGCTGCTAGGTTGACTACGGGGCAGGGGTTGCCTTGGGCAGGCCTGTCCCAGAGTCTAGGTTAGTGGGGACTGTGGCCTGTGACCTGGGGTGAGGCAATTGGGTAACCCCAACCACAGCATGAGGGGCAGGGAGGCTGACAGCGGGGACATGGAGCCACTGAACCTATGTGCTTCTCCCAACTGCTGGAGCACCCTGAAATGGCCTTGGCAATCAGTCATACATTCACTTATTCATTCATTCACTCATTCACCTTTCCACTACACGCTAACTTAATCCCTTCCCTGGCCAGGCGCTGAGGTTGGTGGCCAGGTGGGCAGAAAGAGGCAAGCCCCCGACTCCCTTGAAGCTTAAGCTCTGGAGGGGGAGGTGGCTGTGCTGTCAACTGTCACAGGGGCATAAGGCTGATACCAGCTTCCACCAATGGTGGCCCTGAAGGAAAGCGCAAACTTGCTCCCGTTCCTGTGGTCACAGCTCCCAGAAGTTTCCCCCACAGCCTGGCTGGAAAATGTTTTTAAAACAATTTGAGAAATCTGAATCAGGCAGGGTATTAGAGAGCATTGAGCAATTGTTTATTTTGCTCAGGGTGATAATGGCACCATGGTTTTTTTTTAGAAGTCCCTATTGATTGGAGATACACAGTCATGTGTGGGTGAAATAACAAGTTGTCTAGGGTTTTCCTTAAACCCTTCCAGCTGTGGGGAGCTGAGGAGAGAAAACGAGGTAGAGGACTTGGACCACAAGCTGGGGCTGCTGATGCTGCGGGTCGGGTGCACACTGGAGGTCAGGGGCACGCTGTGGGTCAGGTGCACGCTGTGGGTTGGGTGCATGCTGGGAGTCGGGTGTATGGGGCTCCTTTTACTGTTCTTTCCATCTGTCCTCCAGGCATCCCCTGCTGCCTCTTTGACTTCATCTCCTATGCCCTCATTCACTCCATGCTGGTCACAGTGGGTTCCTTGCTGTTCCTCCAGCACCCCAGGCATGTTCCTGCCTCTGGGCCTTTGCACCTGCTGCCCTTCTGCCTTGGGGTACTCTTCCCCACTCTCCACATGGCTCCCTTCCTCAGTGCTTCTAGCCTTTGCTCAAATCTCACCTTCCCTATGAGGCTCTCCCTGACTTTTGCCCTGGTCTTTCCCACCCCTGCCCTGGCTTGTTTTGCTCCCTAGCTTGCGTCAAATGTGACACAGCACACATTTTAGTTGTGTTTATCATGTCTCCCTCCAGAATGTCAACTGCCAGGGGCAAGGACCTGGTCTGTCCATCCCCTGCGGTGTCCCCAGCGGCTAGACCAGGAACATAGCGGGTGCTCAGTAAATACTTGCAAATGAATGACTGAGAGCAGTAAGAAAGAAAGCGACTGGAGTGATCAGGTAAGGAAGTGACCTTGAGCTGAGAACCAGACGTTGAAGAGGAGTCGATGAGACAAAAAGGGAGGAAAGGGCAGGCCAGGCAGAGGGAAGAGCATGGGCAAAGGCCGAGGGCAGAAGGAAGCAGGGAGCAGCCAGGAAACAGGAAGGAGGGCAGTGGGCCAGGAAGGAGGGCAGTGGGCCAGGCTGGAGGGCCGGCGGGGTCTTTGTCCTGATGGTTCTTGCTGGGGTCAGAGGAGCACATGTGGAATGGCATTGGAGAAGCTCTCTCAGGCGTCCACGCAGAGGACAGACTAGAGACCTAAGCAGAAAGGTCCCGCGATGCAGGAAGACGCAGGGTGGGGGCTCAGTCAGGTAGAACCAGAGAGAGAACGGGAAAGCACACAGAAACCAGAGGACCGCCCGCCTGGCCAGCTCCCAGGGCAAGACTGTTGTGAACCCCTTTGGTGGTAAATCAGCTACAAACTGTGCATCTGATGAGGGCTGAGCCAGCGTCCTCAGCTCCTGCTGGCCTGCCTGACTCTGGCCAGCCCCATGGGGATGCAGAGCAATAGGACACAGAGCTAGAGGACCCAGAGCACGGGCCCCCTACATCAGTTCAGACCCTCCTCTCTTGGCCAGAGACCTGGGCTCTGTCAGAGACAACCCCAAAGATGGTGGACTTCAAAGAGGGATGGGACCTCCCCACAAGGCTGGGGGAACACTAACACCAGAAACACACTCACACACAAACTTGTCCACAAATGTCAATAACAGCATTATTCATAATAACCAAAAGATGAAACAACTCAAATGTCCATCAATGGATGAATGCGTAAACACAATGTTGTCTTTCCATACAATGAAATATTATTCAGCCATAAAAAGGAATGAAGTACTGACACATGCTGCAACATGGATGAACCTTGAAGACTTTATGCTGAGTGAAAGATGCTGGACACAAAAGACCACAGCGTGTATGCTTCCAGGTGTATGCAATGTCCAGAACAGGAAATCCATAGAGACAGAGAGCAGAGGAGCGGCTGCCAGGGGCTGGGAGAGAGGGAATGAGGAGTGACTACTAGTAGGTACAGAGTTTCTTTGAGGGGTGCTGAGAAGTTTCAAAATTGATTATGGTGACGGTTGCACAACTGTGAATACCCTAAAAACCTTGGACTTGTACACTCTAAGAGGATGGATTGTATGGCATGAGAATTATATCTCAGTAAAGCTGGTTTTTAAAAAAAAAAAAAAAAAAAAAAAAAGACAAGAGACCCCATTGGGCCAGTGTCCCTAGGAACTTGGGCCATGGAGCACAGCTGCTCGTGTAATGACAGGGGTGTCCGCCCTCGTGTGGGCATGCAGGGCTCAGCCCTGGCCTCCAGATGGGCACAGCAGCATCCGCACGCTCTCCCCAGGCTCTGCTTCAGAGTCATCTGCAGAATCCCAGCCTTTCAGAATCTGCTGATGCCTGGACCCCACCCCCAGAGGTTAGGATTTCACTGGTCTCAGGTGTGGCCAGGTGTCTGCTATTTTAAAAAGCTTCTCAGGATTCTCACATGTGGCCAGGGGTGGAGAGCCCTGGTCATGTCCTCCATCCACTCTGGCAGTCCTGAACTCTCCAGTGGAACCTCCCACTGCAGGGTCTGTGCTGGGTGCCAGTAAAGTGAGGGTGGTTGGACAAAGCCTCTGTCTTCAAGAAAAGCCCAGATAGTCAGGGAGACAACCAGACCGGTAGAATGAAGACTGGTCCAAAATAAAGGCCTGTATGTACTGCCATGGGGCCCATGAGCAGTTGGAGGAAGTGACCTGTGGGGTTTGAAGGATGAAGAGGAGATCGCCACTGGAAATTCGAGGGAAGGGTATCACCTGTGCCTGAGCAGGAGTGCAATGCCCTGGGGCTGGAAAAACCCAGGGAGCGGGTGTGGGTGCAGAAGAGAAGCTTGGTGCAGCAGTGAGAGCCCCAGATAGGAAAGGAAGGCAAGCTGGGACCTGAAGGGAGGCCTAGATGGAACTGCCATGAGACTGAGTGCTGAGAGCCAGGGGCCTTGCTCCTCCTGGCTGGAGCCCAACACACTGCAGGGCATTACTGGGAGTGTCTGGTTGTGGGGGTGTGGGCAGTTACCGGAGGCCAAGTGGTAGCCTCTGATGAGAACACCATCCTCTGCCCTGTCCTCTGAGGCCCCAGGGCACCCACTGCCTCTCAGCCCCGCCAAAACCCTTCTGCGAACACTTAATGTCAGGTATTCCAGGACGACACCAAGCCCATTCCTGCCCCAGGACTCCACAGCAGCTGATCCTTCTGCCTGTGACACCCTTCCTCCAGTTCCTCAGCTCCAGCTCAGCAACGTAAAGCCACCCTGGATGGCCCCCTCTCCACAGTGCCCCGCATCAGCCCCTCTCACATCTCCCTGTCTCACATCCCCCCGGCCGCTTGAGGTACTTTGGGATGACTTGCTTGCTCTCCCCTCCCCTCCTGAATGTCAGCTCCAGAAACACAGAGCCCCCATCTGCTGTATTCAGGAGCATCTAGAGGAGGTCTGCCTCTCAGGAGACACCCAGCAAGCATTTTCTGGGTGAGTGAATGAATGAATGAATGAATTCACCTTTGCTCAGGAGTCTAGATAGCCATTCTTTCATGGTGGGTTATTGTAGAAGAGGCCCTGACTTAGTCCATAGAAGATCAAGGCTGAAGCATCCCGGAAAGTCCCTGGGGCAGGGACACAGGCAACAATGCTCCAGAACATGGAGGAAGGACCCAGGAGCCGGGTCACACCTGGCTGAACATCCTCTGTGCCCTTGACCACCTCCATCTGAGCTGCCTGGGCCCCAGCAAGGTCCTGCCCAGGTGGCCAGCTACCAAAGAAGCCCTATGAACTTCCCATCCCAGACAGGAGCTCCCTGAGACATGAGGAGCAGCTCTGGCCTCTCCCGACCTGTGTTGGCATCCAGCGTGCAGGAGCTGGTGTCCAGGAGGCTGGACTGGCCTGAACCAAGGTTCCACGCTGCCCTGCAACAGCCCCCGGATGTGTGTGCAAAGACAACTCCTCTGAGATATTCTGTTCCTGCCTTTGGTGGGGTAGGGGTTTTCCAGTCGGGCAAATGGAAATACACCCCAGTTATCTCTATGCGTCTGCAGTTCCCAGCTGAGGGTGCGGTGGGGCCTCTTCCCCTGGGCAGAGCAGGTGGGGGGCATGGTTGAGAAATAACCAATTTCTCAGTGCTCTGAGCTACAACGAGCTGCTGCAGGAGTGGAGACCCAGGGCCCAGAGGGACGTGGGTTTCTGTCTCAGCTGTGCGGCTTCGGGTCCTCACCCTCCTGCTGTCCCTGAGGTTCTGTTAGTACCATCTAGGCCTGCTGGCTGGTGCATGTGCAGGAGCAACAGTGGACCTGAAAGGTCCTCTGAAACCACGGTGTGCGGAAGGAACTGAAGCCTCCCCCAGCAGAGGAAGAGGTTTTAAAGTCCCTTCTTCAAGCCCCAGCTCTGCCACCTGTTGGCTGGGTCACCCTCAGGATACCACTTAACCTCTCTGAGCCTGGTCCTTCAACAAGAAAATCAGAGATTATGAACTACCTAAAAAACCATCTCAGGGCTGCTGTTGGGGCTGGCTCAGGCAGAGAACGGGAGGTACCCGACTCACAGGAGGGAGCTGGGAGAGGGCTTCAAGGGGACCTGGTTGGAGCCCCCAAAGTTTCGCAGGACTGCTCTGGACCAAGAATGCCAACTGGCTTAGGGACCCAGAGAGTAAAGCTGGGTCTCCCCAGCTAGTCTCAAAGGGCAACTCTCAGCTCGGATTCTGTAGGTATGGAGTGGACTTTCCAGAAGGTAGCGAGCTCCCTATCACCAGGGTATTCAAGCTGGATTTAGATCTGCATCCTCCAAAACGGGAGCCACGAGCAATATGGATGCTTGAACTGTGGCTAGTCGGAATTGAGATGTGCTATGAGTGTGAAACAAATGCCAGACTTCAAAGACTTATTACAGAAAAATTAAAAAGTATCTCAGTATTTGCATATTGATTACATATTGAAATGATATGTAATCAATATCAGATAGATATTTGGGATATCTTAGATGAAATAAAATATCTTATTAAATTTAATGTCACCTTTGACCTTTTTGATGTAGCAACTAGCAAATGTCATATGACCCATGTGTTTGGTATTATGTTTCTACTGGACAGTGCTGGTTGAAATCCTTGCTGCTCAAAGTGTGGTTCCTGGACCAACCAGCACCATCCACATCACCTGGAAACTTGTCGGAAATGCAGAATCTCAGGCCCCGCCCCAGACCCACACATGGAATCGGGAGCTGCATTTCCACACATTCCCCAGGTGAATTTTGAGAAGCTCTGAAGAGCCTGAGGCTGGGGGTCTCAGAGGGGAGCCCGGATAGGGGGTGGGAGCACATGGCCTGAAGCCCAGCCCGTAACAGGTGGAATATTAAGTCATTGATGCCTTTGGCCCTTAGTCATACCCTCAGCCCATGGCGTCCTTTAAACCTAACCCTCACCAGGAAGTGCACACAGCTTTTAAGGAGAAAAGGGCAACTTTGCAAGGGATTCGGCTCTCTGGCTTAGCAATGAACGCTATCAGGGAATACACCAGGAACTGGTCCATCTGTGAGTTTTTAAAGCCTGGGAAATAATCTCAGAAAACAACTGAAAAATACATTTGTGTGATTTAAAAACAAACAAACAAAACTTAACGGACCCCTTCCCCACTCCACCACCAAATTCCTCCTTCTTTTTCTCTCTGAAAACTTGGCCAACAAGCATTAAATGGCACTAAATATAGAAATGGTGAGCAAGTAAATCACTCAGAGGTGCCACATGTTGCCCAGGGCCTGTTTTACGGTTGAGTTGTAAACCATTGAGAGCGTGGAGCTGTAATTAAAATGCTGACAGCCTCCCAACTGCCAAGCAGCCAGGAGGGAGCAGGGCTGGGAACCAGCAAGCAGGGGTGCAGGGAGGGTGGTGCCCTTCCTAACGCTGATCAGCCCAGGTTCAATGTCCTCCGCAGGCTTCCAAGATGCAGGCAAACCCTTCTCTCACAGGGAAGCAGGGCCCTGCACTCCCCACTCTCTAACACATCTCTCTGTGACCTCCTCTCCTCCCTGAGAGCCACACTGGCCTCTTTGCCTCTGGGCTCTGACCTTGCAATTCCCTCTGACTCAAATGCAATTCCCCAGATGGCTCATTTCCTCACTTCCTGTTCAGAACTTACCTTCTCCAGGAGGCCTCTCCTGATCGCCTAAAATAAAATGCCCCTGCTCCTGACAACTGTGCCCTCTCATCCTGCTTTGTTTGTTCATCATAGCATTTATAACTCTCTGACAATAGATTCCATATATATATTCTATTATTTGTTTGTTGTCTCCCTTCCCCCGGAATGTCAGCTCCATAAAGGCAAGTACCATGTCTAATCCCAGAGCCTAAAACAGTATCAGACGCATAAATAGGTGCTTAATAAATATTTGTCAAATGAATGAATGAACGAATGCATGGATTTCCATCCTTTCTTTCAGCTGATCTGGTGATCTCACTGGGAAAATGTCCAACTTTCCAGCAGTGAGCTCAGCTTTTTACTCATCCATTCACCCAACCATCCTTCCAAATAGCTATTCATCCATCCATCCATCCATCCATCCACCCATTCAGCCATCCATCTATCCTACTACCCAAACATCCATCCAACCATCTTCTAAGATCTGTCCGTTTAACCATCCATCCATCTCTTCATTCATATTCCATTCATTCAACCAGCCTTCCCATTACTGTCTATCTAGCAAATATCCATCCATCCATCTATCCATTTGTGCATGCATGCATGCATGCATCCATCCATCCATCCATCTATATATCCATCCATTCATCCTACCACTCAGCCATGCACTCATCCAAACCAATCCCCAAATGGTTAGAGCTCCTATCCTGGGGTCCCATAGTCCCCTACACACTCCTCTACCAAATCCAGTTCATGTTGTCATATTTACATGCAGTAATTCACTCTTCTCCTTCTGTCATTAGAATGTAATCCCCCTCAAATTCAGAAATGGTATATTATTTATCTAAGACCTCAGTGCCTAAAACAGAGCTGGCATATAGGGATTCGGCTCTCTGGCTTAGAAATGAACACAATCAGGGAATACACCAGGGGCTGGCCTCCTCTAACTTTTTAAAGGCTGGGAAATAATCTTAGGCGTCAGTGAATGGTTGCTGAATGAATATGTTTTTCCTTTTCCCTTATTTACTTGTTCAGCGTTTCCCACTAGACTGAGCTTCCTGATGGCAGGAACCAGTTTTTAGTCATCTGTTCGTCTCTAAAACGTCGCACCTAAGGCAAAGAAGACACCCTATAAATTCTTAATGAATGAATAAGTGGATGAATACACAAAAGAGAGGAAGTAGAGCAAGAATGAAGCCTCTGGAGCTGGACTGCCTGAGTTCATATCCTGGCTCTTTGCTTATCAACTGTATGACTTTGGGTGAGTAGCTGAACCTCTCTGTGCCTCAGTTTCCTCATTTGTAAAAGGGAGACAATGCCAGGCTGACCTCATGGAGTTCTTATGAGAATTTTAGGAATTCGTGCGTATGAAGTAATTAGAACAGTGCCTGGAGTAAGACAAAAGCTGTACAGGTATAAAATATTCATGTGCTGCTGGCCCCCTGGAACAAATATCGAAGGCACAGAGGGGAAAAGGTGGGAGGGAAGCTTCTGTCTGGGCCTGTGCTGTTCCCACAGGAGGCCTTCTACAGCAGGCACTCTAACTTTTCCCAGCCACACTGGGATCACTTGGCAAAGTACCAATATTATGTCAGGTGGCCATGAGTGCTACACAGAAAAACAAAACGTGGAAGGGAACAGGAAGCAGCGAGACAGACTGGAGGGCGAGTTCAAATATGGTGGTCAGGAAAGGCCTCCTTGAGAGGTGATATTTGAGCAAAGACTTGAGGAGGTGAGAGGGTGAGTGTCTGCAGGGAGAGCATTCCAGGCAGAGGGAACAGTAAGTGCAAGGGACCTGGGGCAGGGACATACCCAGTGTGTGTGAGGAGCCGCAGGGAGACCGCTGCAGGGGGACAGAGAGAGCGAAGGGGAAGGAGACAGGGGTGAGGGAGGGGCCTGTGAGCCACCGTGAAGGCTTCTGCGTCTACTCTGGGTGAGATGGGAGCCATGGTGAGATTATAAGTGAGGGAGGCAGGGTTTAACTGACATTTGAAAAGCCTGCAGGGGCCCAAGTTAGTAGGCTGGTGTGTTCCTACAGGGAAGAGATGCCAATGGATAAGACCCTGGGGTAAGGGGACTGTCGTGCCACTGCAGGGAAGAGATGCTGGTGGGTAGGACTCTGGGGTAAGGGAATTGTTTTGCTACTGCAGGGAAGAGATACTGGTGGGTAGAACCCTGGGGTAAGCGGACTGTTGTGCCACCGCAAGGAAGAGATGCTGGTGGATAGGACCCTGGGGCAAGGGGACAGTTGTGCAATGTCAGGGAAGAGACGCTGGTGAATAGGACTCTGGGGCAGGGGACTGTTGTGTCACTGTAGGGAAGAGATGCTGGTGGCTTTGATCATGAGCTCGGGGGTATAAGTTATTAGGTGACAGACTCTGGACAGATGTTGTAGGTAGAACTGACATGTTGGATGTGGGGTGTGAAAGAAAGAAAAGTGTCATGGCCAAGGCCAGGGCCAGGGTTTGGCTTACACAACTGGAAGGATGCAGATGCTATTTACTGAACCAGGGGATGGAGACAAAGGCACCAGCAAGTTTGTGGGAGAAAGATCAGGAGTTAGGTTGTGGTAGATGAGTGCTCATGGGCCAGTAGACATCCTGGAGCAGGGAGGCAGGATGGCAGCTGGATGCACAGGACTCGTGTTTGGGAGGCAGGTCTGGGCTGGAGACTGGACTTTATGGACAACTTTAAAGGTCCTGGAATGTGGTGTGTACTTGGGTATGTGTGGCATGGGGCTGAAAGGACAAGGGCAGAGGCCCCCTCTGGAAGTGGCTGCTCACAAGGACTGAAAGACCTAGGTGGACATCACCTATTTTGGATAAAGGAGGACCAGCGTGGCCTTGCCATGGCTTGGTGTCCTGTGGCCCTCCCTGCTCAGTGCAGCAAAAAATCTCAATGGCGACCTGGACCGCTCCTTCTCTTGAGTCTGCTAGCACACTCTACAGCCAGCGAATGGACAAAACAGAGTTTTAGAGCCAGAACAGTCCTTAGGAATAAGATGTAAGAATTAAAACTTGACTGTGGCTTTCAAATCACTACTACTACTGATACTAACAATGATATTCATAACAGCAATGACTACTTTCCAAGCACTCATCGTGCCTGAGAGCATAGGATGAGGCACGCCAGGGGCATTATCTCATGCAATCTGCACAACAGCTCTGACAAGTACAAATCCTCACTGCCTTTTTTTCAATGAGGAAACTGAGGCTTGAGAAGGGTGACTGCCCAAGGGCACACAGCAAACAAGTGGCACAGTCGGGGCTCTGATCGGAGCTCTTTCCACATCCAGGTCATTCACACCTCCCCGCATGGTCTGGTCAGGAGCTCCTGACCTGCCTCCCATCCAAAACTCTCAGCCCAGCAGAGAACACCTCCGGGGGACTGAGCAGTACCCAACCAGAGCCTCAGCTGCCTCACCTGCAAAACGGGCACAATTACACTGCTCACCTGGAGGACAGCTGTGAGACTTGGCCAGGAAAAGATGTTGAAAAAAAAAAGGTCATGCAAATCATAAAGTGTTTTACCAATGTCATGTTGGAATCTTTTTTTTTTTTTTTCCCCTGAGATGGAGTCTCACTCTGTCTCCCAGGCTGGAGTGCAGTGGTGCAATCTCAGCTCACTGCAACCTCTGCCTCCTGGGTTCAGTTGATTCTTCTACCTCAGCCTCCCAAGTAGATGTGATTACAGGTGCCCGCCACCTTGTCCAGCTAACTTTTGTATTTTTAGTAGAGATGGGTTTCTCCATGTTGGTCAGGCTGGTCTCGAACTCCTGAACTCAGGTGATCCACCCACTCTTGGCCTCCCAAAGTGCTGGGATTATAGGCGGGAACCACCGTGCCTGGCCTTGTTGGAATCTTTATGATTTCAAAATGCTACCAATCCATCTAGGTCCAAAAATACACACACGCACAACTGAGAACTAACAAGAGGCTGCACCAAGGATGAACAGAGCTTGGGTTGCAGAGTTGGGATGGCTGGAGGGAACCCTGGCTCAGATGCTTTTTACCTGGGCAACCTCAAGCACACCACTGAACTGCTCTGTGCCTTCAGTTTTCTTCATCTGTTAAGCAGGAATGACAATAGGCCCTTCCCTGTGAGACCGTTTACAAAGAGCACTTGGGATGGGACCAGCACATGGAAGGGCAGGCCTTGAGAGGGACACACAGTGCCTTGCAGTGAGCAGCTGAGTGCTGGCCTCACTGCCCATGTCCAGCTGGCCGGGAATCTGTCCCTTCCCCATCATGGCCTGGGGAGGCCCTGAGACCCTGAGTCCAGCTCTCCTGTCCAGGAGCCTGGGATGCTGCTCACGTTCACTGCCCGGACCTCAGCTGCCCATCTGAGAAATGGAGTTACCAAGGGTCCCCAAGGATGTCGGGCCAATCAAATGGAGTAACCACAGGAAAGCACCTAGAACCCCACCTGGGACAGAGCGAGAGCAAGTGCTTGCCACTGTGAGCAGCCTTGACAGTGTCTCAATGCACACTGAAAGGAGGTAATTTAAAGAAGTGCCTTTGTCAGGCAAGGAGTCCTTCCTAGGGACACAGTTGCACCTGGATTTCTCTTCAAAAGACACAAGTGTTGAGGATTAGGAAAAGTGACAGCTGCCAACTCCTGGTGCCAGACCCTCCAGAACACCTAGTTTCTCCTTCCCTCTAGGACCACTCCTGCCCCTCTCCTCACCCACATTCCTCCCATCACTTGGCTCCCCTCCCTCCCTCTTCCCGGCAGATTTGATAACACCCAGGAGTCCCAGTCCCCCTCCCGAGGACAAAGGCGGCAATTGTCCCCGCTGTGCGTCTTTTGACTTGATCTCACCGTGGTGTAACTGAGCCCCTGACTCTACCTCACTTAGGGCGCTCTCAGGGCCTCGCCATGCTGCCCCCTCCCCATCTCAGGTGAGTTTCAAATGAGTTCCCAGCTGCAGGGCCAGCAGCCACACTGGGAATTCCTTCCAAGATAAATCAGATGGCCAGCATCTGAGACCCCCTTGAGCTGGCAGGAGGCCAGGGAGGTGACAGGATGAGCTTCCACCGCAGCTAAGACATTTTCAGGCCCCTTAGTAGTAGTACCAACGTCTCAGCCCTTACTCCGTGCCCGCCACTCTAAGACAGTGATGACCAACAGACCTTCCTGCCACCACAGAATGGTCTAGTAGGAAGCCACGAGCCACAGGTGGCTACCAAGCACTTGAAACATGGACTGTGAAATAGAATTTTTAATCTTATTTATTTGTAATTCATTTAAATTTAAGTAGCCCTATGTGGCTTGTGATCATATTGGACAGTGCAGCTATAAGCAGTTTAAATTCTTTTAATCATGTAATCTTCATAATACTCTATAGCGCTATTAAGTGTCCCTGGAGAAACTGAGGCACAGAGAGGCAGAGTAACATGGCCAAGGCCACACAGCTAGCAAGCAGCAAAGCCAGGAGTGGACTCCAGAGCCCACCTCACAGCACAGGGAGCACCTGCCTCTTGCCTGCCCCCTGTACACTCCTGGGAATGAGAAGGCAGGGACAGATGCACCCAACCCTACTGCCTGTGGTGCTCTGGTGGCTGCTTGTGACATGGCCTAGGATGTGTGCCACTTTATGTCACCAAGAGTATGCCAGGTCCAGGCTGGGCTCTGAGAGACACCGAGGCGAGTCTCACGACTGCCTGGAAGGATCGGGGGAGAAGTCTCTCCCACTGCTGTTCATCAGGCTGAACAAGTCCAGAACTCTGCTAAAACAGGAGATGCCCTGGTCCCTGCACCAGGTGTGGGTCTCTGTCTGGCCATCTCCTTGTCCAGTCTCATCCTGAACCCCCATGACAGCCTGGGGCCCCTCACCTGCCAAGGTGGCACACAGAATCCCCTCTTCTCACTCACAACCAGGTTCCTCCCTGGCCCTGATGTGTCCTCTCCTAGGCAGAAGGTGGTGGCTCAAGGACTGCCCCAAGGCCACAGTGACCAGAGTAGGAGAGGATGCACGTGTGCGTGCCTGGATAACCCACAACCCAAATGACCACATAGTGGGGCCTTCTAGGGGCTGAGGACTGTAGTCTCCAAATTCCTCAAATCAGAGCATCTGTGAATCTTAGGTTAACATCTTGGAATCACAGGGTTTCAGGATCAGGAGACTGTGGGGATAAAGGCATCTGAGTCCAAGACTCCTGAGGGTGGTAGGATAGTTTGAGGTTAAGACCTGGATCTGGAGCTAGGCTGCTTGGGTTTATATCCCAGTGCAGCACCTGCCAGCTGTGTGGCATTAAGCAACTTTCTTAACCTCTCTGTGCTTCAGTTTTCTTATTTGTAAAATGGAGAGAACAGGGAATGTTAATCTCATAAGACTACTGTGGGAATTAAATTAGTACATATATTTCAAGTGCTGATATTAGAATCATGTCCATATTCTCCCAGCAAATGAAAACCTTCCCTCCACCTGTACCACCTGCTTTGATAGGGACTGCATCCTGTTTCCTGATAGCAAGTTCCTTCTCACTTGAGCTGCCTTTTCCCCATATTCTTCCATCCCGTAGGTCCTGGTCCTGCCTGCCACCCTCCTAACCACAGCACCCCCAGTCCTCAGGGACTGCAGGATGGTGACACCTTCCTGAGGCTGCTCCACTCATGGCCGAGCCACCTGACTCCTCCCAGGCCTGGGTGTTCAGCGCCTCCTCAGGGCCTGCCCCGGCTGCCCACGTCCATCCAGGTTGGGGGTGGGGTGGTCTTACCAGCCCAGAGCAAAGTGGGATGCCAGGGACCAGGCCACATGAAGCTGGGGTCACAGACGTTTCCAGTCTCTGTGGGAAGGGCCGCCCCTGCCCCTACCCATGCGGCCTCTCTTATCCCATCCCCTTCCTCCCCGGGTACTGTCCACTGCTATCACTGTGGCATCACTGACGGGACCTGGCTGGGCTCTGCCCTTGCTGTGTCATCAGAGAAAACTGGCAAAACCTCAGGCCTCGTGGGCACCCTCCGCCCCAGCCTGGGCTGGTCCCCCTCCAACCCATCCTTGGTAGCTTCCTCTCTGGTCTAGTCTGGGCTCCTTTCTCTAGGCCCAGACACCCTGACCTGGTCATCCCACTAAGCTTTTCTCAAGCCCACCACGGACCTCCTGGTCCCTACCTCAGCCTCTCATCCAGCTCAGCTCCCCAACCCTGGCCAGCTCTAGGGAGCGGAAGGGAGGTCTGAGCCAGGAGCCAGGCCCTAGGTGCAGCTCTTGTTTCTCCACTCCCTTGGTGTGTGGCTTTGGCAGGGCCCCTCCAGTTCAGGGTCTCAGTCTCTCATTGATTAAATGCCCACAGAAGAGAGAATCTCCAGCTCTAAAACAATCCTACAGCTTTCCTTGGCACTGTCCCGAGGCCACCGTCCTTGACAGTGGAGGCTAGGGAGGGTTCCCGGATTTAGCACATAAATAGGCTGAAAAATGAACCCTGACCTAAACTTACACCTCATAGAAAAGTTAATTCAAAGCAATCACAGAACCTTTCAGACATTACGCTAACTGAAATAAGACAGACACAAAAGGACAAAAACTATATGATGCCTCTTATGTGGGGCGCCTAGAGCAGTCAGATTCAAAGAGACAGAAAGTGGAAAGGTGGGTGCCAGGGGCTGGGGTGGGGCGGGGGCACATGGGAGGTGGTTGTTTAACAGGGACAGAGTCTTCGTTTGGGAAGATGGTAAAGTTCTGGAGATGGAAGGTGGGGATGGCAGCACAACAGTGCGACTGTGCTTGATGCCACTGGGGTGCACACCTAAGAATGCCTAACATGGCAAGTTTCATGCCAAGTATATTTTATCACAATTAAAAATAAATTAAAATGTAACATACAATTTAAAAAAGGAATTTTCATTGATTTTTTAAATTAATGAATTTTTTAAAAAAACAGGTCACAGAGTTAAATGCTAAACATAAAACTTTTAGGAAAAAAATATGGCAAAATCTTTGGGATCTAGGGCTGAGCAAAGATTTTTTAGATGATACCAAAGGTACAGTCCATTCAAAGAAAAATAGATACATTGGAACTTATCAGTTAAAACTTATCAAAGTTAAACACTTTTACTCTGTGAGAGACCCTATGAAGATGATAAAAAAGACAAGCTACAGTCTGGGAAAACATATTTGCCAACTGCACGTCTGACCAAATACTGGCTGCTAGAATATATAAAGAAATATCCAAACTCACCAGTTAAAAAAGTAAACTACCTACTTAGAAAATAGGCAAAAAGACATTAACAGATGCTACACTGAAAAGGCTATCCAGATGGTAAATAAGCACATGAAAATATATTCAACATCATTAGCCATTCAGGAAATGCCAATCAATACCACAATGAGGTATAACATACATCTATCAGAATGGCAAAAAAATTTTAAAAACAGTGATGTCACCAAATGCTGGTGAGGATGTGGAGCAACTGTACCACTCACACATTGCTAGTGGGAATATAAAATGACACACCCACTCTCCCACAAAATGGAAAATGGTTTGGCACTTTCTTATAAAGCTAAACATACAGCCATCAGACATTTGTGCTCCTGGACATTTATTCTAGGGAAATAGAACCTTACATTCACACACACACACACAAAAAACCTGTACACACATGCACACATGTACACAGCAGCTTTATTTGTAATAGTCAAAACCTGCAAACAACCCAGACATCCTTCAACAGGTGAATGGCAAAACAAACTGTGGAGACTCTGTGCCCTGGAATACTATTCAGCGAGGTAAAGGAACCAGCTACTGATACACAACACTTGAAGGAGGCTTGAGGGAATTGTGCTGAATGAAAAGAAGCTCGTCTGGAAAGGTTATACTGTAAGACCCACCTATGTAACATTGTTAAAATAATGAAAGTATACAAGTGGAGAGCAAATTAGTGCTTGCTGGGGATTCGGAAGGGGAAGGGAAGTAGAAGTGGCTATACAAGGGCAACCTGGGGACCATTGTGTGCTCTGCATCTTGACTGTCCTAGCATCAGCATCCTAGTTGTGACCTTCGTCCTATAGTTTTGCAAACTGTCACCATTGAGGGAAACTGGGCAAAGCGTACACAAGATCTTTTCATATTCCACAATTGCATGTGAATCTACAATTATCTCAATATCAGCTCAATTCAAAACCACAAACTCGGTTAAATCTGAATTTGAGATACATGGTGAATCATTTTTTAGTATGTCTTGTGCGATAGTTTGGACGTACTTTTGTTTATCTCAAATTCAACTCTAAGTGGGAGTCCTGTATTATACCTTGCAACCCTGCTCCTGGAAATCCCCCCAAGACAGAGCAAGCACTTGCCATATCATTTGTTCACTCAACAAATATTTCTTGAGCACTTACTATGCGCCAGGCACTGTTCTAGGTTTAGGGGTGAACTTAGGCCATCACTACCCTGTGGTGCTGACCCTGCAGCCGGAGGCAACAAGCAATAAATACACAAAGAGCTGTGCAAATGAGATCATTCTGTGCCGTGGTTTCACATGCAAGTAAAGTAGGGTGATGGAGAGAGATGAGACAGACAGCAGGGGAGGGAAGTCAGGGAGGACTTCCCCATTAAGGCAACATCTGAGCCAGGAATTGAAGGAATACAAGGAGCTAGTTCTGCAAAGATTCAAGGAAAGAGCTTTCCAGACAGAGAAAGCAGCCTGTGCAATGGCCCTGAGGTGTGAACAAGCTTGGTCGACTGCAGGAGTGTGTGGTTGGAAAGTGGTGTGTGTGGGAGAAAAGCTGCAGACAGGGTTGGGGTACAATGGTCCCAAGAACCCCATGTCATTCCCCAGCCCACATGTCAGACCTGGAGACCCTCCTGGGAGCAAAGGAAAGAAGCCCCTGCCATGGAAGAAACCAAGGCCCTGAAAGGCTGAGATGTGTCCAAGACCATTCCTGCTCCAAGTCCCCTGAGTCCTGGCTGCAAGCCTTTCCGTTCACAAGGGCAAGAACCCACACCTGTGCCCAGGGGCGGGGCAGGAATGGAGGGCACCGCAGACTGAGGATGCCTCCTCCCAGCCTGGCCTGGCCAGTCAGCTTCGGGCTGGGCGGGGCCTGGCTCCTCAGGCCCTCGACATGCCACCACTGGCCACTCTATCTGGTCAAATATGCAAGTGGCCCTCGGGACAGCAGAGAGGAGCATAGCTGAGCAGGCCTTATCTGGACTCCGCCCCAGCTGCCAGGGGCTGGTCCCTGGTGTCCCCTGACTCACAGGCCTGCCTGCGGCCAGGGCAGGGGTGGGAATCCAGCTCCCAGGAGCACCCGGACCAGACGGGGCAGGGCAGGAAGGGACAAGACCGACACCCCTCCGTGTGCAAGAGGCTGGGCAGGGACTGGGAGGTGACTTTTCACTTCGGCAGAATTCCATCCCCCTGAGCTCACCTCCCTTGGAGCAAGCGGCGCATTCCAGCAGGGGCCAGCCCTGTCCCAGCTGGGCCCCCATCCCCAGGGCTGCCTCTCCTGGGCTCAGTCACCACACTCTCTTGAAGGGGTTGCTGAGGGCCTCCACCCTCCCCCAGGCCCCCGGAGCTCCCTGGTGCACTTCTCTCTCTGTACAGTAAGGACTCGAAAGCCTGGCCTGCCAAGTACAATATTATCATGGAGGCTCGGAGGCCCCTGGCCCTTGGCTGGGTTTCGCAGCTGCCCAGGCTTCTCTGCACTCCTGCAGGGGGATGTCTACACGCACTCACAAATGCACCCAGAAGGCCCAGGTTCTTCTGGTTCTCCTCCAACCTCCCTGACTGTCGTTCCCTTCCCATAGCCCTCCGGTCCCAGTACCCATTTGCCCAGGCTGTGGCCCAGGCTCTCTCCTGCTTTCCCCCTTTAACCCTCCCATCGGGCAATCCTACAAACACCATGGCTTCCATTACGACCCTGCTCCTCCATGCCAAACACACCTGACACAGCTCCTACCTATTATGCTTCCTAAACAGCCTCCCCAGCCATGCGCCCCGAGGCTCCTGCTGGGTTTAGGCACCAACCGTGGCCACAGCCCCTTCACTCTGTACTCCACTCTATCCCAGACAGGGCCAGAAACCTGCCCAAGCACTGCCCCACCAAAGCCTCATCTGGGCACCTCTGGCCTAAGACAAAGTCCCACTCCTTGTTCTGGCATTCAAGGCTGTGTGTTAGGATCTAGCCCCTCTGCAGCCTCGTCACTCGTCCTCCCCACCCTCGGCCACACGGAGCCCCCACAGCATGCTGTTAGGACTTCATGCTTTTGAACATGCCTGTGCTGCCTGAACTGCCCTCTTCCCTCCTGATGCCTCGTCCACCTGGACTCCTTATCCTTCAAAGCCCTGCTAAGAGTTCCCTTCTTCTGCCTAGCACTCTTAGATTTCAAGAGGAAACAAACCACTCTTCCTCTGACCTCTTTTCTTCACTTTCTGTATCACGTTTCTCCTACAGTGTGTAGCCCTGAATCACAATTTTTGCTTCTTGTACCTGATTCTCTCACTAGACTGAACGTCTAGTGGGGCAAAAACTGTGGGTAGTTAATTTCCTTGCGGCCAAAAGGCTGGAAATAAATTATTCAAAGCCACAAAGATTCCACCATCCAAAGATTTCAGCACAATGCTTCTGACTCTTCCCTTCCTCCCAACTGAGGAGCCTATGATTCCACACATCACACGCTAGGATGTGAACTTCGTATTCTGGGACCCCCGACCTGAGTGGCCACTGATTTCAATCCAAAGTTCAAAGGCCCCGAAATGCCAATAGGGGAAACTATAATTCTAAAATCACCTCGCCAAAAGATATTGGCACCTAACCATTCTGATTCGGCCTGCAGACCACACAATTGACAAGACAATGAGGGAAAGGGGGGATGCCCTGCAGCTTCCTTGTGGTGCTGCCCCTGCCCCATGGCCCACATCCTGCTGGGCTTAGACTCAAACTGGGGACCTGTGAGGGCAGGACGCCCCCGCAGCATTTATTCTCCTTCGACTGCCAGGGGAGTTGGGGGCTCCCCTTCAGCCCAGGGGCAGCCCCTCATCAGGTCTGCAGAAGCCACATGGTGCACCCCCCCACCCCAGCCTCCCCGCTTCCCCTTCTCTCACACCAGCTGCCAACAAGCCCCAGAGCCTGTGGTCAGGTTGAGTCTTGTTTCCTCATGGCAGGAGTGAGGGAGCGGGTGATAAACACATCTGCGAGCCTTTCCGAGGCTCTCAGCCAGGAGCAGCGGTAGGCTGGCCCCATTGCTCCTGTCGGTTTCCCAGCCCCGCCATGCGTGGAGCCCATGGCAGCCTGTTGGGAGGGGGCTTCTGGGGTGGGGTCCCATGCCTTTGAGTAAATGGCGTGTTGCAAAATCCTGGGGAACTGACTTGCACTGGTCGGAACAAGGAGTGGGTCATAGTCCCAATCGACAGATGTGGAAACTGAGGTCACAAGAGGGGCTGGAACCCACAGCAACTGGCGGCTGTCTTTGTTCCTGCCCTCGTCGGGGCCCTTGGGGTGTCCCATGGCAGCAAGTGAGGGTCTGGCCACTTGGGGCTAGGCTGGAAGACCACCTCGCCGTGCTCTGGCTGAGTGGTGTGTGTGGTCACTGACCTAAGTCCCCACGGGTCAGCTGGTACCCTCTCTGAGCCTCCATTTCCATCCCTGTAGCACAAAGGGGCGGGACGGGTGTGACTCAGCCCTTTCTCTGCATACACCGGGGAGTCCACGGTCCCACCTCTTGGCTCAGGAAATACATAGTGTCTGTAGAAGTGCTTTTCTAGAAAGCCATCCCTAAAGGTCCTCCCTAACCAGAGAGCACTGGGCAGGCAGGAGGATATATGGCCCTCTACTGAGCTTTCCTGAGCTGGGAGGGCTGTTCCTGCTCAAAAACATCAGGTCAGGCCCGGCCTGCACTCCACTCACACCCAGCTCCTGACGCCACTGAAGGTAGCCCTCTGCCTCCCAAGGGTCTATGACTTCTGCCCCTCTCCTGCCCCAGAACCATCAGTGGCTCCCCAGCAACCACAAGGCACTCATCCATTCACTCCATACATATATGTAGAGTGCCTACTGTGTGCCACGCTCTGGAGTGCTGCTGTGTCTGAGACAGCCCAGGCCTCTGTCCTAGGTATGCTTAAAGTCTAGAGAGGGGAGAAAGCCATGGAACAAGGCAAACTCGGAGAAAAGGCTAGGAAGGAATGTAAAGGGAAACCTCTCTGGGGAGAGGACATCATGGCTGAAACCTGAAGGACAAGGACATGGCAGCCACAGGCAGATGTGGGGGCAGAACACAAGGCTGCACTCTTCGGCCCCATCCTGCAGGGGTTCCCTTTTCAGGGCCTCACAGACTAGCCAGTGTGGTCCCTAACTGGCCCCCTGCCCCTACCTCTGGGTCTGTGTCCATTCCTCCCCCACTCACCGGATCTTGGCTGCTTCCACCTCCTTTCCCTGCCTAGCCAAACCTCGCTCATCTCTCAAGGCCTGTCTCCTCCAGGAAGCCCACTGAGATTGGTCTTACAGCCTCTGACAGTTCCCAGTGTCTGTGTTGCCCACGGGCTCATGGCAGTATGACAGAGCAGCAGCCACAAGCCTCATGCCCAGTGGAGCTGTGTGGCTCACAGAACACACTCCCACGGGATCCACCCTGACCCTGACTTGTTGCGGGCCATGTGCTATTCTCTCCTTTAATTCTCACCACGGCCCAGCCAGGGAGCCGTGGGTGAGGAAACTGAGGCTGGGAGAGGGAAGCCACGTGTCCTCCTCCTGTCTGCCTCAAGGAAGTGAGGGCTTCAAGGCAGGAGGGAGCCTGGGACCTGGGACCTGCAGGGTGATCGGACCACAAAAACAGGGAGGAGGGAGCAGCTGGGACCACTGCAGGGATGCACCACCCTGGGCAGGAGCTCCCAGCCATGAGACTAGACAGGCAGGGCCTGGTAATTTCCCCCAGGACACCATCCTGGGGCAGACCAGGTGAGCAATTCCCCTGTGTGACTCACCAAGGCCACCTGGGAGGCTCTGACACACAGGATGTGGCCAGAAGCCTGAGAAGAGGGAGGAAGGGAAGGAGGGATGAAGAGAAGGAGGGACGGAGGGAGAGAAAAAGGAGGGAGAGAGGCAGGAAGGGAGCAAGGGAGAAAGGCTAATCTGGTCCCTCCCAAGGATAAGAGTTCACATCTGTCCCTCTTTCCATCTTGCTGAGTAACATTCAATTCGTCTTAAGGGAGACTCAAGTATCCAACCTCTTCAGTAACTGACAAGCTTTGTGCCATACACAAATCCTGACCAGCTACAAGCTGATGCCAGCACCAAGCAGAATGAGGCTGAGGGCAGAGCCCTGTGGCTCCTCAGCAGACACCCGGCACCAGATGTTACAAACAAGCCATTTTGCAGCATCTCCACGAGCGCCGCCCAGCTGCACTCCCTGGCTTCCTACCTTTCGGCCTGCCTCGTTGTTGTGCAAGTTCA
Source organism: Gorilla gorilla gorilla (assembly GCF_029281585.2). Taxonomy (NCBI): domain Eukaryota; kingdom Metazoa; phylum Chordata; class Mammalia; order Primates; family Hominidae; genus Gorilla; species Gorilla gorilla. The sequence goes on from NC_086017.1 coordinate 23,669,884, forward strand.
TGAGAGTCCGGGCATTCTGCTTGATCTCCCGGGCATCCACAAAGACCTTGGCGAAGCCGATGCCGTAGCGGATGTCGGCAGAGCAGCCACCCCACTTCCAGCCCTCGTCCCGGTGGTACTGGCCTTGCTTCTCTTTGTCGCAGCCGCAGTCGCTCAGGTTGCCCTGGGTACAGGCAGCTGTGATGGCGTGGGCCACGCCGGCGGCAATGATGGCGTAGGTGAATGCAGCCTCCCGGCTCCCTGCGAAGAGGAGAGAAGAGGAGACAAGTTGGGGTCAGGTCCCAAGCATCTGAGAGGAGGCTGGGCCTGACTGAAGAGTGAGGCTGAGCTCAATGCAATGGCTCTCCAAAGCTTGACTGAGTACCCATTCCTAGCTTCCAACAAAGCTCCCTCTTAGGGTGATGAGCTGAGCACCTCCCATTACGCACACATCCATTCAACCCCAGAACCTGGGGAGTCGACTGGGCAGTAAAGGAGGAAGGTATGTGGGCTGGTTGCCCAGGATCTGGAAGGCCAGATGTGGGGGACCCCTCTAGCCCATCAGTCCCCACTCCCCACTCCCGAGCACACTTGACGTAACCACATAAACTGCACACGTGCATAAAGCTCACAGCATTGTAAAGCAGCGTTTCCCCAACACCCACGGAGGACACTGGCTCTGGGGCCAGAAGGCCTGAGTTTAAATCCCAGGAACATCAATCCCTGGCTCTGTGACTATTGGCCAAGGACTACCCCTCCCTGCGCCTCAGTCTCTCTGGCTGTAAAATGGGGACATATCATTGGTACCTTTCTCATGGCAATGAGGGAGAACAAGAGTTTGTCCATGGAAAGTTCTTGGCCCCATGTTTCGTTCATGGAACCTGACTGCACCCTACCTCTTGTTTTCGTGGCCACTACCCTTTCTGTGTGTCACCTGCTATTTCAGATGTCCATCCCCTCCCTTCTTCTGTGGCCCCCTCACTGGACTGTGAGTATCTCCAGTGGAGGGGCAGGGTCCTGAGCAGCTGGGGTGCAGGAGACAGCGTGGGACAGGCAGTCACTCAGAGTTGGCCTAAATATGGTGCTGCCACCTCGCCTCTTAGCCTCTTTGGGCCTCAGTCTCCTCACCTGCAAAATGGGTTCAAGGGCTATGTCTGCTTTACAGGGTGAAGACTGACCAAAGCAACCTATACCAAAGCCCTGTGTGTGGTATAAGCCCTGAGGAGCACTGGGAAAGTTCACTCTCATGTAGCCTGGGTGGGTTTCAGGGAAGGCACCTGGAAGAAGAGGCCCTGGAACCCAGAGCAGGCAAAGGGGGGCCAGAGAAGGTGTTTCAGAATGCCAGGATGGAGACGGCTTAAGCAGCGAGTGAGGAGGAGGATGACTTGCTCCAAGTTGCTTCCAGCCTCAGGTCACTCTGTCCCATGCTCAGGGAGGTCCTTCCCCACCCACCTTCTCATTTGCCTTGGGACCTCCCTCCCCAGGAGGGGGAGACAGACACAAACAACTTGTCCCCCCACCCCATCGCTGCCCTCCCACCCTGCAGAAGGTAGGCCTGTCCACCTGCTGGACTGGACAGCTTCCCCATGCCAGGGCTGTCTTTGCCGTGGCGTGCCATGCCAGCCCACCCACGGCGTCCCTGCTAACACAGAGGCTCTGGAGCCAGAATGCTTGGGCTCAAGTCCCAGCTCCGCCACTGACTGACTGGGACTTGGGCGAGCTCCTTCTCCTCTCCGCATCTCAGTCTGGAGAGTGCCAGCGCCTACCTGACAGGAGCTGCTGAGAAGGCACAGGAGAAGGGGGCAAGTCAAATGCAGAAATGCATAGCCAGTGCCTGGCTCCACAAACATGAAACTTGGCACCAAGGGGAATGAAGCCCCTGGGGAACTCAGCTCAACTTTGGGGGTCGGGAAAGGATATTATTTTAGCACCTACCGGGCTCGCAACTCTCTGCATTAGTCATTTCCTTAGTACTAGAAAACATCTCTGAGGGGGCCGGGCATGGTGGCTTACGCCTGTAACCCCAGCACTTTTGGAGACTGAGGTGGGCAGATCACTTTAGGTCAGGAGTTCAAGACCAGCCTGGCCAACATGGTGAAACTCTGTCTTTGCTAAAAATACAAAAATTAGCTGGGCGTGGTGACACATGCTTGTAATCCCAGCTACTTGGGAAACTGAGGCAGGAGAATTGCTTGAACCTGGGAGGTGGAGGTTGCAGTGAACCAAGACTGTGCCACTGCACTCCATCCTGGGTGACAGAGCGAAATTCCATGAAGAAGAAGAAGATGAAGGAGAAGGAGAAGAAGAAGAAGAGGAAGAGGAAGAAGAAGAGGAAGAGGAAGAGGAAGAGGAAGAGGAAGAAGAAGAAGAAGAAGAAGAAGAAGAAGAAGAAGAAGAAGAAGAAGAAGAAGAAGAAGAAGAAGAAGAAGGAAGAAAACATCTCTGAGTAACACACGCCCATCAGAGGGACTAGCACAGGGCAGCAAGGACAGGGGAGCCATGGGGCACAGGCACAGGCTCAACTTCTGGTCAAGCAATAAAACCCAACAATGCTTTTGCTGCATGAAATCAAGAAATGCTGTGTAAGATCTGCATGCTGGACCAGGCCATAGGAGGACAAGGGAAGCTGTCTCAGCCACAGGTTGAAGACAGAACTGCCAGCAAGATAGGTGGGAATAGACGCATGTTGCTGAGCTCTGCCAAGGAGGGAGCTTTGGAATTAAGCCCATGAGGTGTCAGGAGACCAGGCTTTGAGTGCTGCTGAGGCAGGGCCTTGGTAAAGAGATAGAGCCTCAAGGATAGATCCTCGGGCAAAGAAACAGCAGACAGACAGGAAAAGTCTGCACCTGTCCCCACCCTCCAGCAAAGCTAGACAGGCACGCAGGTCCACACCAGCCAGCACAGGAGGTGGGCAGGCGGGGTTGGAGGAAGCCAGAATCTCCTGGAAATTGATCGCCACTTCCTGCATTTGCATAGATTTGAGGCTCAAATATATCCCCCTGCATGCTCCAAGGGCTCCAAGGCAAGTGGGAAGACTCACCCCCGGTCCAGTGATTCCCCGGGAGCCTAGAGGAGCAAAGAGAAAGCTCTCCAACCCCAGGCACCAGCTCACACTCGAGAGTATCAAACTCACAAGAAAACCAAACCCTCAGGAAGACAGTCAATATCAAGAATAGACCCTCAAGGACGTGAGAGAAAAGGACAATCAGATGGAGGGCAGGGAAGAAATCTGTTCCACTGCTTTCCAGCTGTGTGACCTTGGGTGAGTCACCTAACCTCTCTGTGCTCCAGTTCCCCCATTGTAAAATGTGATGATAAAAATTAACAATGGTAGAGCACTTAGCACAGAGGTTGGCATAAGAAAGTGGCCCCAAATGCTCCAATTATAACAATTCTTATCTATGATGGAGGTAACAAGTCTCTACAAGTACAAGAGGGCTGAGAGGTAAGGAGTAGGGCTTTTCATTTACAATCGAAGACACAAAGGCTTTTGGCTTGCCTGGGACACCCAACATGTGGACAGCAGAGCTGAGCTGCAGACCTGGCCTCTGGGCATCCCATATAGACCAAGAACTGCCCTCAGGGATGAGATGATTCCCAGGTGCAGTGGGCAGGCACCACCGGCAGGCTCCAGCCATTGATGGGAGACTGTGTCCTCTTTATCAGACCAAGAATGGAGTTTGCGAATCAAGGCGGGGCAGAAAGCCTGGCCTGTCCTCAAAGACTGGCCCCGCTCCCTTGGTTTCTCCCTGGGGGAGGGGCAGGAGGCAGAGGAGGGGGCTGCCAGCCCAAGACTTCTGTGGTAATTTTGTGTGTCCTCTGCTCTACAGCCCAGGGGTGACCGTTCCTGGGTCTCTCAGTCTCTGGAGCAGTGCATGATGGTGCAGATGGTGAGAAATGGACAGCTAACCACAGACGGCTTCCACCCACTCACCATTTCCATCCCACCCCTGAGGTGGGGAAGGGCAGCTGCACCTTGGGGCACATTTCACCCCCCCGAGCTCCAGATGGAGAGCTTTCTTCCCCACAGCCCAGAGTGAGGTCTCATCAAGTGCCATGGCCTTCCCCTCCCCACCAAGCTGGGCTTCCTCAGCACCCACTGCCCCTGAGAAGCGAAGGCTGTAGTCAAGACACGGATGAGGGCCAGTCATTCTTGGCTTCAGAGCTCTCAGGGACCCAGGTACTGGCTGGTAAAGTCCAGTCCTTCTGGATGTGGAAGAGTCACTTTTGACTCTTGCCATTAACTTTGACGTTGGCCTTACCTGCCCACATTAGACTGGGATGATCCAGTCCCACTCCACCCCCACACTACCATGGAGGAAACTACCCTGGGCATCCAGCTGGCTGTGTGACTAACGTCAGGGCTGTTAACCTCTTTGACCCTTCGTTGCTTCCTCTGTGAAATGGGTACAATTACACAGCACCTATGTGTCTAAGTGAACTGAATTACAAAACAAGGGGTGTTGAGCGGTGCTGAGCACAGTGCCTGGCATGCCGTGAGTGCTCAGTAAACATCAGCCGTTGCGTTGTAGTTTTGTTGTTGTTACTATCACCGAGTCCCATTTCACAATGTCCTGAAGGTCACAACAGAGAGCCAAGTATGTGAGGCTGATCCAGTGTTTGTCTGCCCAGCCAAATTTAAGGTTTACAAGATGACAGGGACCATATCTGTCACTCCCACTGTCTCCAACCTCCTCCAAAATGTGTGAGGGGTGAGACAGATCTGAGTCCTAATTTCAACCCTGCCAAAAGCTGTGTGACCTTGGGCAAGTCACTTAACCTCCCTGAGCCTCCATTTCCTCATCTGTTATTAGCACCTACCCTGTAGGAAGAGGTAGACATCACCTGGCACCTAGCAGGTACTTAAACAAATAGTAGTGAGCATTATAATTATAATAATTGATGAAATTATAGGTGCCACTGGGTGGTACAGAGAAGAACTTGCCCTGCATCTGTTTTATCCATGGCCCTTATTGCTCCCTGCCATTTTAGACTTAGCTGCTGATTATCTGTTCCCCATACCAGCCCTACCACCATGACCCCTGTCCCTCTCAGATATAATTGCTTTGAAGATAAGCACTTTGTCATGGCCCTTGCTGTGTCCTCAGGGCCTGGCACACAGTAGGTACCCAGTAAATAGCAGTGGAATGAATAAATGAATGAAAGAAAGCTCTGACTTGGTCTCCACAGACTGTGTGCCTTCAACCACATGGTCTTTCTTGGGTGCTTTTTGTTTGCCAGACTCCGTGCTCAGCATGTTAGAAGAGGATGCCCATCTATTCCCTAGGAAAACAACCCTCAAGGAAGGTATTAACAGCCTCTCTGTTTTACAGATGGGGGAACTGAGGCTCCAAGAGGATCTAACCAGGCAGGTGTGGAACCTGTGATAAACTCCAGCCCCTGATAGCCCATCTCCTAGCCCATTCATCAAATCAAGACTGCCCCAAGGCATGAGCACAGAGTTAGCCAGACACTTGGGTTTTTTTTTTTTTCAAGGAAGATGGGAAAGAGTAGAGAGAAGGCAACATTTGTTGGGCACCTCCTAGGTTCCGGACCCATGCTTGGTCCTCTGTGAAGTGTTTCACAACATTCCCCAGTGTAGATGTCATTCCCCATGGTTTTACAGTTGAGGAAATGGAGGCTCTGAGTTAGAGTGATTTGCTGAGGTCACCCAGCTAGAAACTGGCCAGAACTGGGATTCAAGGCCCAAGTTGGTCAGTGTCCTTCCTCAGCCCCACCCCAGCTCCCTTCCTGGCCCACCAGTGCATGGAAATCCCATGGTTAGAGATTCTTCTGGCTTAAGACATCAACTCTTGTCAGAATGCACTTACTTCTAAAATGAGATGGCATTCAGTTGTTATCAATTAAAACTTACCAATAAATAATTTATCAAAACCATTCAAATCAGATGGCTTGCTGAGCTGAGAACAGGGTTTGATGGTAGAAAGCGAAAAGCCTCCTGGAATCTTAAAATAAATCTCAGACTCCATCCATGTCTGCCTCCTTTACTCATCCTAGGTAAGATAGGGAAACTGAGGCTTGGGGAGATGAGGTGACTTGCCCAGGAAGAGTTAGGATGCAAATCTGGAGGTCACCTGCTGTGCCTAACCACTCCAGAGAACTCCCCTGGACCCTGGTCATGCTCACTGCTCCGAGAACAGCCCTTCTCTCAGCTGTATGGGGAAGCCCCTTCATTCAGGTGGGTAATTTCCCCAATGCCATCTCATTTATCTTAGGAGATACCTGCAAGGGTGGTCTGTTCTATTACTGTGGAAATGGGATGAGATCATATGTCCAATGACATATAGTACATAAAAAGCTGAGCAAAGACATACAAAATGTTTCTTATTCACCAGGCTCTGTTCTAAGCACTGAATATAGATCTACAATATATGGCAACAACATGGGAGGTGGGGGCTGCTATTATCTCCATTTTACAGATGCGGAAACTGAGGTCCATGTGATACAACCTGTAAGGATTCAAACTCATACAGCTGGCCCCAGAGTTTGACCCACTCCCTTGCCTCAAGGTTTTGATAACCATTCCAGTCCTACTGACTCCAGGCCTACATTCTTGCCCAGATCATCCATGTGGAACCTGTGAGTGAACCCTGGGCTTGGCCACCATGGCCTGTGTGCCCTCCAGGATCAGATCCTCCACCCCTGGCAGTGGGGACAGCCTGCTGTGAAGGACCTGCCCCTCCCTCCTGCCCAGGATCAGAGGAAGAACCTCCCTCAAATCCTGCCCTCCCCTCCACCTCCCTGACCAAGCCGTCTGTTCCTTCACTCATCAGATATTTCTTGAGCATCTACTATGTGCCAGGCACTGTTCTAGGGCATGAGGAAACTCAGATGAGGAGTTCAGACATGGCTTTGCCTTCGTAGAAGGACAGGCAGTAGGATCATGCCACTCCGTGGCAGCTGAGGACTTTGAAGAAGGTGACACAGGGCGGTGATGGGAGTGGGGGACATCTGGGGTGGTGCCTTGAGTGGGGAGGTCATGAGGCTCTCTAGGGGCAAAGAAGGCATCAGGCCAAGGGGTAGCCTGAGTGATGGCCCTGGTGTGGTGTGGTCAGCTAGTGGCGGGAGCAGGTGAGCAAGGGCGGCACCGGAGGAGGTGAGGCTGTGGGCGGGTGTGGATTCTGCCAGCCCTTCCTCTCCCCAGAATCAGAGAAGAGATTCCTAGAGCCACAGAAACAAAGCCAGGGGGCTCCTACTGGAATGATAGCTTCAAGGAGAATGGGAGACTTGCTCAAGGTCACCAGTGACTCAGCAAGACCAGAAGATCCCCTGGCTCCCTCACCTCCCCCATGCCCTCCTTACCTCTCAATCCATCCACATCTCCAGGTAAACTTTTCATCCAGAAGCCCAGAGACCTTCCCTCCTGTGATATCCCAGGTGACTTCAGCTCAGAACTCAGATAAGACGAAACCCGTCAGTCCCTCCTGTCTACTTCTCATTCACTGGGGGAGCCCCAAGCAAGGACTCTGCCTCTCTGAGTCTCAGCTTCCCCATCTGTGAAGTGGGAACCCTTAGGAGGACATTGCCAAGTTGTGAAAATTAAATGAGACCACTGTGGAATGAAGCCTCTATGGAGCTCCCAGAAGGTGCTGGATAAAGAACGATACATATTATCACTGAGATGAAAATGGGGAGCCCAGCTGACGCCCTCTGTGGTTCCAGCTCCATAACGATCCCAGCGGGTACAGAGGAAATAAACTGATGTCCAAGCCTGCCCAAAAGATTCCATTCCACCGCCCTGTGTAGCCACTGTAAATGGTTTGCACCGGAATATTATCTGGGTGTATTTACGGTATCTTACTGGAAACCACAAAGTGCATTGTATTTTTTTTTTCTTTTGCTATTTAAAGCCAATGGGTCAGAGAGCAAGCAATCTGCAGTGACACAAGCTGAAATATATGATTTGGAAAATATACAGATGGAAAAAGGTTGCGCTTGCCAGCCCCGTGGCATGGCAGTTCATAGCCCCTCTGGGCTCAGAATGCCACATGGGGCTGTCTCACCAAGAGGAACCAGGGAGCCTCTCAATGAATAACTGGAAGATTTGGGGGTGCAGGGAGCTGTGTCTGGGCGGAGCTTGGTAAGTTAACAGGCCCACAGCTAGGGAAACTGGGGAGGGGTGTATGCAAGCCCCAGCCTCTGTCTTTCTCCATCCAAGGGTCTCTCTTCCCACTGAGCAAGGCCAGAGCACACTGCTGACCACTTGCCAATGGTCAGCATCTACTCCTTCCTGGCTTCACGCCTTTGCACCTGCTGTTCCCTCAGCCTGCAATTGCCTTTCTTATTCCATCTGCCTGCTAAGGGGCAGTGAATGTAGCCCAGGAAGTTTTAAAGCAGAGCCCTGGAGGTGGATAAATCTGAGTTCACATCCTGACTCCCTCTTCCTGGCAGCAGGACATTGAATGAGTTAACTCACCTCTCAAGGCCTCAGTTTCCTCATTTGTAAAGTGGGAATACAAAATGTCTACCTCCCAGGGTTGTTGGGAGGATTAAATAAGCCAATGTACATGACAAGCTCAGCCCGCACTTGGTAAGGGATCGATAAAGAGTAGCTCTTACTAGATGCATTATTGGTTAGCACCATATCCATCAAGCCATGGCTCCCAAGTTCCCTACTCTGAGGGGCCTCCAAGATGTCCCCTCCCTCCACTAGTGGCCCAGCACCCTGTCCATCCTTACTTTGTATTGAATTGAATGATCAGTCTCTCGCCACTAGGTTGTGGGGACCTGGATTATTTATCTGTGAAGCCTCAACAGTTGAATGAATGAATGAATGTGCGTGTGAAAGCAAGTGTGTGTGTGTGTGTATGTGTATGTGTGTGTGTGTGTGTCTGCATGTTGCATGCGCACGCACGCCTGCCTGCCTGCCTGTCTACCATATGAAAGCTGGGAAGAGAACATTATAACAAAAGACTCATCTCAGAGAATAGTGTCAGGAGAGCTAAAACCCAGGATGAACTGAGGCTTGCAAAAAAAAAATGCAAAGGAGACAAAAAGTCCTTTGTTAGCTGCATTCTAAGCAAGAATAAGGAAAGAATAGGTCTTTTGCTTGGGCAAGATGGCGCATTGTTAAGAAATGGCAGAGAGAAAATGGAGCTGGCCCGCCCCTTGCTTCTGTCTCTCTCACTGGAAAGGTCTTCAAATCCATCCTTCTAAGCATTCACCAGCTCACCAGACATGTGTTGCACTCTCACAGCCCTAGATGGGTAAAATGATGGAGTCCTTTTTGCAGAGTGTGGGGATCCCCAGACATGGGACCCTCAGCCCAGGCAGTCACCTTGGGGAGAGGAGAGAGCTGCTCAAGTGACTGCCCAAGAGAAGTGGTGACAAATTCTACAGAGGCAGAAGCCCAGAAATGCATCAGAGTTTCCCAGATTGTAGACAGAGGAGGGTGGACTCCAGGGGTTGACTCCTAGGTCATTTGTGCCCATCCCTGGAAAAATTCCGGCAGGGGGATACCAAACAGGAGGTCGTGAGCATGTGGAAAAGAATGCACCCATCCCCAGGAGCACATGGCGGGAAATCACCATTTCTTTGCCGATGATAATGCTGGAGACATAGCAATGTTCTGTGTGTGCAAAGAATTTGATTATCTTCCTACATCCTGTCTCTCCTCTGATTAAATACCTCTGACAACTTCCCTCCCAAGCAAACCCCCTGAGTCTGGTCCCAAAACCCTGCAGGATGCCTGGTCCCACCTCTTTCCCCAGCCTCTTCTACCCTCCCTACCCTACGCCCTGCGGTCCCTCGTGCCAAGCCACTCTGGATCCCAGGGCTTCTGTCTGTGTCGCCCAGCCAAGCCCTTCCTGCTGCCACTCCCCTTCCCCTCCTGGGTTGTGGACAGCCCCTACTTCAGGTGACCCATGCAGGCAGCTTCTGTGCTCATCTCCCAGTGCCTGTTTCTCTTCCACTAGATCCTCAGAGCACTTTTCAGCCTTGACTTCCCAGTTTGTCCCCACCAGATAGCAAGTGCCCCAGACAGAGCCTGCACCCCAGCATTTACTGCAGAGATTCTAGTAAATATCTGTGGGATGAGGACGTGAATAAATGAGTGGACATACAAGTGGGGGAGTCTTATCCCATGAACATTTAACTTGCATAAATTGAACCAAATGTACCAGAAAAAAATTAAAATATTATATACTTATATTGTGGATATATACTCTTCATTCTATACACTGTGTTGTCGTATATACATTTTACATGTATGTGCATGCTTTCCTGTACTTGTATGGAAACTCAGGCATTCTGAATTTTATGCATGATTGAAGGGACTTTCAATGGTAATGTGGATTAGAATGGATTTCGCTGCCCATGGCAATGTCCGAAGCGAGGATGTGCCTCTTCTGTACCCTTGGGGAAAGATATGGAAATTGGTGGTGGGTGGATATACTTTTTGGTAGATTCCAAGTTGACCTATAAACCACATTCTGAGTATGGTCAAGCTGTGAGGGTCTCCAGGGTGATATTCCCCAGTGTGTGTGCCCCTAAGAGCAGCTCCACTGGGCAGTCAGTGAGTCCAAGGATGGAAATGAGTGGACCCTCCAGATTGAGTCAGCTCAAGCTGCTGTCTTATCTACAGGACATTTCAGCACCTTTAATATGCCGGCAGGCACCCTGACTCTCCAGGAGCAGGGAGTATAACATGCTGAGTTCCCCCATTTTATTGTCCAAGGGAATGTCCTTTTCTCCCCAGGGCAGCTGGCAGTAGGCGGCGGGTGGAGCCTGGGAACTGGTGATTTGCTGAGCAGACCCTGGGCACAGCTCCTCTTGAATCATGCCATAGGGGTCTTTCCTAGGCACTAGACCTAGTCAACATTTTTATCCCATTTTGAGCCAATGCAGAGATGGACAGGATAGCTAACAGGATGGTTGATCAAATTGACATTAAAAAGATCTTGATGAGTGAGACTGCCCAGCTAGAATGGAGCTCAATGAAAATGTGCAGACATGAACGTGCAGTTTTGTATTGGGGGTAAGAAGTAAACAGCCGTCATTCACGCGACAGAGAAAACGGAGCACCTGCTGTGCATGAGGTGCTCCCCAGACCCGGCATTCAGAAGATAAACAAGGCCAGGCCTGTCCTCAAGGGCTCGGAGCAACTGGGGCCACACAAGGTAGAAAGAAGCTGGCCTGCCTGGGGGCCATACACTTCTTCACGTGTTCCATGAGGACCTACTGTGTGCCAGGCCCCAGGACACATGCTGGCGGTCTGGGGAGAAGAGGATCAGCAGATCTGGGCCCCATGGAGCCTCATGATGGCAGAGAAGACTAATGTCAGATGGGGTCTTGCAAAAATAAACAAAGTCACTTCCAAAAGTGGTAAGTGCTGCAAAGACAACAGTGCAGGGTGCCCTGTCAGGGAAGGGTGGAGGGTGCTGTCTTGGGCAGGATGGTCCAGGAAGACCTCCTGGAGGAGGTGGCCTTTGAGTGGAGACCTGCATATGCAGGATATGACAGGTTGCCCACTATCACTCAGCTGCATCTCCCAAGTACCCTCTGTGCCATCTCCTGCTGCAGAGAGGAGTTGGGGCAGGGGGCTGCTCTGGTACCTGTGATGTCCATACATCCACTGAGCACCTCCACAGGGACTGTGCCCTCCATGTGCCAGGCACTGGGTCAGAGGCCCCTGCTCCCTCACAGAGCTGCCTTCTGGCCAGAGAGACAGACAATAATAACAACACAGCTACGATGTATGGGGCACTTCCTGTGTGCCAGGCACAGTTCTGAGTGCAGTAATTAACCTCATCGTCTCGCCACCTGTGAGAATGGTGCCATTATCACTCCCGTTTGGTCAAGGCCCACTGTTGGTAAATGACCAAGCAGGAAGCTTCAGGGCTGAACCACTACACAGCACTGCACAGATGAGCAAGTTACAGAGAATACATCCTGGAGTAACAAAGTGACATAAAGAAAATGCTACACAGTGAGAGCGGACAAGGACAGGCAGTGTACGCTAGAGAGGGGGTAATGAAGGCTTCTCCGAGGGGCTGACAGGTGAGTAGAGGATAGAAAGACAGAGGGAGCGAGCCAAGCTGGCAAAGAGCATCCAGGCAGAGGGAACAGTGAGGGAAAGGCCCTGAGGTGGGAGGGACTTTGGCAGAGGTCCATAAAGGAGCAGGGGATGGGTGTGCGTTTTATTCTCAGAACAACAGGAAACCGCGGGAGGGTTTTACACAGCAGGATGCCACACTCAGAGCAACACAGAGAAGATGTCATGCTGGATGGCTGCGTGGGTTGCAGGATGAAAGTGAGGAGGTGGAGTGCATTTGGAGGTTGATGTCATTGTCCAGGCAACAAGTATCTGAAGATGGCGGTTTGAATCAGGAGGTGGTGGTGAAGGTGGTGAAAACTGGACAGATTGGGGGATATAGTTTGGAGGTAGAGTCAAAATGCTCAGCTTAGGCTGGTAATCACTAAGAAAATCTAGAGCATGGGTCCCGGGTTCCTTGAGCTTGTGTTCATATGACACGGGCACACAGGCCTCCTGGAAGCGGGCAGGGGATGTCATCCAATGGATAACAATGTGCCAGGCTCTTACATCCCATATCATGTAATGCCACTACCACCTAGCAAGGTGGGTGTGTGGCTCCCCCATTCTGCAGACTGTCAGAAAGGTGAAGTACTCACTTAAAGTCATCTGCAAGGTAAGGGTGGGGCTGGGATGCAAACCCGGCCATGTGACTCTGATTTCAGTACTCACTTGGCAGCCCCACACCTGCAGCAAGACAAGGGGTTCTCAAATACATGGCAGACTTGAGAATCTCTGGCAGGATCACACAAACAGAAGAATCCCTCTAGCAAGGGGGGACTCACAACTGATTTCAGCTCTGCCACAAAACAGCCACATGATCTTGGTCAGCCTCTGCCTGACTCTAAGCCTGTCTCCCAGGAATGAGACGGAGGTGGACACGCTTTCTTTCAAAGGTGCCAAGGACCCAATGAAGTGATGGATGAGAAAGGGCTATCTTGGCTCCTGGTCCACACCGATCCTCAGTGAAAAGATACAAGATAGAGTGAAGCCTCCCACAGCCCACTCACCCTGAGGAGCCCACTCACCCCAAGGAACCCACTCATCCCTAGGCATTACCTGGTCTAACCCTGGTTTCCCTGCACTGTGACTACAACCACACTGGCCAAACCCAATGGGAGAACCCACAACCCAACAGAAAAATGGGGAAAAAGCATGAAGAGGTAACTCGTGGAAGAGTGAACATGCACAGCCAGTAAATACAGGAAGATATTTCAACCTCATCACTTCTCAGGGAAGTGCAAATCAGGATGCTGTTAGATTGTCTTTCTCACCCGCTCACTGGGCAGACATGCAGCTGGCCAGTCCCAGTGTTGGAGCTGTGCTTCCAGCGGGGGAGGAGCTTGGCACAATAGCAATTCAATCCAACCAAAATGAAGTCATTTACTTTTGGGGAAGATCTCCATATGATACATTAAACACAAATAAGCAAGGGAATGGGAAACTCAAGATTCAAGGTAGGGAAAGTATAGCCAGGGAGGGAGAGGCAGGGGAGACACGAGGGAGGCTCACAAATGTGGATGACAAGTTGTGTTGGGGGTAAATTCGAGGAAGGTCGCAATATTATTTAAGAAAAAAATGGCCAGGTGCAGTGGCTCACACCTGTAATCCCATTGCTTTGGGAGGCCAAGGCAGGATTGCTTGAAGCTGGGAATTTGAGACCAACCCGGGCAACACAGTGAGACCCGTCTCTATAAGACAACAGAAAAGAATTAGCCAGGTGAGGTGGCGTGTGCCTGTAATCCCAGTGGAAGGATTGCTTGAGCCCAGGAGGTGGAGGCTGCAGTGAGCTATATTTGCAGTGCTGCACTACAGCCTGGGTGACAGAGAGAGACCCTGTCAGAAAAGGAAAGAACAAAAGAAAGAAAGAAAGAAAGAAAGAAAGAAAGAAAGAAAGAAAGAAAGAAAGAAAGAGAGAAAGAAAGAAAGGTGGGAGGGAGGGAAGGGAAGGGAAGGGAAGAAGGGGGAGGGAGAGAGAGAGAAAGAAAGAAAGAAAGAAAGAAAGAAAGGAGGGAAGGGAAGGGAGGAAGGAAGGGAGAGAGAGAGAAAGAAAGAAAGAAAGAGAAAGAGAGAGAGAAAGAGAGAGAGAGAAAGAGACAGAGGGAGAGAAGGAAGGAGGGAGGGAGGAAGGAAGGAAAGAAGGAAGGAAGGAAAGAAGGAAGGAAGGAAAAGAGAGAGAATGGAAGGAAGGGAGAAAGAGAAAGAGAAAGAAAAAGAGAGAGAAAGAGAGAGAAAGAGAGAGAGAAAGTGAGAGAGAGAAAGGGAGAAAGAGAGAGAGAAAGCAAGTGAGAGAGAGAGAGAAAGAGGGAGAGAGAGAGAGAAAGAGGGAGAGAGAGGGAGGGAGGAATGAAAGAAAGAAGGAAGGAAGGAAAGAAGGAAGGACGGAAAAGAGAGAATGGAAGGAAGGAAGCAAGGAAGGAAGGGAGAAAGAGAGAGAGAAAGAAAAAGAGAGAGAGAAAGAAAGAGGAAGAAAAGAAAGAAAGAGGGAGAAAGAAAAGAAAGGAAGAGAGAAAGAAAGAAAGAGAGGAAGAGGGAAAGAGAGGGAGGGAGGAAGGAAGGAAGGAAAAGAGAGAAAGGAAGGAAGGGAGAAAGAGAGAGAAAGAAAGAGAGAAAGAGAAAGAAAGGAAAGAAAGAAACAAAGAAAAGAAGAAAGAAAAGAAAGAAAAAGAAAGAAAGACAGAAAGAAAGAAAGGGAGGAGAGAGGGGAGGGAGGGAAAGAGAGAGGAAGGGAGAGAGAGAGAAAGAGAAAGAGAGCAAGAAAGAAAAAAGAAAGAAAAGAAGGAAGGAATGAAAAGAGAGAGAGAAAGGAAGGAAGGAGGGGAGGAAGAAAGAGAAAGAGAAAGAAAGAAAGAGGGAAGGAGGGAGGGAGGGAGGAAGGGAAAGAGAGAGAGAGAAAGAAGGAGAGAAAGAAAGAAAAAAAGGAAGGAAGGAAGGAAGGAAAGAAAGAAAAGTCTAGAGGGAAGTGAAGGCCTTCTTAGACACCCCCCGCCCAAGGTAGCAGTTGGTCAAACTGATGTGGGGCCACACACCCCACTCAAACAATCCCTGGCATTCAAGGGTCTTGACAGCTAGCCTGCCATCTCACAGGGGACTCCCTGAGCCACCGTCTCCTGAGGCTGCAGGCCCCTGCTCATTCCCTCCATAACTCTCCCATGACCATGCCTTTGCTCTGTTGTTTCCTCTGCCTGGGATCCCACTCACTGATAAATTTCTCCCCACCCTCCAAGTCCCAGATCAAGGGCCATCTCCACTGTCCAGACTCCTCCCTCCATCCTGAGGTCTCACTTCTGAGAGCCTGCCACACTCCCTCTGCCTTCTCCCTAAAGCCTGAACCATGCTGCACTCTGGTCACTCATTGCTGTGAACTGAGTCAGTACCTCAGAGTGTGACTGCATTTAGAGATAGGAACTTTAAAGAAGTATTATAATTAAGTTAAAATGAGACTGTTAGTGTGGGCCCTAATCCTATATGACTCGTGTCCTTATAAAAAAGGAGACCAGGACACAAGAGATTCCTGGGGCACATATACAAGGGGAAAGGCCACGTGAGAACCCAGGGAGAAGGTGGCAAGCCCAAGAGAGAGGCCTCTGAGAAAGCAGCCCTGCTGACACCTGGATGGCAGATGTCCAGCTTCTGAAACTGGACAATTCATTTCTGCTGTTTAAGCTACCTGGTCTGCAGGGCTTTGTTCTGACAGCCCTAGCAGACTAGTACACTCGTGAGCAGTTCCTCTCCCCTGAGAGATGGTCTGGGTGGGGCTACCAGGCTGAGCCAGAAAAAGCACTGTTGCCCTTGGCCACTGTGATTAGTTTGGGATGGGCACACAACCAAAAGTAAAGCCCCATTAGCTGGTCCAATCCGAGTGAATCTTAGAACTTCTGCAAGTGCTGCTAGAGAAAGGCCAAGGCTCTTTCTGGGGGTACTTGAATCTGGAAGGTGTGGCACTGCAGGTGCAAAGGCCGTCCCACTGCCCCAAGAGGTGGCCCTGGGGTTGCTGGATGCCAACGCTACCTCTGGTCCAGCCCATTTCAAAAGTCAGCACCATGCCCTGGCCCTCCAGTTCCTTAGGCATACATAAGTCCCCCTTTCACCAGAGGTGGCTTGAATTGGGGTTCAATTTCTAGCATGCAAGGGGACCTTGCCTGGTACCTGCCCATTGCTGCCTCTCAGCTCTATGCAGGAAAACTGAACACTCAGAAGAGAGCCAGGCATGCGATGAAGAACTCTTCCTCTTCAGTCACAGAGTCCAGCTGGTCTCATGTCCACTCTGAATACAAGATTACACTTCCCAGCTTCCCTTGCAGCTAGATGTGGCCATGTGACTAAGTTCTGGCCAACGATATGTAAGCAGAAGTATGGGGTGGAGCTTTGGAAAGTTTCTCTTTAAAGGCAGACAACGGGTCCTGGTGCTCAAAGTCAGGACTTAATGGCCACAGCTCCAAAGGCCAGATTTTTACCCCTGCAAGACAGCCCTTGTTAGCTGGTCATTCCCAGAAAGTGGCAACCCCATGGGGGTGAGAGCACTGAGGAGGAGCCCAGTGACCCTAAATGTGATGCTTGCTTCTTGATGTCCTGGAGCAGGACTCCTGTCTATATATGAGGAAACCTAAGCTCAGGGGCATTTCAGACTCTCAGGGCTCTCATCTTGACTCATCTTCCTCTTCCCACTGCCACTACCCTAGAAGTCTAGACCAGAGTGACTCCCTCCTTCCTAGCAGGCCTTTAGGTTGTCACCCTCCCTCCCTCCTGGCTGGCCTTTAGGTTGTCACCCTCCCTCCTTCCTAGCTGGCCCTTAGTTTGTCACCCTCCCTTCTTCCTAGCTGGCCCTTAGTTTGTCACTCTCCCTCCTTCCTGGCTGGTGGATTTCAAAGCAGGTCTCCATGGCTATCACTGAGGCTGAGCCACCATCACCTCCTTCCTGGAAGACTCGACCAGACTCCGGACTCCCACTGCCACCCTACCCTGCAGTTCATGCTTTTCCCAGCAGCCAGAGTGATGCTGCTAAACCCAAAGTCAGATACTGTCCCTCCCTTGTTGTCTCCCCTCCAGAAGGTCTCCATTCCCATGAAGGGAAATCCAGACCCCCTGCCCTGGCCTGAGGGATGCTGCACCACCCAGCTCCTGGTACCCTGAGCCTTCCCCTTCAGCCTTCCTCACTCTACTCCAGCCACCCCAGCCCCTCACTGTTCCTTAAGCCACCCCCAAGCACGTTCCACCTCAGGGCCTTTGCACCTACTGTTCCCTTTGCCTGACATGCTCTTTCCCCAGACATGCCCATAGCTCACCTCCCTCACAAATCCAGAGCCATTCCCTGGACACACACACTGGAACAGGAGCCTCCAGCCACAGTGGACACCAAATAACTTGGTGAATGCATGAATAAATCAACAAGTATTATAATCAATGAACTTATACTCACTCTTTCGTGAATCTTCTCAAATTCCTATAAGGTTGAATGGATTCCTATTCCTATTAGGGGCTATGGATTCAACCAGAGACCTGACCCTCATTGGGAGTCCTGAATGCAAGTCAATGCATAATATATGTATATCAACATATATTATGTTGCCACTTTTGTGGGCCAAAAATCATTTCATAGTGGCAATTTCATAAGTTCAACCTATCCTCTGGCAGTCACTCCCACACTCAAAATCCTCCAACGACTCCCACTCAGAAATTCAAACTTGTTAAATTGACCCTATATACCTCCTGGCTCCAGCTCCTATTTCCTTCCAGGCTCCTCCGACCAACTGCCCTGCATCGCTGTCCCAAGGATTTTCTTGGGCACCTCTCTTTGCTGGAATTCCCCCAGCCACCTCTGCCTGCCAAACCCACTAGAATGCCTCTTGCCACTGGCCTCTGCTCCTCCCTGGTGTGCGCTGGCAGTATTCCTCCTCAGCCTCTCTTCTACAACCATGGCCAGCTGGGGGCTGCTCAACAGGAGGGGATCCTTGTCCAGGCACTGCCCTGCACTGCAGCCCTCCTGCTCCACCCCAGACCTCTGTGGGGACTATTCCAATGCCAGCTGATATACTGACTATTCTGAGACTGAAAATTATACTGGAATGAACCCAGTCCTGAGAGGCCCTGCCACTCATTTGACCTGACTTCGAGCAAGTCCCTTTTGAGCCTCAGTTTCCTCATCTATAACATCTTATATATCAGAAGCCACAAATTTAAAACAATGCTGGAGCCCATGCCTGGGTCCCAGGAATTTTGTGTGTGTGTGTGTCTGTGTGTGTTATCTGAGTAGAAGAAAGCACAAAAACCACAAGCGACAAGCAAGGGGAGGCTCACAAGACAGATAAACTGGAGTCTCAGTGTTGATGCCACTCACTATGTGACCCGGGACAGTCCCATTCTCTCTCTGGGCCTCTGTTTCCACCTAAAAAGTGAGCCCTGGGCTTGGGAAGAGGGAAAAACAGGGCAGACGGTGCAAGGCAAAAGTCTACACAACAAAGACCCTGGAAAAGGTTTGCCTCTGGAAAGATCCTCTGCCAACTTCACCAGTGTCCCAAATGTCACCGGGTGACATTTGTCACCAGGTGTCATTTGGGTCACTGGTTGCTGGTTTGCACCTCTGTCGATAAACTATTGGGATGGTATGGATTCAACTAGAGACCTGGCCCTCACTGGGAGTCCTGAATGCAAGCCAATGCACCTGCAGGACCCCATACTGAGATCCTGTCTACAGTTCTGTAAGGTGCAAATAAGAAGGCATTCACAGAATATGGTGACAAAACCAGGCCTGCTGCAGGGATGGGTAAGGCTGTGCTTCCTTCCAAAAGGCAAGGGGAAGAAAGCGTTCAGTGGTAAGCATGGGAGTAGAGCCCCTGCCCGCATGAAGCTGACATTGCAAACCAGTTCGGAATGGATTCAGACAGTGTGAAGTGCTTGGCTGATGGGATGGAGCTTTGAGGTAAGAGGGGACTTTTGACAAGGTCGAAAAGGTCTAGAAGACCTGGACAGGGTCAGGGGCATGGGGCTGAGGAAAGGAGCTAAGGCAGAAGAAATAGCTGGTGTCCAGTGTGGTGTGTTTGGGAAAAAGGACAAGGTTGAGTGAGCAAGGTGAAGGGGTAAGATGGCAGCAGAGGTCAGCAGCAGCTAGATGAGCAGTGGGGATTTCATTCTGATGCAAGAAAGCCTCCAAAGGGGTTTAAGCAGCGCAGTGACATGATCTGATTTCCATGTAAAAGGATGATCCTGCCTGCTGGGTGCAGAAGGGACTGCAGGATGGCCAGGAGCAACAGGGCAATGAGATGGGGGAGCATGGGACAGCCTGGGAGCCCAGATGTGACAGCAGTGTGACCTGAGGAGGAGGCGGCAGGATACCCAAAGATATCCAAGGCTGACCTGGCTTTCAGGGAAGTTCACAGTGCAGAAGCCAGCCTGTGGCAGTTTCTGGTCCCCTAATGCACACGCACACAAGCCAGAAGACACACAGCATGGCCTCCTGCCACTGACCAGGGCCTCCTGGAGACCAGCATCGCTCTCTCTGACCCTTTTCCACCAGACTTTTGTTATAGTTGCTTCAGAAGTCAAATGTGTGGCTCAAAACTCTGTGTGTATGAATGTGTCTGCACGCACCATTCCCATAAAACAGTTGCAAAGTCAAAAGCCCACAGGAGTCAAGCGGATCATGTCACAGGAATGCACAGGACAGGCAGCAGTAGGGAGTGGTGGGGACTGTGGCAGTGAATGGGTTGCCCATTCACTGCTGCAACTAAAGGGAGTTGTGTTCTCAGTTTAAGGTCTTTGCAACCACATGGGCACACATGTAAATTAAGAGTAGATCTGCCAACTTTTCAAAAGAAACCAGAAATTCCTATATTTTAGGTGAAACAACAAATTTTAAAATTTGGGCTTCAATTCAAAACACAACATCAGCACTGCATCAGAGGTTAACATTTGGGTCACTGGTTGCTGGTTTGCACCTCTGTCAATAAACGATTGAGGGGGTATGGATTCAACCAGAGACCTGACCTTCACTGAGAGTCCTGAATGCAAGTCAATGCACCTGCAGGACCCCATACTGAGGGATATTCTAGCAGGGGCAGGTGAGGGAGTTCCAGAGGGCACCTGAGGGTATTCTGGTGTCCCTAGAGCCTGTAAGACTCTGCAGGGGTGTTTGGGTGAGCACATACCCACTTTGAGCTCCTTCCCGAAGACGGTGCGCTCTCCCAGTGCAGAGCAGTTCCAGCGGCCATTGCGGAACTGAAACTGACACTCGTCCAGGCCCATTTGTGAGCCTTCTCCTATGACGATGATGGCGTCGGGCCGGCTCTGGCAGATCGCCCGCTGTCTGGGAGCCAGGCCTGGGATCTTATTACAGATGATGCTTGCGCCCAGAGCTACCACTGAGGAGAAGCCACTGGAGGGAGAGACACAGAGAGATGGAGCATTAGGCCAGCAAGGGGGCATGGCCTGGGAACCCTTCGTAGGTGTCCAGCACTGGCCACCCCACTGCTCCCAGCAGTGGTCTCCCAACTTTTTTGATCCTGCACCCCTAACTCATGTCCATTCGAATAGAAACCCTATAATTTCTACATAGGCTCTTGAATCAATGCGTATACCCAATATCAGTGAAACACACACACACTTGATTTTTGTTTTAGAAACAAAAAAAGATGATGTATGTCACAAACATTACATGGAGTAAAAAAGGCAAGTTGCCTTTGAGTTTATGGTAGGATGCAATTGAGATGAAGTTCAAAAACATGCAAAAGAAGCTCTATATTGCTAGGGAATCATCTCTTTGGTAAAATTGTAAAGGCAAGCAAGGAAATGATGACTTCAAAGTTTCATGCAGCAGGTGCCTTTGAAGGAGTGATGGGTGCACAGATATTCATTAAAAAAATCTGTTTTTTAATGTATATGTAACATATACTTTCATGTATGTATATGTTTTATTGTTGGAAAAAAACCTTAAAAAGCAATTGTAAGTAGAAGTCCTGGCATTTTCTTCCTGCTGTCAATGGAGTACACGTATCCCACTCCGGGCATGACTGGCCTAGAGGATGTGTGCGACTATTATGAGGAGAATTCCTATCTTCCTCAACTATTCACTGATATATATCGGATACCCATCATGTGCCATGTACCATGCTAGGAGACAGCTGTGCACCTGACAGGCAATGCCCTGCCCTCAAGGAACTAGGGAGGGTGACAACACAGATGTCACAAATGAATAAAACAGGCCATCTCGACAGTGATATGTACTATGAAGAAAGTAAAGGAAGATGCTGGGATGGCAACTGGGGTGTGGGGGTGGTGAGGAAAGTGAGGGCCTCTTTAGCTGAGGTGATCAAGAGGACTTCCTTGAGGAGTTGACATTAGAACAGAACAGAGATCTGAATTGCCAGGAGGCATCTGTGGGAAGATCTGGAGAAGGGTATTCTATGCAGAGAGAACAGAAAATGCAAAGTTCTAGGAGAGAAGTTCGGGGTCTTCAAGGAATAGAAAGAACCCATGGAAACTGCTACAAAACCAGGGCTTGAGATGCAGGGAGATCCTGGGAAGAGGAGATGGCTGAGGGCTGGCATTTTCTCAGGTGCATCAGGCAGCACCAGGAAGCACTGAAGGGTGTAAGCAGGACACTGAGATGACCTGGTGATCCCCGCTCCATGTAGGAAAGACCTGTGGGGTGCCAGAGCAGGAGCAGAGGGACTAGGCAGGTTAGGGTTGGTGGTGGCTTGGCTTGGTGGCAGTGGTAGGGCTGCAGGTAGAGCCACTGGGCAAGTGCCTCATCCTGGGACTCAGCCGTGGGCAGTTTTCTGGAGTTGCAATTTGTTAGAGTAAGGTTCTCCTGTACCAATAACTCAAGGAGGTGACATGGACCCATGCCCTCCAAGCGCACAACTGATCACTCCTGCCGTTTCCCTAGGCTCCTGCCACGTGCCAGCCTTCTCCCTGCAGTAGGCACTCTGTCCTTGCTGGCTCCTCTCCCTGGAAGCACTCTCACCCCTGATCTTCACAAGCTTGGCTTCTTGCCATTATTCACATGACCTCAAGGGTCACCTCCCTGACCAGCCCAGCTAAGGGCTCCTCCCTCCCCTCCCTCCCCCTAATAAATTCCCATCACAATCTCTGTTTTGTTTACTGGATATTCTTGATTACTCATGGTCTACTGAAATGTTTTCATGTCTGTGTTTTTAATTTGCATGCTCACTTGATCACTTGTCTTCCTCCTGAGAGGATGAGCTCCCTGAGGGCAGGGAGGCTGTCTGCTGGTTCACTATGAACAAATGGATTGTGGCACTTCAAAGATGTGGCTCCGGGTGAGTACCTATTACACGGCAGGTGCCCCCAAATATGCATCAAATGCATCAGTAAACTTGGGCAGTGTCCCTACTATGTGCCAAGGCAGTATGGTGGGTGCTGCCACAAACAGCAGCTCATGTGACCTTTCCACACAGCCCTGTGGGGCAAGAATCATCACATCCGTTTCACATATTTGAAAATTGAGGCTCACAGAGGTTGGGACCTGGAGGAAGGTTCTCAGCTAGCAGGTGTTGGAGGTGGGACAGCCTGGCTTTGCACCTGCATCTCAGCGCTAAACCCGAGTCTAACACACACTAGAATGCTGGGAATGTCTGAGGAAGAAGCAGCATGAGAAGATTAAGTGGAGACGTTTTGGCATCATTTGTCAGGAGGACCCTCTGAGCACCTAGCTGGCCACCAGGAAATTTCTACACCAGCAGAGAGTGGATAGGTTGGCATACTGGGGCCAAAAATTCATAGGTGCAATAGACTAGCCCCTAAGGGTCTGGCCTAGGTTCTCATCTAAGCTTCGTTCACTTATTAGTTGTGCGATCTTAGGCAAGTTTCCTTCCCTCTGCACTTCAGTTTCTCCATGGCTAAATTAGGGTATTGATAACTAGTCCCCACCTCATCGGCTGCTGTGAAAATCGAATGTGCTAGAACATGGAAAGTGCTTAGAAGGTGCCAGGCACATAGTGAGTGCCCCATAAATGTGGTGGTGGTGTTGTAATTATCATTATTATTATCGGATCTGATTGTTGCAATAGGCTAGTGCGGAGTCACCTGAACTATCCGAGCAAAATAAGAATACCGCAGATGCCCCACCATCAGCCAGAAGCGGGTAGAGCCGTCACGTCTGGGGAAATGGAAAAACCTTTTAGGGACGCTGAGACTTCACCCCTCATGCCCACTATACAGATGAGTAGCCCGAGGCGCAGGGAGCAGCAGGGCCTGGCCCGAAGTCACCTGCAACTCCCACCTCCCCGACCTGGACCTCTCCCTACCCCAGAGGGCAGCTTGAGGCGGAAAGCCAGCGCCCTGCAGGACTCCCTCCCTCCCTCCCTCTCGGGCAGCTGGGCCCCCGCAGGGCCAATCCGGGGAGGCCGCGGCGCCGGCGGGAGGGCGGCCCGCGGGCGGGCGGGGCGGCCAGGGGAGGTTATTTTCTGCTGTTTTCCCTTTCTGTCTCCCCCGCCACCCGGGTCCCTCCTCCCCGTTTCTAATTAAAAAGGAGATAAAGCCGCACGCGGCCCGAGTCAATCGGCCCGAGCCAATCGGCCCGAGCCAATCGGCCCCACTGGCTTCCTGGATGCTGAATGTGCGCGGGGCGGCGGGGCGCGGGCCAAGATGAAGATTAAAGCAGGAGAAAAAAAGGAAAGCCACGCAGACGCGGGCGAATCAATAACACTTAAAACACACCGGCAGGCTGGCGGTACTGGCGCGATCCCCGCAGCCGCCTCTCCGCCGCTGGTCGGGCTGGCGGCCCCTGGTCGGCTCTGCACGCACCTGCTAGCGGCCGCGGCCGGACAACTTGCGAAATCCCCGCTCCAGAGACGTGGACTGGGGAAGTGACGGGGTAGAGGGGTAGTAGTGACAAAACACAAAGGGTCTGCCACGCACATCCCCTCGCCGCAGCCCCTGCGGTCCACCCCTCCTCAAAAGGGATGGTAATGGGTTCACTGCTGGGGGCTGGAGGGGCAGGGTGTGTGAGACCTACCAAGCGGGCCCTTCAGCGCCAGAACCTCTATCCATGCCCAGACCCCCCCGCCCCCACACCGCTCCGAACCTCACACACGTTGTCTTAAGTACAAAGGGTGACCGGCTTTGCACAAGCAGCTCCAGGACGCGTCCCGAGCTGCCCCCTCCCACCTTCCAGCCAGAGCGCCCCCGAGCCCCACCTCCACAGAAACGCTAGGTGAAGCCGGAGGGCTGCTCGCGCGCCCGGCCGCCTCTGCTGCCCAGTTCCAGGGGGCGGGGTGTCCCGCCTCTCTCTAGCGCTTGTCTCCCTCTGTGTCTCAGGCCGCCTCTCGTCCCACCTTTGTGTGTGTTTGTTGGGGGTGGGACGTGCTGTCCCCTTGGCCCGGGAAGGGGCTCTGGGAGTCTAAGGGCCCCTGGAAATTGGGTGGTGCCAAGGCTCCGAGCGGCGGTTTATGTTTTTGCCAGCGAATGTCCTTCCTCCTGGGTACCTGTTCCCTGTTTGCACGGACCGGCCCCGCCAGCCACCTGGGGACTGCCCAGTCTCTAGGAGCGGCTGTGCCGCGCCTCCTGAGAGAGTTCGTCTCGGGCTCCGGGGACTGAGCTCCCCGAGATTGGCTGTGGTCCTGGCTTGATGTTCCTGCTAGACCTGCTGTCCCTATGCCCGGGTCCGAAGGGTCCCCGGGATGGGCTGAACCTTTGCAGCAGCTAGCCCTCCCCCAGAGTCCCTCAGGCTGGAGCGTCCCTACCGACTGTCTCTGGTCCTGGGGGATTCCAGACTCAGACGTCCTCAGGATGGCCAGTCCCCCTGCCTATATCTCCTGGGGTGTCCGCCTGCGGGGGGCCTTTGTGCGTCCACCGCTCCCACACCGCACCCACCCGGCCTCTCAGAGAAGCTGTGGAAGTTGGTGGCCGGCAGAGGCTCGCAGGCGGCACACCTCCCTCCCCGGGCCGTGCCAACTTTGTCGAGACACGCGCGGAAAGGGCGCAGGCAGCCCTTACCCGATCCGGAGGTAGACCATGCCCAGGCTGAGAAAGAGGTGGCCCAGGCAGCGCCGCGCTTTCCGGTTCATAGTCCCGATTGGCCGCCGGGGCCGCGGGCCGGGCTGTGCTGATCCCGCGGGCCGGCCCCGGCGGGGCAATCAACATAGCCCGCCCGGGAGGCGCGAGCCGAGGCGTCCCCGGGGCCGTCTGTCGGTGCGCCCGTCCGCGCGCTCCGCGCCCGAGCCTCGCCAGGAGCGCGGGAGCCACGGAGCGGGAGGAGGGAGGGAGGAGCGAGCGCGGCGTGGGGCGACGCCGGGCTGCGCGCGAGCGACCGGTGCAAGTGTGCGAGACGCGGGGAGTGCGGGGGCGCTGCTGCCTCCCGCCCCCGCCCCTCCCTCCTTTCCCCCGTCCCTCCCCCGCCCGCCTCCCCGGAGCGCCCGCCCAGCGCCCCTGCGCCCGCGGGACAGGGCCGCCTGCACCAGGCGCGCGCTCGCGCCTTTCCATGCGCGCTCCCGGGGGCCCCCTCCCTGCTCCGGGGTGCAGGTGGCAGGCTGGGGAGCACAGCCCGGTTGGAGGCGGTAGGAGCCCGCTCGCCCCCCACCCGTCACTAACTTGCAGATTGCAGGGCGAGTGGGCGTCCAGAGGCTGCCCTCGGGTGGAGTGGACCAGACTCGGCCGAGAGGTCTAGTGCCTTGGTCTGCTGCCCTGCTCCCTCCAGCCCGGAACAGGGAGCTGGGGCTGACAGGGCACACCCCAGTTCCCCAACCCCAGCTTCAGGGGAGGGCGCCCCCTTTCGCGGAGCGACGGGCTGACTGGCTCAGCGTATTTCTTCCCTACCCCCACCTATTCGAGAGTGGCGGCAGGGGGTGCCCAGGTTGGGCAGCCTTCTCTGGGATCCTGCTGTTAGCCGGCAGACTGAGTCTGGCTGAGGCCCAGTTGCCCCGCGCCGAACAGCAGTGGGGCGCCTGAGCCGCGGGAGTGTGAGGGGCGCAGCTGGCCGCTCAGAGCGCGCTCGCGGCGACACCAGGCGGACGCGGCGGGTGGTGCACCTCGGCCTCGCTCCCGGGAACAGAATGCTTTGAGTGCCCTGGCCGACCCGAGGGGGCTAACCCCCTTCTTTGGTGTACACCTCATCCAGTGAGCTAGGGGGAGTCTAACTGTCCCTGGAAATTGGGTGGTGCCAAGACTCCGAGCGGCAATTTATGTTTCTGCCAGCGAATGTCCATCCTCCGGGTACCTGTTCCCTGTTTGCACGGACCGGTCCCGCCTGCCACCTGGGGGCTGCCCAGTCTCTAGGAGCGGCTGTGCCTGCGCCTCCGGAGAGTGTTCCTCTCGGGCTCCAGGGACTGAGCTCCCTGGGAGTGGCTGTGGTCCTGGCTTGGTGTTCCTGCTGGACCTGCTGTCCCTATGCCCGGGTCTGGCAAATCTGAACTCAGGTTTCAGCTGAAGACACTGAGGCTCAAGGAGGTGAAGGTGTTTGCCCAGAGTCACCAGCTAGCGAGTGGCACAACCATATGGGAAACAAAGTATGCCCAACTGTAGTAACCTCCTGCACCCAGCCCTGCCTATCCTTCAAGATTGCCTTTCTAAATTACACACACACACACACACACACACACACACACACACACACACACACACCCAAAAGCCACCATTCAGGCATTCATTCATATTCCATATTCTGTGCCAACCACGATAGTGGGCACCGTGGACGCAAGGAAGAAGAAAGGCAAGAGTCTTTCTTCTTGGGGCCAGGAAGGAGACAGATGATAAGTGAACAAGAACAGAGTTGCAGATAGTAGACCATTAAGCAGGGTGATGGGAGAGGGAATACTGGGTGTTGGAGGGTTAATTTTAGATCTGAGGAGGTGGCATTTGAGGTGAGGCCTGAAGGACACAGCATCAGGGGTCCAGCACTGCAGGAAGGGGACCAGCAGGTGCAAAAGCTCAGAGGTGGGCATGAGCCCCAGGGAGGAGATGGTGGGCTGCAATAGAGAGAGAGAGAAGGCCTGAGCTTGAAGGGAGATGGGGCTACACAGATCCACAAAGCTGTGTGGGCACGTCAAGGAGCTTGGATTTCAGTGGTGTGTTCAGCTGGGGACATTGGAGGGATGAAGAAGGGGGTGACTGATCTGATTTGTGTGTTCAAAAGCTCCCCGTGGCTGTCCTAAGGGAACACACTGTGGGAATGGGGACAGGTGAGTAAAGTGCGCCATCAAGCAGACCAGAGAGGAGATGACAGTAGGGGTCCAGGTGAGACATTGGTAGTTTGGGTTAGGGTGGTGCTCTTAGAACATGACCACAAAATTATTTGACACTCCTCCCATGAAGAAGTGGGTTCTCTGTGCTCTGCCTGCGTGAATCCGGGTGGGCTTGTGATGGCTTCCACCAATAAGATGTAGCAGAAGTGATGCTCAAAAATTACAAGTCTTCGCGATAAAAGACAATGCAGTCTTTGTTTTGTTGACTGGCGCACCAGTGCTGGGGCCATGAGCCACCATGGAAGAGGCCTAGAGGCCACCATGCTGTGAGGAAGCCCAGGCATAGGCAGAGGCCACCTGTGCTTGCTCCAGCCCACAGTCCCAGGTGAGTTCAGCACTGGAGTCACCTTGCCCAGGTGCCAGAAATGTGGGTGAAGGTACCTCCACCATTGTGTCATGCTGGCTTTGTGTCTGCCAAGCTAAAGCATGGTGGACAGTGGCCGTGTAGTATCCCCAGTGTACCCTGCCCAACTTCCTGAGCCCTATAACTTGTGAATATAATGATTGTTTTACCACTAAGTTTGGAGGGGATGCTTGTTACACAGCAGTTGTAACTAGGACAATAAGGGTAGAAGTGGGGTGCAGAGAGGAGAAAAGGACCCAGGATATGGGGCCGGTGTCTTGCACAGACAGGATTTGAAAGGATTCGGGAGGGGTGGGTAGAGAAAGAGAAAGAGGAATGATAGGTGACCCCGATGTTGGCTGGAGTATTTGGGTGAATGGAGGTGGCTTGTAATGATCTGGAGATGGTTGGAGGAGCTAAGAGTTTGGTAAAGGAAATCACAAGGTCTGTCCTGGCCATGTTCTTCCCTCCTGCATTGTTCCTCCTCCTCTTCCTCCTCTTCCACCCTCAGATCAAGTCAGCACAAGCCCTGAGCAGTCTACCTCCAAAGAATCTCCAAATATGACCTTTATTTTCTGCATTCACCATCATTCCTAGACCAAAGTTTCACTCATGTCACGAATGCTGGGGTGTACTTGTGACCCGATGTCAGGCCAGGTGCTAGGCACATACCAACAGCTCCACACAGGTGCTGGGTGCATCAGAAGATGAGAGAGGAGGAGGAAGAAGAGGAGGAATACAGGAGGGAAGAATATGGACAAGACAGATCAATATATCAAATAAATCCAGTCTCTGCCCCTCCTGGAGCAACCCATCTGAGGACCGATTTCATGATCAAACACATAGGTAGCATTATTACATGCCAGGCACTGTCATTTACAGCCTCAGCATATCAACTCACTGAATCCCCTGAAAATGCCAAGGGGTAGGTACTCCACTTGTTGATATCATTATCACAGCCATCATTATTTGATAGAATGAGGAAAGTGAATCAGGGAGGGATTAAATAAAGTATCAAATTCCCACAGCCAGTCCATGGCTGAGCTGAGCTTCGAACCTAGAAAATACTGACTTCAGCATCTGCTCTTAACCCACCCCCCAGCCCCATTAGGCTGCCCATCTAATGGAGGAGGGGGAAGGACTTGGGACACTCCAATAGGAAAAAAGGTGTTAGGCACCAAGATGTGTGGTGCACAGTGGGCTGTTGGAACACAGAGGAGCTCCTCAGCCAGTCTCAGAGGATCAGGGAAGGCTTCCTAGAGGAAGTGTTCCTAAAATGGGATCCTAAAAGAGTGAGTTGGTATTAAGCAAGTGAGTTTTTGAAACCAGAGGAAACAGGGCCACGGAGGTTCAAGGTGCCTGGATATTGGGGCGTTAGAGGGAAGGAGATATGCAGGGAAGAGGCTCAATAGGGAGTCTAGGGACACAGGGCATATTAAGGGGGGCAGCAGTGTTACATGATCAGGTTTTTGTTTCAGAAGGTTCATGGTGGCTGTCATGGGAGCCAACAGAGGAGGGAGCAAGAGAGGAGGGCAAGTCAGGAGGTCTCAATAGTTACCTGTGGGAGAGAAGGCTTACCCTGGACAGATGGTGGGGAGAGAAGGGGGTGGATTTGAGACCGAGCTTGAAGGCAGGGTAGACAGGATGAGGAAGGCCTCCAGGACAGTGTCCTGTCCTGTGAGAGTGTGGCTGGTGAGAAAAATACAGACTGGGGACCCTGGGAGCAGGAGGTCTCAGGGAGTGAAACTTGGTTTTGGACATGCTGAGTCTGAAGTGTCTGTAGGTCACTGAAGGGTGACTGGTGCTCGGGGAGAGGCTTGGGGCTGTCACTTCTAGGTTGGATATCCCCAGCTAGAAGTGGACAGACATTCAAATCAAGGCAAGGAGAGGACACCCTGGGAGACCAAGAAGGATGAGTGGGGAAGGCCCAGTGCAGAGCCCCAGGAATTCAGCATGATTTAAAGAACCAGCTGGGGAAATGGAGTGACTAAAGGTAACAAAGACAAGCCTGAGAGGCAGGGAGTTTATCAGACAGTGAGAGAAGGAAAAGGAATTTGTAGTGTTTGGCTTCACAGGGAAGGAAGGAGAGGCAGAACTAAAAAGGGTTCCATCTTACCAGCCTAACATCCAGAGATCTTTATGGTCTAGCTCAAAATTACCTTTACAGCCTCCACTTTCCCCAAACACTTGTGCCCATATCACAACAAATTAGTGGGTTGCCACTAGCATTTACAAAAAGAAATAGATCAGAAAATAACAGAGGGCATTATGCATAAGGTTCCAACTGTGTGTGTGCATGTGTGTGTGTGTGTGTGTGTGTGTCTGTGTGTGTGTATTGGATGTGTATGTGTATACATTTTGGGTTAGGATTTTTTAAAAAGTTGAGAGACTACTACTGCAGCCGGTTTTCCTTTGTATATGTCTAGAATGCCTTTAGCTCTTTTCTACCTGGTAAACTTCTAACTTATCCTCCAAATCCCACCCAAATGTCAACTCATCTGAAAAGCCTTCCTTGATCTACATTACTCCTATCCTAGGCACTTGGTGTCTTCCTCATTCATTCAGTCATCAAACATTCGTTGAGGATTAAACTGTGCTGGGCCCTGGGCTGGGTTCACTGCTGGGGTACAGCAGTAAACACAATGGATATGATCTTCAAAGGGACCACCTTTTAATGCATCTCTTCCTCTGTACTCTCACCCTTCTTGTGCTGATCTTGGCAGAGCCCTTCCCACCCCAAATGTTGTATGGCCTCACTCCCCTCCCTCCTCCATCAGAACATAATCTCCTTGTGGGAAAAACGCTGTATCCTTCATCTCTGTCTCCAGCACCCAGGACAGGGCTTTCATCAACATGAGGACCATGGTTTGGTAAAAAGAGTTCAGACTTTTGGGTCAGATAAGTCTGAGTTTGAATCCCAACTCTGAGACCTACTAGCTTCGTGATCCAGAACGGTTTATTTTTAACTTGTTTGGATTTCTGTGGGCCTAATAACGTTCAGGTAATTTAATCCTTCACCTGACTGGGAGCTCCTCCAAGGATTCATTCCAAAACCTGGAACCTAGTGTGAATAGCGGTTTCATGACTGTTTCAATGGGACCCATTGCAGAAAGTTCTTCTTTGGCAGAGTCATGCTAGCCCAGAATTTTTCTCCCCATTTAGCTCCCTCTGCCTGGATTAAGAAGTGAGAAGGATACCTCTTCAGCAGGTACTGTTCCTCTTTAAGCCAAATCAACCATACCTGGGGCAGGTGCACAGTCAGCCAGGTGCTTTGTCGCCCCCTGCTGGATACAGAAGGAGATCAGCTTAGATCTCGGCCACAGCAATAATCTCTAAGGGATATGGAGTCCTGCTGTATACCAGACACTGCTGTCAGTGAGGGCTCTAGAGGTGTCCACATCCTGGCTCCACCGTTTATTATCTTTGTGACCTTAGAAAAGTTACTTAAATCCCTCGTTGCCTCAGTTTATCTGTAAACTGGGAACAGTAATGGTTTCTACCTCCTTGGGTAGTTTTGAGGTTTGAGATACTACAAGTAAAGTGCTTAGCACATTGCCAGGAACATAGCCAGTGTCGTGTACACGCTTGTAAATTAAATTAAGAGAGAGGCCACCGCCACCATTGGTGCTGCCACGGATCAAGAAAGGGTGTTTGTGTTTAAGGTGGTCTCCAACGGCGGGTCCCCCAGGGTGAGATTATAGAGACTTTCCACCTGTGTTTGGTCCCTCTGTTTTCTTCGTTGATGCTTAGAAGAAAACTTCAGCAGCATAAACCATAGCCAAAGCTTTCAGTAAGTGTTTGGAGCTGCTGGGAGCCCTGTACTGGGAGCATTTTTTTTTTCTTTTCTTTTGAGACAGAGAGTCTCGCTCTGTCGCCCAGGCTGGAGTGCAGTGGCTCGATCTTGGCTCACTGCAAGCTCCTCCTGGGTTCACGCCATTCTCCTGCCTCAGCCTCCTGAGTAGCTGGGACTACAGGTGCCCACCACCATGCCCAGCTAATTTTTTGTATTTTTAGTAGAGACGGGCTTTCACCGTGTTAGCCAGGATGGTCTCCATCTCCTGACCTTGTGATCTGCCCATCTTGGCCTCCCAAACTGCTGGGATTACAGGCGTGAGCCACTGCACCCAGCGGGAGCATCATTTTAGTTGAATGGATTGATGAAGGAAAGAAATACTCTCATGTGGGAAAGTTCTCAGAAGAAAATGAAATTCAGAGCTGTGACACAGAGCAGCTCCGTGGGGAACCTCAGGTAGTGTGACCAGAGAAGGCTCTGAAGAGCTGAGAACTGAACAATGAAAAACACCCTTGAAGCTTCATTTTGCCTCCTCCAGAAGCCATCCCTGGCCGACTCCTCCAACAGGATATTGACCTCCACAGCCTCTGTGCTAGCCCCTGTTCAAGCAGCCACCATAAACACCACAAACACCACAGCCTCATCTGTGTGTTTGTTTGCTCCCCATCCCCTGACATGGGCACCTCCAGAGGGCACCCAGAGCTGCACACCCAGTGATGATCACCAGACCCCGGGTAATCAGCCCATGGAGAGCAGAGGAGCTGGAAAGAAGGAGAGGTGGGAAGGAGGTGGCAGAAGCCATTAGGGTGTCAATTGTAAAGGCCTGTAGGCTTCATCCTGTAGATGGGAAGGCACCCACATTGTCAGAGCAGGGCTGTTATCCAGTCCCATGTGGGTTTTCACCAGTGAGATCAGCCTCTATTATTTTGTGGCTATCCAGCATTCAACTCCTGTGACTGGCACCATGGTGTCTGCTTGGGGAGCCCCCCTCTGTGCACCTGGCTGGTAGGAGGTTGTGCTGCCTCCGATGGAATCTCTTCTTCCTCCTTCTGCCTTGGAGCTGTTGGCCCCCAGGTCCTCTCTCCCAGGATTAGAGCAGGCAGGGCAAAAAGCTGGGGTTTGAAGACTACATTCCTACAGCTGGGGAGCAGCAGGAACACAGAGACCATCCATCTGCTCAAATAAGGAAACAGCCTCTCTCTTTGCACTGTGATAGCATGCACAATTTACTGAGGACCTAGTATGTGCCAGGCTGTCTGATGAATGCCTTATATTTCTTTGCTGCTAGCAGCACTTTTCCCAGATGGCTGTATGGTTCGCCCATTACTTCATTCAAGCAGAATATCACCTCCCACATCTCTGCCCCATGGGGGTGACCCCTGAGTACCCTGCGCTTTCATGGCACTGTCTAGACCACCTCTTACTCTGGCTTTATTTATATGCCTAGAATGTGTCAGCACCCCCCAACTTTACATTGTGTATTTGTTGACTTTTGTTTGTCTGTCTTCCTCTTTGCACTGTCTGCCCCACAAGTAGGAATATTTGCTACTTAACAGCTGCATTTCGTAGAATGATGCCTGGAACATGGGCGGCCCTTGATGAATAATTGTTAGACACATGAATAATTGGATGATTCTCATGCACTCCTCATAAAAACCTCATTTTCCGGAAGAGAAAATTGAGATGTTGAGGGGTTAAGTTGCTTACCCAGCATCTAGCTGAGCGTCTAGCTGAGTGTCTGGCACTTATGTTAACACATGACTCCATTCCCTTTTTGTCTTCTCCCACATCTCCTCACTCCTGCTAATAATAGGCTCCTTTGCACTGATTTCACCTACATAGATTTCATCTCCATCCCAGCATTCCTAATACCCACTGCTATGCACGAGGTGGGCCTCACCCAGGCCAGTGATTCAGTGTTATCAAGGGGGCAGGAGGTGGGGGGCAGAATGGGTAGGACCAGAGCATCCTGACTGGGAGGAGCTGGAACATGGGCCTTGGGGCTGAAAAATTGATGTCTCCCTCCTCCTGCTGCCAAAGTCCTATTGACTCCCCTGCTGAACCATCAATCTGTTTGTGAATCTGGGGGCCAAGATTGTGGAAGAGGCTGCAAAGAGACAATCCATCCTACACGTGGGGAGACTGAGCCCCATTGCAGGCCTGAGAGGCTCCAAAGGCACATAGCCAGCTAGGGGCAGAGTTGGATATGAAATACCGCTAGGGCACTAGCGGGGCAACACACCCGGCTTTGAGTCTCGGCTCAGCCTCTTGCTGTGTGACCTTAGGAAAATGGTGAACCTCCCTTAGCCTATTTCCATATCTGTATGGAGATGATAATAATAATAATGCCATCTCATAGGTTACAGCAATCATATATATAACACATTCACATTTAGCAGAGCAACTGGCACATAGCATGCACTCAACACATGATAGTTATTTGATGATGATGATTATGGCGACAAAGATGTGTATTGGAATCCAGCCCTCTAGGATCAGAGGAATCTTGAAGATCATCAGGGCCACTGTTTCTCAAACTACTATGTGCATCCAAATTACTTAGGTATGAAACAGATGCCCAGGTCCCCCTCAAGACCTCCCAAGTTGGACTTCCTGGCAGAGGTGGAGGGAAGTCTATCCCATCTCCACTGAGTAGTGGCCAACTGTGCTCAAACTTCTCTCAGGGAGAGCAGCTCACTCATCCCAGGAGAGCCCCTTGCATTTGGGTACAATGGTGACTGGGACACTTCTTCCTCATACCAGTGAGAAATCAGCTGATAGAGGTTAGAGGGATCAGAGAAGGGAACAGTGGGTCCCCACTGTTCTGTGGGCCTTGATTTCTCCAGCTCAGAAATGGAGTAAGGCATGCCAGCTCTAAGTCTCTGTCTCTTCAAAAGGGGTCTATGGACTCCCAGGTTTCCAGAGAGGAATGCTTAGGGCTCCAAGAGTGAGAATTTCAAATGGTCTTTTTTTTTTTTCATTTTAACATGAATCTAACATCCTCATATTTCAAACTATTAGGATGACCTCATTATAACTGAGAACTGTCCTCTAATTAACTTTCCTGTTTGAGTTTGCATTTTTGCTTATGGTCATAAGGTTCCCAGGAAAACCACTTTTGTGATTTGGAGCCCAGGAGAAGAAAGCAGTAATTCACTGAAGCCCCTGCCCTGTGTGAAGAAAGGGTTAGGAGGAGGTGGGCTAGAGGAAAGGGGTTGGGAGGTTTGATTCATCTCATGACAGAGGGTGATAGATGGTGCCAAATTTAATGGGCCCCACGTGGTGACAATTGACACCATGATCAGGCTACAAGCTGCCACTTGGCTTCAGCAAAGTAACATTCTCTGGCATATGTCAATTATCATTCATTTAAAAGTTAGATTTTGTAGTGTTTATGTTAGTTTATATTTCATCTGGAACTTGCAGATTTTAACAGCATAAGAGCCTATGCTTAGTTTTATGATAGTACATATCTAAGCAATGGTGTACTAAAAATTAGTTAAACCACCATTGAGTGTGTTTATTGGCCAGGGGGAGTAGTGTACAAGTTTCCCCTTTCAAGGAGCCCACATATCCCTCAAGCTTGAGAAACAAATCCCTGTTGATTTTGAAGGACCTCTGCATTCCCATGGTTTGTGAGCCCATGGATGGATCATCAGGTGGATGGGATTGTTTTAATTGAATTTGAGGTAAAGACCATTGTGAGGCCATTTTATACCAAATACCACCCGGTGAATATGTGTGTGTGTGTGTGTGTGTATGTACTTTAGGTTCTGCTGGCACCAGAATCCCCTGCAGGAGGGCTTGTTAATGCTCAGAGGGATGCCCACAGCCCAGGTTCACATTCAGTCCATCTGGGACTGAATGAAATGCACCCCAAAATGTGCATTTCTAACAAGTTCCCAGGTGATGCTGATGGCCACCCTTAGAGATCCAGAAGATCATCATCTGTGGGCTGGGAGGCGGGACTCAGGTCCACTGGCCTCTGTCCAGCCTGCTCTGGAATCCTGGGTAAGCCCCTTGTTCTGGGTAAGCCTCTGGACTCCCTACTTCCCATTCCTGCAATAAGAAGCTGGGGCAATAAGAAGCTGGGACAAGTCTAGTGCCTCATCCAGGAGCACGCATAAGCTCTGACACCTGGTTTGCCATTCAGAGTCTAAAGCCTGGTGTCTTACCAGTGAAGTTTCATGTCCACCCAGGAAGCCCCTGGAGCAGGAGGGCAGTGGCAGTCTTAGCTCCCTGCTTTGGGGAGACAAGCTGCGGAAACAGAAAGGCACACTCCCACTCCAAATCCCATCTCTGGCCCTGTGACCTTGTGCAAGTGACTGGTCTCCAGGGCTTCCCCTCTGTTGTAGGGTCACTGAGAAGTCCCTTCTGGAAAGCACCTGGATCTGGTGGGCCCTCTCAGACTCATCTGTGCCCTCCCAGCCACACTTTGCCTCACCGGCCGCTGGCCATCCGCCCGTGGGCTCCTGGTCACCTCGGGAGGAGAGCACTTATCACCATTCCACCCCCAAGGTCTTCCTCAGGATAATCTCCGGCCCGGGTGATTCATCTCATGGGCTGGGCCCTTCCTCTCGGGCCTGAAATATCTCCCTCCCCTCACCATTCCTGGGTCATGCCTGTGCCCCCAGCCATGTGACTTCCTCTGGGGACTGGCCCTGGGCCCCTGCCCTCCTGCCAGCCCTCCAGTCTCTAGCTAGCGACCCATTCTGGGCCTGCCATATCAGGCAGGGCTCAGCTGGGAGGGAGGAAGCCCACAGCTTGTTGTGCTGGGGAAAAAGTGCATCCCCACGTCCGGCCCCCACCCTGGCCCAGCCACACCTCTGCCTTTAGTGGGCTGGGCTTCCGGCACACATCCTGGCATGTCCTGGCCTGTTTATCACTTAGTTGCCACCTGGCGCTCTGCCCCTCATGCACACACATTCCCTGGGAGGCTTCTGGGGCTGGAGCAGAGTGGTTGGCCAGTATATCCCCCAGCTTTAGTGAGGCTGCCTTTCTCTGGAGCTAAGGATGGCTTTTTGGAGAAGATAGATCTGATCATATACCCCAGTTTCACTGTGGAATTGCTGTGTGACTTTAGGCAAGTGAGTCTGCATCTCTGGGTCTTAGTTTCTCTGATTTTTAAATAGAAAGATAAATACCTCCATCTCCAGTTGTTGTGTGGATTAAATAAGATAATTACAAACAGACTGATGCTTGAACCCTACCTCCAACCACTTAAATCAGAATCTCTGTGGAGCATATAAAAAGCTTTCAGGGAGGTTCTAAGACACAGCCATGGATGGAACCCACTAGTATGGAATAGTTAATGGCTGAAGCTCTGGACTAGATGAGCATGGATTTGAATTCTGGATCTGTTACATAATTATGGAGCCTTGATAGATTATTAGCCTCTCAGAGCTTCTGTTTACTTGTGTGTAGGATGGGGATAATAGTAATTACTTCCTAGTACTGTTATGAACATTAAATGAAGTAATAGATACTAGGTACTTTGCACACAGTGACTATTCCCTAAGTAAGTCAGGTGAGGAGAGGACAAGCCCTTCGTTCACCAGTTTACACAAGGCAGCTGACTCTGTGCCTGGTCCCTCGATGGCACTTCAGATGAATATCTGTAAATGACTAAGTGTAGCTGTTTTCATTATTGTAGACTAAAAAGTAGTGAAAAATCTCAATTATCCTGAAGATAAACTTTTTTCTGTCTTGTTACTGACTTCAGAAACTACATCTCCCAGCATCCTTTGCAGCTAGGGGCAGCCATGACTTTGTTCTGTTGAAAGAGATGTAGGTGGAAGCCCCTGGGCTTTCAGTTCCTTGAGTTTCCCCTTCCTCTGGCAGCCATCTTGAGAAGGACGGCCAAATGGAAAACAAGAAGGGACATGATGGCATGGTTGAGCTGCCATAGCAGCCCCGCAGCCTGCCTCTGGGCTTTTTTTTTTAAGTGACAGAAAAATCTATTATTGTTTAGGCCTCTGGGTTGGGGGATTTTTGTTTCTAGTGGAAGAAAAACAGATGCATCGGGCCTCCTCATTGTCCTACTTTCTGTTCTTAGTCCTCCGTGTCCAAAAAAATCTAGAACCAGTCACCTGAATCACTAATTCCCTCCTTAGATCTCTAGGGCTGGGTTAGAGGCACTACAGGAAACCTGTCCAACCCTTAATCTGACCCCTTGAGGCAGAGTTAGCCCCGAGTCCTGTCCAGGCTCCTCTGGCAGCCCCAGAAAGTTCAAGAAGAGAGAGTGACTCCCTCCTTCCCTAGATGCCAATACCCAAGTCCAAAATCTCACAGCTGCCATGGGTCTCCTGAGCTCTCCCTCTGGAGAGGCAAATATTTGTCAGAATCTTGGCTCTGCACTGATTTGCCATGGGCAATGTGACTTTGAACAAGCCTTAATGTTCCTATCCATAAGGTGGGTCTATGGCAATCAAGAGATAAATCTAAATAAGAAACTCAGAAAGGGACACAGTGGCTCTTGCCTGTAATCCCAGCACTTTGGAAGGCCGAGGAGGGCAGATCACTTGAGGCCAGGAGTTCAAGACCAGCTTGGCCAACATGGTGAAACCCCATCTCTACAAAAAAAACAAAAAAATTAACCAGGTGTGGTGGTGCATGCTTGTAATCCCAGTTACTCAAGAGGCTGTGGCACGAGAATCGCTTGAACCCAGGAGGCAGAGGTTGC
This sequence comes from Gorilla gorilla gorilla, assembly GCF_029281585.2. Classification (NCBI taxonomy): domain Eukaryota; kingdom Metazoa; phylum Chordata; class Mammalia; order Primates; family Hominidae; genus Gorilla; species Gorilla gorilla. Next base: position 23,707,930 of record NC_086017.1, read on the forward strand.
GGTGAACTGAGATCATGCCACTGGCACTCCAGCCTGGATGACAGACCCAGACTCTGTCTCAAAAAAAAAAAAAAAAAAAAAAAAAAGAAACTAAGAAAGGGAAAAGTCAAGGTATGACTAGAGGTGAGCAATGCTAACAAACCAACCCAGAACTACGACTAAATATTCAAGGGAAGGGAGGTGGCAGAATATTACAAGGTCTGTGAATATTACAGACCTTGGCATTATAAAATCAATAGCACTGCTGGGTGCAGCAGTGGCTTATGCCTGTAATCCCAGCACTTTGGAAGGGTGAGGCAGGCGGATCACTTGAGGTCACGAGTTCAATACCAGCCTGACCAACATGGTGAAACCCTATCTCTACTGAAAACACATACAAAAATTAGCTGGGCATTGTGGTGGGCTTCTGTAATCCCAGCTACTCGGGAGGCTAAGGCAGGAGAATCGCTTGAATCTGGGAGGCGGAGGTTGCAGTGAGTCGAGATTGTGCCACTGCACTCCAGCCTGGGAGACAGTAAGACTCTGTCTCCAAAAAATAATAAATAAATAAATAAATAAATAGAATCAGTAGCCCAACGGCAGTATGTTAGGTGTGAGCATGATAGAAAGTGTGAAGGACTTAATTTTCTCATTCTTCATAACAGGGAAAAATAAATGCTAGGATTTAAACATGTAATTTAGCAGGGAGATGGCCCCTAATCTCTTAATGTTCTCCACAAACCTGGAGTGATCTTGTAAAAAATACTCATTTTGCTAACAAATCAAATATGTAAAGTTAACAACTGCTTTTATTTCACTCAAATTTCCTTTCCTTTGGTTAAATTCATATGGAAATATGCTTCATATATTTTATTTTTTAAATTGACATATACAGTATAATCTCATTTTAATAAAATTCCTTTCCTTCCTTCCTTGCACACTGCCTCTCTTCTTTCCTTCCTGTTACCCATCCTCCCTCTCTTACGTCTCCCATCCTTTCTTCCACTCCCACTCCTCCTTCCAAATATATACCTAGACAAACATCTGGAATGATGTTGCCTAATATTAATTCTAGGGTTTGGGGAACTAGGGTTTGTAATGATTGCCCTCCTGTCTCCATTTTGGCAACATTTTGCTATATAGCTTGAATGGTTTATAAAAGCACTTATCATTTTAATAAAGACAATATAATACTTTTTTTCCAAAAAATTATTCATATCCATTTTATGGGGTTCTCTTGAGCACTGAATGACATGACCAGGAAAGCACCTGGCACACTGTGGCAAGCACAAGTCCAAGATGGCCCCGAGATTTCTTTCCAGTGATGTACATGCCCTGTACATGCTGGTCCTTCTACCTGGAATGTTCTTTCCTTCTCCCTTTAGCAAATTTCTACTCATCCTTCAGGACCTAGTTCAACGTGAAGAAGTTCCTGACACCTACACCCAGCCAATCAGACCCTCTCTCTGGAGACTTAACGGGGACAGCAGAAAGGGTTAGCGTGCATTCACATAGCAGCAGTGTCCAAGGGTAACTGTTCAGAGGTCTTTGGCACCAAGACTACCTGGCACAGCCCAACTCTTGCTTTATTAAACCTTGTCTTCAGGCTTCCTGTATTCCACCACCTCCCCGGTATCCTTCCAACAAATTGTTTTTATTTAAAGTGGCCAAGTCAGTTTCTGCAGCTTGCAACTTAAGTACCCAACTGTTGCCCTGTCTCCCCAACATTGAGTTCCAGGCCCTCAGAAGTTTGTGGAATGAATTGAAGTCATGCGGAGGGTCATTGTAACAGGCCATCCTTCCTGCGACCCAACCTCCTGAAGGATGGAGCAGGAGACAGATACCTGTGCTGCCTCTGTGAGATGTCTGGAGCTGGAGGGCAAGGCACACACGGACAGTTCTTGCTTGCCAAGGAGCTCTGCCCATCTTAGGGAGGGGAAACGGCTCCAGAGGCTAGACCACGTGCTCAACGCCACACAGCCAGCGGAAAAAGCAGAGGGCCAGGCGTTTTTGCAAACATGCTGGTTTAATCCTCTGTGTGCGCCTCCATACACAGGGTCCTGACCTCGCTGTCCGCTCACTCGGGTGTCCCTTGCGTCCAAACTCCGCCTTACACACAAAGGGCGCTCAACAAGTGCTCACTGGCCCCTAATCCTCCCGCCGGGCCCGGGAGAGCAGAATTAGCAACAGCTGCATTTTGCAGATGGGGAGACTCAGATGTGCGAGGGCTACCCCAGGGCATCCAGGTGTGATGTGGGGGTCCCGAGGCGCGTCGCCAAGTCAAGATATCCCGGAGCTCAGTTCGTTCCTCTCAGCCTGCGCGGTGCCCACGATGATGGAAGACTTTGCAAGACCCCTCCTGGGTCGTTTCGAACCGAGCTGCCCTAGAGCTGTCGGGTAGGTGAGGGGGAGACAGGTGCACGAGCTGACCTTGTAGGTGACCGAAGAAGGGGAGGGAAGCAGGCCCGATGGAGCCGACCTGTACCTGACGCAACCCGCTGTGGGCCGAAATGGGAGCTAAGCCAGATGGAACAAACGACCCCCAACCCGAGCCCGGCGGGACGAACAGGACATCCCGCGTTGTTCCACCTGCCAAAGAGGGCGAGAGCGCGGGCCGACCGGAGCAGAGCGAGAGGGCGGGGCCAAGCGGAGCGGATGGGGCCGAGTGGACGAGCCGAGGGAGTGCGGCGCAGCCGAAAGTAGCCGAGTGAAGCCGAACAGAGACGAGGCGCGGGTCGGGTGGAGCCAAGCGGAAATGAGTGGAGCCGAGCGGGGCAGGGTAGAGCCGAGCGGAGCCGGGTGGAGCCGAGCGGAGCCGAGCGAGTGAGAAGCCGGAGACCGAGAGGGCCGGGCCGACTTGAAGAGGTGGGGATTGCCGAGGGCTGGTCTGTCGGCTCTGGAAATCCTGTCATACTGTCACTTTTGGATTCCGCCGTTTCCGTCCCAGCGGAAAACTAGGGCTCCTGGATTCCCCTGGCCCGAGTTGTAACCACCGACGAGAATCTTTTTCACTGGCGGCCTCGGCGTCGGCATTTTATAAAACGAGAGCGGGGAGGGCGGCCGAAGACGAGTGTGCGGAGCCTTAGGCCCCCCGCTCGGGTCCGCTTTTCGTATATTCGGGTAGGATCGGATGTGGTGTCTTCCGTTGAAGTCCCTCGGCTCCAGTTCACCTGGGAGCGGGTGGGGGTTCTGGGGAATGTCACTTTAAAGACTTTGCTTTTGGGGAACGGTCCTGGCGCCTCCTGTGTAGATGCTGTCACTTGAGGTCTAGAAAGGGTCAGTGCGTGACGCAGCGGACGCCGGGGAAGCCTGGTCTGGATCCCGAAGTCCAGCTCGTTTACCTGCAACAGGCTGCAGGTCCCTGCAGCCTGGCTGTGAAGGAATTATACACGGGGGGCTGCGCCTCTGCCCTTACCAGGGCAACCTCACTGAGCCCCACTGTTTATATCTGTAAGATGAGGAAAGCGATGCCTTCCTCTCAGGCTGCTGTGCAGCTGGATGGGGTGGGGGCTCTGTATTTTGACAGTGTTATCATGTAGTCATATATGGAAAAAATGTCCTTTTATTTTAAAATAAAAACATTTAGGTACCAGGCACTGTTCTAGGCAGTGGGGATATAGACGTGAACAAATCAACCAGTAATGCCTGCATACATTCTAGTAGGAGCTGCTGATCCAGTGGTTTGGCACAAGACTTCAGGCAGTGAACATGGGCATGAAGCACTGAGCCCTTAGGTATCTGATCCGTTGTCACCCACCGTGCCTGTGTGCTTACTGCTGAATTGCTCTAAAACACAGATCTGATCATGTGGCTTAGTTGCCAGCGCCTGTGAGATAAAGACCGTCAGGAGCGGGCCCTAGCCTACTTTTCCAGTTGCATCTCCCCATCCCGTCTGTAAATTTTCAGGAACACCTGGCCACTCACTCTTCCCAGTACATTCCTCTGCTGTGTATTTTCTAAGTGCTGAGCTCAATGTCAGACACGAGATGGCGCCAGAACTGTACTGAAGGCTTTCTCTAATGGCCGCGGAGTACTCCCCTACCTGTTAACTGGCTTGGTTATTGGAACCTTTAGAAAGCCCCTTAGCGTTTGTTTTATAGACAGCCCATATATTTTTTAGTATAAATCTCAATGAATTTTATGTATTGAATAAATTTTCTAGATATTAAAAAGAAGGGGAATATTATGAAACTTACTGCCCCAAGGGTTTCGGTACCATCATCTACTCCTCAGAGAGCAAGCCAGGCCGTTTTACTCAGAAGCTCATTAAGATTCCTAATTCACTCACAATCTCTTCCTACAGTGTTGTTGCCAGGATGCTTTAGGGAACTTGGCCAAGGTAGGGGAAATTCCCTTCTCTTGGTTGGGCTCTGATTTTTTAAACCAAGAATGATTTTTGTAAACCAAAAATTTGGGGAAATTTTCCCCAAAGTCCCATTTTCTCCCCAAGCTAGTATTAGGTAAAAATCAGATATTACCTGCCCTGGTTTCTCAGCAAAATTTATTTGAAATGTGTGAGATTGCAGGCACCTCCCCATCTGAGGAGGGGCCACGAAATGGAATTTCATCCAAAATTAAAACAGATGTGACCTGGTCTCTGCTGGCATCCTTTACAGATGAGTTTCCTACAAAGACAATCTATTGGGGTGGGGAAAAATCTTAGAACGATAGAATTAGTTAGTATTTCACCTCACTTTTTAAAATTTGTATTTGTGGCCGTGTAATGTAGTGTACACCATGAGTCAGTTGTATACATCAAACCTGTGTTTTTCCATGACGAAAAGATTGCTAGAGGACAAATGCCAAGAGCTTTGTTGGTTTTCCCAGGATCTTCTAGCCAAAGGGGAATCACTGGAACCTGAAGGGACCTCTCTAAGAATGTCTTCTGTAGGTTTTGTCTTTTCACATCTCAGCCTCAGTTTCTTCATCTATAAAATGGTACTCACAATGCCTTCTTCATGGAGTTGTGAGAACACAGTGAGATCTTGTGTGTAAAAAGGCTTTGAAAGCTGTGATGCCGGGACAGGATAAACAGGGCTCCTGTTAGACCACACAGCATCTTTGGGCACTGTGGAAATGGCACCCCTTTCTCCTGGTGGATTCAAACCCATGACAGGGTACATGACTTGGTGAGTTGAGCCTTACCGGATTTCAGTCCCACTTGCCCATTTGACCAGGCACCCTAAGGCAAAGTCTGCACAGGGTTGTGACAACCCTGTGGATCAAGTCCAAGTTCATACAGAGGAGCCTACCCTGACTGCCTCTCCCCTTCCCACACCCTGTGTTTCTACCAAACTGAAGCCATCAGTGTTTTGAAAGCAAAAGATCATTTCACCCCTCTGTGCCCTTGCATGCACCTTCCCTTACTCTAGGTGCTCTTGGTGAACTCCCATTCAGTCGTTAAGACCCCACTTAAGCAAGTCTTCGAGTCTATCTCATTTGATAACTTCTCCTTTTATGTCCCTCCTCTTCTTCCATCTGAGTACACTCCTCTATCCTAGCCATGATGCAATTATCTTTTCTGTTCTGCTTCTTCTGCTAGTTTTGGACAAAGATGAAGAAACGAATCTAGAGACTGGCTGACCTTGGATCTCAGGTAAGTCCATCTTCAGCATGTGAGCTTGTTAACACAGCAGTTTCTTGTGAAGAGCGGTCACTCTGGGAAGAAATTGCCAGACTGTGGAGCTGCTCAAGGCCAGACAGCATGATTTATTCACCTCTTGGTGCCTGGCTTGCACCATGCCCAGGGCCTGACTGTTGGGTGCTGGTAAGTAACTGTGGACTGATTTACTGACTGTGTCTCATAATTGCCTTCCTGCCCTAGCTGTGAACCAAAGCCGTGGAGATGAAGGAACTCTGGGAGTGAGTGAGGGAAGAGCAGTTGGTATACAGACAGGGTGTTCCAGCTGCAAGAGGAGGGGAATGCAGGAATTGTCTTTTAAATTTGTTATCTGCACCTGAACTACACATATTCTTTATCCTTGTGAAAAATAAAAATAATTGCAGATTAGGCTGAAATCCAGCCTTCACAGAGGTATCTGCTGTTCTAAGTGGGTCAATGTCTGCATGTGGTTTATATGTCTATTAGTGTACGTGCTAGCTGCAGTGCCAGAAAAGCTTCCAAATCTCAGTTGCTTAACACAAAAAAGTTTATCTCTTGCTCAACACACAGTGTGATGTGGTCAGGAGGTGACTCTGGGCAGCTGTTCCAGAAGGTGTCTCAGGGTCTAGGCTCAAAGTAATGCTCATCCCTTGCTTCTAACCTGTGGCAGGAAGATTGAGTGGGACATTTTAGGGGCTCAGCTAGAGGTAGCATATACTGAGTGTTGCATATTCCAACAGCCAGGACTCAGTCACACTGTCTTAAAGTAACTGCAAAGGAGACTGGGAAATGTAGTATTCTTATGTGGGGAAGATTTGTGAGCATCAAGCAGATCTTGCCACAATAGTCATGCCTATCAATAGGTTATATATTGTATTACATGATGGCATGAGTAGGCAGTAGAATAAAAGTGGTTGAATTTTGGATATACATTATTTTGGCTGTAGAGTAGTCAGGGCTTACTGATGGATATACATAGGGGATAAGGGATAAAAGAAACCAAATCTGATTCCTGAGTTTTGGCATGTGCAACATGGGGTTTTGTAACACCGGATTCTTGACAGAGAGGAAAAGAGACTTGGAGCAGGAAAAGTATTATTGGCGTTTTTTTTTGTTTTGTTTTGTTTTGTTTTGTTTTTGTGGGAGGAGTTCTATTTTTCCATTGTTAAGTTTGAATTGCCTATTAGATATTCATGTGGAGAGGTCTGCAAGCCACAGGAGAAGACAGGGAAGTAGATCTACATTTGGGAGGCATAGGCATGTGGACGATATTGAATGCCAGGAAGAGGGTGCAGATAGAGAAGCATGGAGAGCCTTTCTGTGAGTCCTGGGGCACATCAATATCTAGAGATGGAGCAGAGGAGAAGTCTATGACAGAGACAGAAAAGAACATCCAGTTAGGTAGATGGAAAACGAGGTAAATGTAATGACATGGATATCTGAGAAGAGATGATTTCAAGAAGAAAGGTGGGGCCACCTTGCATTGAAGACCACTAAGAAAGTGAGCAGGAGAGTGACTAAGAGGGAACCATTAGATTTGGCACCATGAATGTTACTTGAGGCTCTCAGTGGAACCAGTGTCCTGTCCTTCAGATGCAGGAAACAGAAGCCAGTTGGATGCATTCTGGGAGAATAGGAGTTGAGGAAATGGAGGCAACAACCATAGATAGATACTTTTTATGACTAAAGAGAATGAGATGAAAGGATACCCACCCAGGGTATTAACACTGGTGGGCTCTGAGATATGGGATCAGGCTCATTCAGGAAAGTCTGTATATTGTTCTCATTTGTGGCCACTGAACTCTGTTTTGCTACCATGCAAATCAGCTGTGAATTGGAGATATATTTTTTTAAAGTATAGAACTAAGACTCTTGGACTGCTGAGGGGCACTGTGTGTGTGTGTGTGTGTCTAGGCATGCTCTCAACACTTGGAGAGGCAGTTCATGACCCTGTCTTAGATTTTACTTCTGGCTCGTGCAGAGCTTCCTGGATAGCCTCAGGTGAGAACCTAGGGCCTTGTCATGTCTTTCCTAGCATACTTATAGTCCTGAGTATGCATGCTATTCCTATGCATGCTTAAAGCCCCCCATGGACACTTTGTCCCCTGGATTTTACTTTTTAAAAGCTTTTTTGGTTAGCTTGTTATTTGATCCACTCTTATCACTACCTCAGGCAGCTGCAGTATTAAACACTTGCCATTGATGATTTTTGATGAATGCCTGTGGAGAAAAGGCCTTTCACACTGCAGGAAATCTGAGTGAGGTAAAATAAAGAGAAGACCTTTGAGTGGCGCTTTCTTAGGAAGCTCCAGACAGATTAAATAAGGACAGTTCTCTAGGATTGGGGTGTTGGATGTGTTTCAACCTGTTCTTCCTCTCCAGTAGCTGCTAGGTTGCAGATTTTAACTGTGATTACTGATTTTTGATTTTCAAAGGTGCTGTGCAGGTGGGATAAAGTGAGTAAGAATAGAGCAATTTATATGCCAAAAGAAATGCTGTCCTTACCAATATTCAGTCATTTTCTTGAATAAATGCTCTCTGGATTATTATAAGATTTTGGTTAATTTCTAGAGTTCTGAAAGACTTGATTTCAATAATTATTGCCTGTGTTCCCATTGCTTTTATGGAGTAGGGGAGTTTTGGAGGTCCTTATTCTGCCATTCCCTTCTGACATCACTCTAGCTGCTATTTCTAGTAACTCTGTTTCCTGTCCAGTCCTCTTTGTGCTTACTCTCTGTTCTATATACTTTCTCTTTCATCTTTTCATCTTCCTTCTGATTATTTTATTGGCTTTCTGCATAATGCAAGATCATATTTGAAATTACTCAAATGTTATCTTCCCTGAATCGTTTATTTCTGCACCAGTTGTCTTACAATGAGTACTTTTTCGGCTAGGGAAGAGGTCATTTGCAATTGAGCTCTCAATAGTTCTAGAAGGTGAGACATGAAACATACAATAGGACAATTCTGAACAAGGGTATTCCTAAGTTGATTGAAAGAATATTCACAAGAAAAAGCTCTTTGTAAAATTTATTTCAAAATGAGGGGAGGGAGACTTGAAGCCAGATACATTCATCTTCAATAAAGCATTGACTGTGGAGAAAGGAAATGAATATAGTAAAATTGGAAGCCAGTTTTTATCTGAGCTCAAAGCTAATTCCTCCAAGGAAAGCAGCATCTCATAGTTATTTGAGGGCATTTGAAGTGTAATTTTGATACAGTTGAGAGAAACTGTGCTAGCAAGAAATATTATAAACATAAAAATGTGGGAAATCATTAGTTCAACCTATGCATGTGTAAAATTTTTTTAATATAATAATGTGGGACAACTTTCAGTTATAACAAACTTCATAAGACATCAAGAGGTTCATAGTGTAGAGGTTCCTATAAGTGTAATAAATGTAGGAAGGCCTTCACTAGAAAATTCCACTTCATTGTGCATAGAGAAGTCATACTGGAGAGAATTTCTATGATTTTAATTAAAGTAAAAAGCTACAGTACCAGGGGTTAAAATTCTTTAGCCACCCAAAATTTGTAGAAATGATAATCCTGATCAATATAACAAATATGGCAAAGCTTTCTTCAGTGGATAATACTTTATTGTATATCAGAAGAATCACACAGGAGGGGAAATTAGATTCCTATAGCTGCCAAAACAGATAAGCACAAATTGGGTGGCTTAAAACAACAGAAGTTTATTCTCTCACAGCTTAAGAGGCCAGAAGTCAGAAATAAAGGGATTTGGGAAGTTTGTTCCTTCTGGAGGCTCTCAAGAAGAAACTGTTCTATGCCCTTCTCCTAGATTCTGCTGGTTGCCAGTAATTTTTGGCATTGCTTGATGTGTAGCTATATCACTCCAGTCTCCATCCTCACATGGCTTTCTTCTCTGTGTGTGTCTCTGTCTCTTCTACTCTTCTTGTAAGGAAACCAGTCATCATATTTAAGGCATATCCTAATTTCAGTATGACTTTATCTTCAATAAGTACATCTGCAAAGACCCCATTCCAAATAAGGTTACATTCCAAGATTCTGGGTGGATGTGAATTTTGAGGGGGAGGTGGACACTATTCAACCCACTACAAACCCCATGAATGTAGTAAATGTGAGAAACCTTGTACCTGTAGCTCAGTTTCTGTACAACAATAGTAAGAAGTCCTTTGAATGCTAGCAATGTGGGCAGTTCTTTAACTATAAATCATCCTTCATTAGTATTGGAGAATTCATACTGGAGAGAATACAGTATAAACTGTAATTAGTGTGGAAATACTTTTCAAAATAACTTCTCTTTATGTAAAAACTCCTAATACTCCTAAATCTCATTAATATAGTCAATGTATTAAATTCTTTAGATACCTCATTAACCACAGAGAATGCACATTGAAGAGAAACCTCATGATTATGTCACAGAGCCTTTAGCTATAAAGACCTCATTTAGAGAGCAAATAATTTACACGGAGAAAACATGATCAATTTATTACATTCATCAGAATGTATAAGAGTTCATTAATTACTTGGCATGTAAAAACTCATGCACGTGGATAAACAACATGTGAGAACTCATACAGGTGAAAAGCCAGTTTGGGAAAATCACCTGGAAAAGAAACTTTGTAAATCACTAAATTCATCCTGAGTACATACTGAATTATTCTATTAATTTGGAAAATTTGGAATTCATGTAAACATATTCTAATAAATTGATATTATCAGATACCAAACTAAAAAGAAAAACTTATAAGCTTTAAGATTCTTCAGTATAGTGTTTATAATTTTTTGCATAATTTAAATTAATTCAGGTAACAGAATAAAAATTCAAATACACTGGAAAGGAATAGGAATATGATAGGGTATGATTCAGAGTCCCTACTCTCATAGTACCTTACTTTTATTTTTTAAACCAACAAGTTAGAAGGGAAACCTATTTATGAGGGTCATGTACCATATTTTATCAAATCAAACTTGTAATGAATTGTGAGATATGCCATTATTTTGTGTACCACTAAGACTTAAAAAACCTCCTAGACTATGGTATTTCATTGATTATAAGATGCATCATGATTCAGAGGTGTTGAAATGTGGGGGTATAAGTGAACCCTACAATGGAGTCTCTAAGCCATATGATAATTCAGTAATATTTCATTAGGTAGAGGGAAAAATGCATTGGATTTGAGCCCAAATTAACAAAATCTAATCTTTTCCTCTCTACCAAAAATCTTGTGCTGAAATAGTAATTGCACTTATTTCTGTAATATTTTGCTTTCTTTTCAGCAATCTTTTTTGGTATTTCAGCATCTGTATAGATGGTATACTAAGATTGATCACATTTGGTTGTTGAGGGGCCAGGATGGCTGATTGGAAGTAGCTGCAGTCTGTGGCACTCACAGAGAGGAATGAAAGGAGCAAGTGAATTCAGCACCTTCAATTGAGATATTCGGGGCTGACTAAGCAAATAGCTTGACCCACAGAGAATGAAAAGAAGCAGGGTGGGGTGATGACCCACTTGGGAGCAGCACCAAGCCAAGGGAACCCCCACCCCCAGCCAAGGGAAGTGGTGAGTCAATGCGTGACCCTTCCCCAGAAATTACACTCATCCCATGGATCTCTGCAAGCTGTGGATCAGGAGATCCCCTCATGAGCCCACAATACCAGGGTCTTGGGCTCGATACATGGCCTGTGTGGAGTCTTGGCAGAGTGGCCACTCAGGCACACACAGACACCCAGGAGTTTTGCATACTCCAGCCCCAGGATCTGTGGCAAGGCAGAAGATTCATCTGTGCATGTCCCTAGGAAGGGGGCTGAGTCTGGGGAGCCAAGTGGCATCATTCTGCAGGTCCCATTTCCATGGCATCTCACAGGTTGAGACCCAATGGCTTGGAATTCCAGCCAGCTGGCAGGAGTAGGCTGGAGTCTGCCTGAGTCTGGACCAAGTTCCCAGGAGTAGGGGTGGCTGCCATCTCTGTGGTTTGGTAGACTCAGTTGTTTCAGCCTGCCAGCTTTGAAAAATACAGGTGGTCTGAACAAGGAGGGGATCCCCACAGGACAGCACAGCTGCCTTGCCAGATCTTGGCCAGACTGCTTTTTTAAGCAGGACCCTGAACCATTTCTTCTCACTGGGTAAGACCTCCCTGCAGGGGCTTCAGCCACTCCAGCAAGTGTTCTATAGACAGAGCTCTGATCTCTCCCCCCAGGGAGAGCTTTGTCCCACAGAGCTCCAGGGGGAGGGGTGGCTACCATCTCTGCAGTTTGGTAGACTCAGCTGTTCCAGCCTGCTGGCTTTGGAGAATACAAATGGTCCGGATGAGGAATGGTCCTCCCCAACTCAGCTTACCTGTTCTACCAAAGGGCAGTCAGACGGCTTCTTTAGGTAGGTCCCTGATCCTGTTCTTTCCCACTGGGTGAGACCTCCTAGCAGGGGTCTTCAACCACCTCCTGCAGCCACATTCAGGCTGGCAACAAGTGAGTGGCCCCGGAGTTGGAGTTTCCGGAGGAAGGAGCAGGCTTCCCTCTTTGCTGTTTTGCAGGCATCACTTGTGATACCTCCAGGTATGGGAAAAACCGAGGCAACTAGGGTCTGGAGTGGAACCCCAGCAAACCACAACAGCTTTACTGAAGAGTGGCCTAACTGTTAAAACAAACAGAAAATAACAACATCCACAAAGATCTCATAAAAGTCAGCAACCTCAAAGATTGAAGGTAGATAACCCCACAAAGATGAGAAAAAATCAACACAAAAACACTGAAAACTCAAAAAGTCAGTGTGTCTTCTCCTCCAAATGACCACAACACCTATCCAGCAAGGGCACAGAACTGGGCTGAGGCTGAGATGGCTGAATTGACAGAAGTAGACTTTAGAAGGTGGGTAATAATGAACCTCACAGAGCTAAAGGAGCATGTTATAACTCAATGCAAAGAAGCTAGGAATCATGATAAGACAATACAGGTGCTGACAACCAGAATAGCCAGTTATGTTTCTCTCCTTTAGAGAGATTTAGAAGTCCTGGCCACAGCTATGAGCCTGTAAGATAAAGAAATCAAGAGTATTCTAGTAGGAAGAGAGGAAGTCATATTTTCATTGTTTACAGATGACATGATCCTATATCTAGAAAACTCCACTGTCTTGGCCCAAAAGCTTCTAAGCTGATAAGCAACTTCAGCAAAGTCTCAGGATATAAAATCAATGTGTAAAAATTGCCAGCATTTCTATACACCAACAACAAGCAAGCAGAGAGCCAAATTATGAATGAACTCCCATTCACAATTGCTACAGAAAGAAAAAAATATCTAGGAATACAGCTAACAAGGGAAGTGAAGGACCTCTTCAAGGAGAACTACAAACGGCTGCTCAAGGAAATCAGAGAGGACACAAACAAATGGAAAAACATTCCATGGTCATGGATAGGAAGAATCAATACAGTGAAAATGGCCATACTGCCCAAAGTAATTTGTGGAATCAATGCTATTCCCATTAAACTACCATTGACACTCTTCACAGAATTACAAAAAACTATTCTAAAATTTGTATGGAACTAAAAGAGAGCTTGAAAAGCCAAATCATCCTAAGCAAAAAGAACAAAGCTGGAGGTATCACGCTACCTGACTTCAGATTATACTACAAGGCTACAGTAACCAAAACAGCATGGTACTGGTACAAGAGCAGACACATAGACCAATGGAACAGAATAGAGAACTCAGAAATAAGACCACACACCTACAGTGATTTGATCCTCAACAAACCTGACAAAAACAAGCAATGGGGGAAGATTTTTTATTTAATAAGTGATGCTGGGAGAACTGGCTTTCCAAATGCGGAAAGTTGAAACTGGAACCCTTCCTTACACCATATGCAGAAATTAACTCAAGGTGGATTAAAGACTTGATGTAAAACACAAAAGTATAAAAACCCTAGAAGAAAATCTAGGCAATACCATTCAGGACATAGGCACAGACAAAGATTTCATGATGAAAATGCCAAAAGCAATAGCAGCAAAAGCAAAAATCGACAAATGGGATCTAATTAAACCAAAGAACTTCTGCACAGCTGAAGAAACAATCATCAGAGTGAATAGACAACCTACAGAATGGGAGAAAATTTTTGCAATCTATCCATCAGACAAAGTTCTAATATCCAGAGTCTACAAGGAACTTAAATTTATAAGAAAGAAAAAACCCCATTAAAAAGTGGGCAAAGACATGAAGAGACACTTATCAAAAGAAGACATACACATGGCCAACAAGCATATGAGAAAGAAGCTGAACATCACTGATCGTTAGGGAAATGCACATAAAAACCACAATGAGATACCATCTCATGCTAGTCAGAATGGCTATTACTAAAAAGCCAAAAAAAACAGATGTTGCGAGGTTGCAGAGAAAAAGGAATGCCTTTACACTGTTAGTAGGAGTGTAAATTAGTTCAACTGTGGGGATTCTTCAAAGATCTAGAGGCAGAAATACCATTTGACTTAGCAACCCTATTATTAGGTTTATACCCAAAGGAATATAAATCATTTAATTGTAAAGATACATGCACGTGTATGTTCATTACGGAACTATTCACAATAGCAAGGACATGGAATCAACATAAATGCCCATCAACAATAGACTGGATAAAGAAAATGTGATACATATACACCATGGAACACTATGCAGCCATGAAAAGGATCAGGACATAGATGAAATTGGAAGCCATTATCCTCAGCAAACTAACACAGGAATAGAAAACCAAATGTTGCATGTTCTCACTTACAAGTGGAAGCTGAATTATGAGAATACATGGACACATGGGGTGTGGGGAACAACACACACTGGGGACACGTGGGGACTGTCGTGGGGACAGGGGGAAGGAGAGCATCAGGAAAAATAGCTAACGGATGCTGGGCTTAATACCTAGGTGATGGAATGATCTGTGCAGCAAACCACCATGGCACACATTTACCTATGTAACAAACCTGCACATCTGGAACATGTCCCTTTGAACTTGAAGAAAAAGAATTGATCACATTTTCCTGGTTTCTCATATATTGAGTATTTTGAATTATAGTTAGACTTTGTGATTTGTTCTCAGTCCTGGCACATAAATCTTGAGATACCCTGTGTACTATAATTAATTATTTTGAATACACTGCACTAACTCATCTTGTAACATATTTTTAGTTTTAGTTTTTTTATATATATACTATGTATCCATAATAGTTACAGTTTATATAGGGTATATGAGATATTTTGATACAGGCGTGCAATACATAATAATCACACCAGGGTGAATGTAGTATCACTCACCTCGAGCATTTATCTCTGTGTTACAAACAATCCTATTAAAAATCAGAAATGAGATATTCCAACAGATGCCTCAGAAATAAAAATATTATAATTGACTATTATGAAGAATTATATACTAACTAATTGGATAACCTAGAAGGAATGGATAAATTCCTGGAAACATGCAACCTACCAAAACCAAATCAAGAACAAATAGATATCCTGAACAGACCAGTAACAAACAAGATTAAATTAGCAACGAAAAACTTCCCAACAAAGAAAAGCCCAGGGCCAGATGGCTTCACAGCTGAATTTTAACAAACATTCAGAAAGGAATTAATGCCAATGCCTCTGAAACTCTTTCAAAAAATAAGGCAGGAACCTTTCAAACTCATTTTATGAGGCCACCATTGCCCTGATACCACAGCCAAAGACATCACAAGAAAAAACTCACAAGCCAATATCCATGATTTATGTGGATGCAAAAATCCTCAATGAAATACTAGCAAACAGTTTCAACAGAACATGAAAAGTATTATACATCAAAGGCGAAGATGGTGGGTAGGAGATAGGGCTAATGGGCAGCTACCAAATGGATGGACGGAACAGCATGTGGAGACTTACACTGTGATCTTTTGCTCAAGAACCACTGCAGGAACATATCAGGAAAACCATAAGAATTCACAGATCCTTTGAAAGAAGTGACATGCCACTGCAAATTCTGTGCAACAAGTGAAAACCTATAGGTTCCCAAAGTGTGAGAGGGGGAAAACCTCCCTCTGAACACACATCCCCATTGGGGAATCTGAAAATCTAGATCATGAGAGAAGGATTTAACTTCTTGTATACTGTCAGTGGTTATATAAATTAGTACAATCATTATGAAGAACAGTTTGGAGGTTCCTTAAAAAACTAAAAATAGAGCTACTATATGATCCAGCAATCCCACTGCTAGGTATATGCATAAAATAAAGGAAATCAGTATTTTGAAGAGATATCTGCGCTCCCATGTTTATTGCAGCACCATCACAATAAGCAAGATTTGGAAGCAGCCAAGCCCAGGGAAGCCATCCCTGACTATATCTCACAGGGACCCTTGGGGAAGGCAGACAGTGGAATTGGGGAGGGGTTATGGGGCAAAAGAAGTTCTCAACTTAAATTGGTAGTGATTTCGACTGGGCACAAGTTTTCTTGAACAGAGTCTGGGGGATGAGCAGGAGCTGCTGTGGGTATGAATGAGTGCAGGAACACAGGAGCTGCTGCCAACAGAGCGGGCAGACAGAGAGGGGTGAGGTATGAAAGTTGTGCGTGCTTTCTCAGCAGGGTAGCTCATGGCCTGGGGCAAGGTCTGAGTGGGGCACTGTGGGCATGACACCAGCCTCACCAACTGCATGGGAGCTGGGTCAGGCCTCTTGCTACCAGCTATCCCCAACTTCCCTGGTGAACTGTATGACACAGCAGAGGCAGCCAAGATCCCCTCAGGAGCATACCCCATTGGCCTGATAACCACTCCCAACCCCATTATCTACAGTGGCTGTGGCAAGCCCTGCCCAAGGAGAGTCTGAGCCCAGACCTGCCTAACCCTGCCCCTACCTGCCTTGGTAGCCGAACACAAAACACAGAAACTCTTGGGAGTTTCATGGCCCCACCCATCACCTGAGAAACCTGGTATCCATGGCTGGGAGACCTGAATACAGATCACATCACAGGACTCTGCAGACATCTCCCAGCACCAGCCTGGAGCCTGGTAGCCCCCCTGGGTGGCTAGACCCAGAAGAGAAATAACAATCACTGCAGTTCAGCTATCAGGAAGCCCCATTCCTAGGGGAAGGGGGAGAGTACCACATCAAGAGAACACGCAAAGGGACAAGAGAATCTGAACAGAAGGCCTTGAGTTTCAAACCTCTCTGCTGAAATAGCCTACCCAAATGAGAAGGAACCAGAAAAGTAATTCTGGTAATATGACAAAACAGAGTTCTATAACACTCTCCAAAAATCACACCAGCTACCCAGTAATGGGTACAAATCAAGAAGAAATCTCTGAATTTCCAGATAAAGAATTCAGAAGGTTGATTATTAAACTACTCAAGGAGATACCAAAAAAAAAAGTGAAAATCAACTTAAATAAATTTTAAAAAATATAGGATATGGTTGAAAAAATCACCAGAGAAAGAGATATCATAGAGAAAAAACAATCACAACTTCTGGAAATGAAAGACACACTTAGAGATATAAAAATGCAGTGGGAAGTTTCAATAATAGACTAGAGCAAGTAGAAGAAAAAACTTTAGAGCTCAAAGACAAAGCTTTGAAATTAATCCAATCAGACAAAGACAAAAAGAAAAAAATTGAAAAAAATGAACACAGCCTTCCAGAAATTTGGGATTATGTTAAATGGCCAAACCTAAGAATAATTCATGTTCTTGAGGAAGAAGAGAAAAGTTTGGAAAACTTACTTGAGGGAATAATTGAGGATAACTTCTCTGCCCTTGCTAGAGATCTAGACATCCAAATACAAGAAGCTCAAAGAACACCTGGGAAGTTCTTCACAAAAAGATCATTACCTAGGCACATAGTCATCAGGTTATCTAAAGTCAAGATGAAGGAAAGAATCTTAAAAACTATGAGACAAAAACATCGGATAACCTGTAAAGGAAAACTTATCAGGTTAACAGCAGACTTCTCAGCAGAAACGTTACAAGCCAGAAGGGATTGGGGTCTCATCTTTAGCCTCCTGAAACAAAATAATTGTCAGCCAAGAATTTTGAATCCAGTGAAACTTAAGCTTCATAGACAAAAAGAAAAAGACAAAGTCTTTTTCAAACAAATTCTGAGAGAATTCGTCACTACTAAGCCAGCACTACAAGAAATGCTAAAAGGAGCTCTAAATCTAGAACAAAAACCTCAAAGTACACCAAAATAGAACCTCCTTAAAGCATAAATCTCACAGGGCCTATAAGACAATAATACAATGAAAAAAAAACAAGGTTTTAAGGCAACAACATGATGAATAGAACAGTACCTCACATCTCAATACTAATGTTGAATGTAAATTGTCTAAATGCTCCACTTAAAAGATATAGAATGGCAGAAGGGATAAACATCCATCAACCAAGTATCTGCTGCCTTAAAGAGTCTCACCTAACACATAAGGATTTACATAAACTTAAAGTAAAGGTGTGAGAAAAGATATTCCATGCAAATGGAAACCAAAAAGCAGGATTATCTATTCTTATATCAGACAAAAGAGACTTTAAAGCAGCAACAGTAAAACAAGACAAAAAGGGACATGATATAATGATAAAAAGAATAGTCCAGCAGGAACATATCACCATCCTAAATATATTATGCACCTAACACTGGCACTCACAAATTTATAAAGCAGTTACTACTAGACCTAAGAAATGAGACAGACATCAACACAGTAATAGTGGGGGACTTCAATACTCCACTGACAGCACTAGACATGAATCAAGACAGAAAGTCAACAAAGAAACAATGGACTTAAACTTTACCTTAGAACAAATGGATTTACTAGATATTTACAGAACATTCTACCCAACAACTGCGGAATGTAGATTCTTTTCTTCAGGTCATGGAACATTCTCAAGATAGACCATATGATGGGTCACAAAGCAAGTTTCAATAAATTTAAGAAAATTGAAATTATATCAAGTATCCTCTCATACCACAGTGGAATAAAGCAGGAAATTAATTCCAAAAGGAACCCTCAAAACTATACAAATACATGGAAATTAAATAAAATGCTTTTGAATGATCTTTGAGTAAACAATAGAATCAAGATGGAAATTAAGAAATTTCTTGAGCTGAACAATAATAGTGACATCAAAACCTCTGGGTTATAGCAAAAGTGGTGTTAAGAGGAAAGTTCATAGCATTACATGCTTCCATTAAAAAGTCTGAAAAGAGTAAAAATAGACAATCTAAGGTCACACCTCAAGGAACTGTAGAAACAAGAACAAACCAAACCCAAATCCAGCCAAAGAAAATAACAAAGAATAGAAAGAAATTGCAAAGAATAAAAAAGAAATAACAAAGGTTAGAGCAGAACTAAATAACAACAAAAAATACAAAAGATAAATAAAACAAGAAGCTGGTGCTTTGAAAAGATAAACAAAATTGATAGATCATTAACAAGATTAACCAAGAAAAGAAGAATAACTAAATAAGCTCAGTTAGAAATGAAATGGGAGACTGGGCATGGTGGCTCACATCTGTAATCCCAGCACTTTGGGAGGCTGAGGCAGGCGGATCATTTGAGGTCAGGAGTTCAAGACCAGCCTGACCAACATGGTGAAACCCCGCCTCTACTAAAAATACAAAAAAATGAGCCAGGCATAGTGGCACATGCCTGTAGTCCCAGCTACTCCGGAGGCTGAGGCAGGAGAATCACTTGAACCCAGGAGGTGGAGGTTGCAGTGAGCTGAGATCATGCCATTGCACTCCAGCCTGTGCAACAGAGTGAGACTCCATCTCAAAAAAAAAAAAAAAAGAAGAAGAAAAGAAATGAAATGGGAGATATTACAACCAATACCACAGAAATACTAAAGATCATTCAAGGCTACTATGAACACCTTTATGCACACAAACTAGTAAATGTAGAGGAGATGGGTAAATTTCTGGAAATACACAATCCTTCCAGATTAAATCAAGAAGAAATAGGAACTCTGAACCAAATGATAACAAGTACCAAAATTGAAACAGTAATAAATTTCCAACAAAAAAAAGTCCAGGACCAAATGGATTCACAGCGGAATTCCATCAGATATTCAAAGAAGAGTTGGTACCAATCTTACTGAAATTATTCCAAAAGATAAGGAGGGAATCCTCCTTAAATCATTCTGTGAAGTCAGTATCACCCTAATTCCAAAACCAGGAAAGGACATAACAAGAAAAAAAAAACTAAAGATAATATCCCTGATAAGCATAGATGCCAAAAATCCTTAACAAAATACTAGCTAACCAAATCCAACAGCATATAAAAAAGATAATACACCATGATCAAGTGGGTTCCATACCAGGGATGCAGGGATGGTTTAACATATACAAGTAAATAAATGTGATACATCACAAAAAACAGAAGTAAAAACAAAAATTATATGATCATCTCAATAGATGAAGAAAAAGGATTTGACAAAATCCAGCATCACTTTATGATTAACACTCTCAGCAAAATTGGCATAGAAGGGACATACCTCGAGGTAATAGGAGCTATCTATGTCAGACTCACAGCCAACATTATACTGAATGGGGAAAAGTTGAAAGCATTCCCCTTCAGAACTGGAACAAGACAAGGATGCCCACTTTCACCACTTCTATTCAACATAGTACAGGAAGTCCTAGCTAGAGCAATCAGACAAGAGAAAGAAATAAAGGGCATTGAAATTGGTAAAGAGGAACTCAAACTATCTCTGTAGATTAAATGATCCTATACCTAGAAAACCCTAAAGACTCATCCAAAAACCCCCTAGATCTGACAAATGAATTCGGTAAAGCTTCAGGATACAAAATAAATGTACACAAGTCAGTAGCACTGCTATGCACCAACAGTGACCAAGCTGAGAAACAAATCAAGAACTCAATCCCTTTTACAAAACAAATTTAGGAATATACCTAACCAATGATGTGAAAGATTTCTACAAGGAAAACTACAAAAAACTGCTGAAAGAAGTCATTGATGACACAAACAAATGGAAACACATCCCATGCTCATGGATTGGAAGAATCAATATTGTGAAAATGGCCATACTATCCAAAGCAATCTACAAATTCAATCAATTCCAATCAAAATACCAACATCATTTTTCACAGAATTAGAAAAAAAATCCAAAAATTCATATGAAACCAAAAAAGAGCCTAGCAATCCTAAGCAAAAAGAACAAATCTGGGGGAATCACATTACCTGATTTCAACCTATACTACAAGGCTATAGTTTCCAAAACAGCATGGTCCTGGTATAAAAATAGGCATGTAAACCAATGGAACAGAATAGAGAACCCAGAAATAAAGTGAAATACTTGCAACCAACTGATCTTCTACAAAGCAAACAAAACATAAAGTGGGGAAAGGACACCCTATACAACAAATGATGCTTGGATAATTGGCAAGCCACATGTAGAATAATGAAACTGGATTCTCATCTCTCACCTTATACAAAAATCTACTCAAGATTAATCAAGGACTTAAATCTAAGACCTGAAATCATAAAAATTCTAGAAGATAACATTGGAAAAACTCTTCTAGACATTGGATTAGGCAGAGTTCATGACCAAGAACCCAAAAGCAAATGTAACGAAGACAAATAGATGGGACCTAATTAAACTAAAAAGCTTCTGCACAGCAAAAGAAATAATCAGCAAACAGACAATCAGAGTGGGAGAAAATATTCACAAACGATGCATCTGACAAAGATTCAGAATCCACAAAATCTGACAAATATTCAGAATCCACAAGGAACTCAAAAAAAAATCAGCAAAAAAAGAAATAATCCCATCAAAAAGTGGGCAAAGGACATGAATAGACAATTCTCAAAAGAAGATATACAAATGGCTAACAAACATATGAAAAAAAAAATACTCTCAACATCACTAATTATCAGGGAAATGCAAATGAAAATCACAATGAGATACAACCTTACTCCTGCAAGAATGGCCATCATTTAAAAATAAAAAAAAAAATAGTTGTTTGTGTGGATGTGGTGAAAAGGAACACTTTTTTTTTTTTTTTTGAGACAGAGTCTTACTCTGTCACCAGGCTGGAGTGCAGTGGCACAATTCTGGCTCACTGCAACCTCCACCTCCCAGGTTCAAACGATTCTCCTGCCTCAGCCTCCCCAGTAGCTGGGACTACAGGCGTGTGCCACCACACCCAGCTAATTTTTGTATTTTTAGTAGAGATGCGGTTTCACCATGTTGGCCAGGATGGTCTTGATCTCTTGACCTCGTGATCCACCTGCCTCAGCCTCCCAAAGTACTGGGAATACAGGTGTGAGCCACTGCGCCTGGCCAAGGGAACACTTTTACACTGCTGGTGGAAATGTAAAATAGTACAAACCACTATAGGAAACAGTATAAAGATTCTTTAAAGAACTAAAAGTAGAATTATCATTTGATCCGGCAATCCCACTGCTGGGTATCTACCAGAGGAAAAGCAGTCATTATATGAAAAAGACACTTGCCCACACATATTTATAGCAGCGCAATTCACAATTGCAAACAAAATGGAACCAGCCTGAGTGCACATCAACCAATGAGTAGATAAATAAATATGGTATATATACACCATGGAATACTACTCAGCTGTAAAAAGGAATGAAGTAACGGCATTCGCAGAAAACTGGATGGAGTTGGAGAACGTTATTCTAAGTGAAGTAACTCAGGAATGGAAAACCAAATATCATGTTCTCACCTGTAAGTGGGAGCTAAGCTATGAGGATGTAAAGGCATAAGAATGATATAATGGACTTGGGCGACTTGGGGGAAGGGTGGAAGGTGGGTGAGGGATAAAAGACTACACATTGGGTACAATATACACTGCTAGGGTGGCAGGTGGACCAAAATCTCAGAAATCACCACTAAAGCAAACAAAAAACCACCTGTTCCCCAAAAACTATTGAAATAAATAAATTAATACATAAAACTCTAATTAGACTGATTAGGGGAAAAAAAGGAAAAGCACAGATCACCAATCAGTAACAAGAGAGGAGACATCCTATAATCATTAAGGGATGGTTAAGGATATCCAATATGTGTAACACATAATTAATTTGGAAAAAAATCTTTTTAATAAATAGTGCTGAAACAATAGGATATTCACATGCAACAGAATAAAGTTGAACTCTTTCATCATACCATAAGCAAAATGAATTCAAAATGGATCATTAATTGATATGTTAAATCTAAAAGCACAAACCTTCTAGCAGAAACTATTGAAGTAAACCTTCATGGCTTTGGGCTAGAAAAAGCCTTCTAAGATACAATAGAAAATGTATAAACAACAAAAGAAAAATAGATAAATTGAACTTCATAAAAATCGAAAGCTTTGTGCCTTAAAGAACATTATTTTAAAAAGTGAAAAGACAACCAAAGATATAACTGAAAATATGTGCACACCATATATCTGATAAGGGACTTGTATCCAAGGTATGCAAAGAGCTCTTACAAGTCAATAATAAAAAGACAAATAACCTAGTTTTTAAAAATAGGCAAAGGATCTCATCTTAATCTGTTTGGGATGCTATAGCAGAATGCAATAAACTAGGTGGCTTATAAACAACAGAAATCTACTTCTCATAGTTGTGGAGGCTGTGAAGTTCAAGATCAAGGCACCAGTAGATTCAGGGACAGGTGAAGGTCTACTTCCTGGTCCCTTTCTTCTCACTGTGTCTTCACATAGTGGAAGGGGTGAGGAAGCTGTCTAGGAATTCTTTACTAAGGACACTAATCCCATTCATGAGGGCTCCACTCTCATGACCTAATCACCTACTAAAGGTGCCACTTCCTAATACGATCACAGGAGGGGTTAGGATATCAACATATAAAATTTGGTGGGACACAAACATTCAATCTATAATGTATCTGAGTAGACATTTCTCCAAAAAATATATACAAATGGCCAAAAAAAAGATGCTTAATATCATTAGCCATTAGAAAATTTCAAATCAAAACCATGAGATACCACTTCATAACCACTAGGTGACTATAATAAAAATAAATGGAAGATAACAAGTATTGGCAAGGATGTGAACAAATTGGAACTTTCATATATGAGGATGTACAATGCAACTGCTGTGGAAAACATTCTTGAGATTTCCCCAAAAGTGTTAAATAGTTACTATATGTCCCAACAATTTCACACGTAGCATATACTCATGAAAACTGAAAACAGTTGTTTAAAAAAAGTGTACATGAATGTTCACAGTGGCATTATTTATAGTAGTCAAAAGTGAAACCAACCCAAATAAGTAATAATTGATGAATACAGAAATAAAATGTGGCATATCTATCTGAATCATTATTTTTCAGTAATAAAAATGAATGAAGTACATGCTACAACATAGATAGACCTGCAAACATAACGTTATGAGAAAGAAGCCAGCCACAAAAGTCCATTTATTGTATAATATCATTTATATGAAATGTCCCATATAAGAAAATCTATAAACATGTAAAATAGATTAGTAGTTGGAGGCCTAGATGGTTGAGGGGAACTGGGGAATGGTTGCTGAATGATATGTGGTTTCTTTTTAAGGTTATCAAAATGTTCTAAAATTGATTGTGGTGATGGTTGTACAACTCTGTGAATATTTTAGGATACTGAACCCACCAATATATAAAAATACACATCACACCTTCTTAAAATGGCATCAAAGAAACATGTACTACTTAGGGGCAATTTAACAAAACATGTAAGATATTTAGATTGAAAACTGCCAAATTTACTGAGAGATACTTTATTTTCAACTTTTATTTTAGAATCAGAGGGTACATGTGCAAGTTTGCTACCAAGGTATATTGTGTGATGCTGAGGTTTGGGGTATGACTGAACCTGTAACCCAGCTAGAAAGCATAGTACCCAAAAGGTAGTTTTTCAGCCCTTGCCTTCTCCCTCACTACCTCCTCTAGTAGCCCCAGTGTCTATTGTTCCCATCTTTATGTCCATACGTATTCAATATTTATCTCCCACCTATAAGTGAGAGTATGTGGTATTTGGTTTTCTGTTTCTGCATTAGTTTGCTTAGAGTAATGGCCTCTGGCTGCACCCATGTTGATGCAAAGGATATGATTTCATTCTTGTTATGGCTGTGTAATATTCCATGGTGTATTTGTCCCGTATTTTCTTTTTCCAGTCCACCATTGGTGGTCACCTGGGTTGATTCTGTGTTTTGGTCAAATGGTAGTTCAGCTCTTATTTCTTTGAGAAATCTCCAAATTGCTCTCCACAGTTGCTGGTCTTAAAATTACACTCCCATCAACAGGGTATAAATGTCCCTTTTTCTCTGCAGCTTTGCCAACATCTGTTATTAT
Organism: Gorilla gorilla gorilla; assembly: GCF_029281585.2. Classification (NCBI taxonomy): domain Eukaryota; kingdom Metazoa; phylum Chordata; class Mammalia; order Primates; family Hominidae; genus Gorilla; species Gorilla gorilla. The sequence goes on from NC_086017.1 coordinate 23,732,812, forward strand.
TATTTTTTTACTTTTTAATAAAACCATTCTGGTGTGAGATGATATCTCATTGTGGTTTTGATTTGCATTTCTCTGATTAGAAATGATGAGCATTTTTCATATGTTTGGGGGCCATTTCTATGACTTCTTTTGAAAAGTGTCTGTTCGTGTCCTTTGCCCAATTTTTAATGGGATTATTTGCTTTTTTGCTTGTTGATTTGTTAAAGTTCCTACTCATCTGACAAAGGGCTAATATCCAGAATCTACAATGAACTCAAACAAATTTACAAGAAAAAAAAAACAACCCCATCAAAAAGTGGGCAAAGGACATGAACAGACACTTCTCAAAAGATGACATTTATGCAGCCAAAAAACACATGAAAAAATGCTCACCATCACTGGCCATGAGAGAAATGCAAATCAAAACCACAATGAGATACCATCTCACAACAGTTAAAGTGGCAATCATTAAAAAGTCAGGAAACAACAGGTGCTGGAGAGGATGTGGAGAAATAGGAACACTTTTACACTGTTGGTGGGACTGTAAACTAGTTCAACCATTGTGGAAGTCAGTGTGGTGATTCCTCAGGGATCTAGAACTAGAAATACCATTTGACCCAGCCATCCCATTACTGGGTATATACCCAAAGGACTATAAATCATGCTGCTATAAAGACACATGCACACGTATGTTTATTGCGGCACTATTCACAATAGCAAAGACTTGGAAGCAACCCAAATGTCCAACAATGATAGACTGGATTAAGAAAATGTGGCACATATACACCATGGAATACTATGCAGCCATAAGAAATGATGAGTTCATGTCCTTTGCAGGGACATGGATGAAACTAGAAACCATCATTCTCAGCAAACTATCACAAGGACAAAAAACCAAACACCGCATACTCTCACTCATAGGTGGGAATTGAACAATGAGAACACATGGACACAGGAAGGGGAACATCACACTCTGGGGACTGTTGTGGGGTGGGGGAGTGGGGAGGGATAGCATTAGGAGATATACCTAATGCTAAATGACAAGTTAATGGGTGCAGCACACCAGCATGGCACATGTATACATATGTAACTAACCTGCACATTGTGCACATGTACCCTAAAACTTAAAGTATAATAATAAAAAAAATAAATAAATAAAATAAATAAAATAAAGTTCCTTATAGATTCTGGATATTAGGCTTTTGTCAGATGCACATTTTATGAATATTTTCTCCCATTTGGTATGTTGTCTGTTTACTCTGTTGATGGATCTTTTATTTTTCTGCAGAAGCTCTTTATTTTAAATAGGTTCCATTTGTCAATTTTTGTTTTTGTTGCAATTGCTTTTGGGGATTTAGCTGTACATCCTTTGCTAAAGCTGATATCAACAAGGATATTTAGGGTACTTCCTAGGTTTTCTTCTAGGATTTTTATAGTTCGAGGTCATAAATTTAAGTCTTTAATCCATCTTGAGTTGATTTTTCTATGTAATAGGTAGGGGTCCAATTTCATTCTTCTACATATGAATAGCTAGTTATCCCAGCACCATTTATTGAATAAGGAGTCCTTTCACCATTGCTTATTTTTGTCGAGTTTGTCAAGGATCAGATGGTTGTAGGTGTGCAGCTTTATTTCTGTGTTCTTTATTCTGTTCCATTAGTCTATGTATCTGTTTTCATACTAGTACGATGCTCTTTTGGTTACTGTAGCCTTATAGTATAGTTTGAAGTTGGGTAATGTGAGGCCTCCAACTTTGCTCTTTTTGCTTAAGATTTCTTTGGCTATTCAGGCTATATTTTGGTTCCATATGAATTTTAAAATAGTTTTTTTTTCTAATTCTGTCAAGAATAACATTGGTAATTTGATAGAAATACTGTTGTCTATGGATTGCTTTGGGCAGTATGGCCATTTTAACAATGTGGATTCTTCCAATCCATGAGCATAGAATATTTTTCCATCTATTTATGTCATCTCTGATTTCTTTCAGCAGTGTTTTGTAGTTCTCCTTGTAGAGACCTTTCACCTCCTTGGTTAGCTGTGCTCCTAGGTATTTTTTTGTGGCTATTGAAAATAGGATTGTGTTCTTGATTTGGCTCGCAGCTAGAATGTTACTGGTATGTGGAAATGCTACTGATTTTTGTAGATTGATTTTGTATCCCAAAACTTTACTGAAGTAGTTTATTGGTTCTAGGGGGCCTTTTGGTGGAGTCTTTGGGGTTTTCTGGGTATGGAATCACATCATCAGCAAAGAGAGATAGTTTGATGCTGTTCCTGCTTGGATGCCTTTTATTTATTTCTCTTGCCTGATTGCTCTGACATAGTACTTCCAGACCTGTGGTTAAATAGAAGTGGTGATAATGGGTATCCTTGTCTTATTGCAGGTCTCAAGGAAAAAAGTTCCAGCTTCTGCCCATTCTGTATATTGGCTGTGGGTTTGTCATAGATGGCTCTTATTATTTTGAGGTATTTTTCCATTGATGCTTAGTTTGCTGATGGTTTTTATCATGAAGGGATGTTTGATTTTACCAAAAGCTTTTCCTGTGTCTATTGAGATGATCATATGATTTTTGTTTATAATTTTGTATATGTGGTAAATCACATTTATTGATTTGCATATGTTGAACCAACCTTGCATCCCACGAATAAAGCCTACTTCATCATAGTGAATCAACTTTGTGATGTGGTCTTGGATTCAGTTTGCTAATATTTTGTTGAAGATTTTTGCATCTATGTTCATCAGGGATATTGGCCTGAAGTTTTCTTTTTTCTTTCTGTCTCTGCTAGATTTTGGTGTCAGGATGATGCTGGCTTTGTAGAATGAGTTAAGAGGTCCCTTCTCTTTGATTTTTTGGAACAGTTTTAGTAAAATTGGTTCCAGTTCTTCTGAGAGATCTTTTTAAAGACCTAAATAAATAGTGAAGTATCCCATGTTCATATATAGAAAGGTGTCACATTTCTGGAATTGCATTTCTCCCATATCAGTTTAAACATTCATTGCAAACCCAATCATAATCTCAGCAGAATTTTCTATAGAATTTGATAACCTTAATATAAAATGTATTGGAAATGCAAATGATTTCATTATACAAACAATCTTGAAGAAGAATCAATCTGGAGGACTTAAACCACCTTACTTCCAGTCTTGTTACACAGTGGCTCTAATTGCAACAGTGTGGTATTGTCAGGACAGACACAATATATTAATGGAATCAAATAGATACCAAAGAAATATACCCCTGTGTGTACAGTCAGTTGACTTCTGACAAAGGTACTAATGAATCCCATGAAAAGGAAAGTTTTTCAACAAATGATGTTGAAATAACAGGATGGATATGAGAAAAATGAACCTTGACTAGCACCTCACAGTATACACAAAGTTTAACTCAAGACAGTTAATTTAATGGCAGAAGCTAAGAATATAAAGATTTTAGCAGAAAATATAGGAGGATATCTTTACAATTTGCATAGGCAGAGATTTCTTAAGACAGTGGTCCCAACATTTTTGGCACCAGGGACCAGATGCGTGGAAGAGTTTTTCCAAGAACAGTGGTATGGGGGATGCAGGGATGGTTTGGGGATGATTCAAGCGCATTACATTTATTGTGCACTTTATTTCAATTACTATTACTTACTATGATGACTAATATTGAGTGTCAACTTGATTGGATTGAAGGATGCAAACTGTTGTTCCTGGGTATGTCTGTGAGGGTGTTGCCAAAGGAGATTAACATTTAAGTCAGCGGACTGGGAGAGGCAGACCCACCCTCAATCTGGGTGAGCACCATTAATCAGCTGCCAGTGCGGCTAGGATAAAAGCAGGCAGAGGAACATGGAGGGACTAAACTGGTTAAGTCTTCTGGCCTTCATCTTTCTCCTGTGCTGGATGCTTTCTGCCCTCAAACATCAGACTCCAAATTCTTCAGCTTTTGGACTCTTGGACTTACACTAGTGGTTTGCCACAGGCTCTCGGGCCTTCAGCCACAGACCGAAGGCTGCATTATCGGCTTCCCTACTTTTGAGGTTTTGGGACTTGGACTAACTTCCTGGCTCCTCAGCTTGCAGATAGCCTATTGTGGGACTTCATCTTGTGATCATGTCAGTCATTCTAATAAACTCCCCTTCATATATTCACCTATCCTATTAGTTCTGTCCTTTTAGAGAACTCTTGACTAATACACATATTCACCATAATGTAGAATCATTGGGAACCCTGAGCTTGTTTTCCTGCAATGGTCCCATCTAGGGGTGATGGGAGACAATGATAGATTATCAGGCATTAGATTCTCATAAGGAGCACACAGCCTACATTCCTTTCCTGTGTAGTTCACAATAGGGTTCGCATTCCTCTGAGAATCTAATGCCACTGCTGATCTGACAGAAGGCAGAGCTCAGCTTTGCCAGCTCACCTGCCACTCACCTCTGGCTGTGTGGCCTGGTTCCTAACAGGCCACAAACCATGGCCCAGGGGTTTGGAACCCCTGTCTTAAGACACAAAAGCAATAGCCATAACAGAAAAAAAAAAAAGATAAATTAGGTTTTATAAAAACCACATTTAATCATCAAAAGTCACAATTAAAAGTATTAATAAGAGGCATATGCTGAGAGAAAATATTCAGAAAGGATTCACCTGCTTTAGACTTGTATCTACATTGTAAAAAGAACCTCTTAAACTCAACTATAAAAAGATATACCCGGGCATGGTGGCTAACGCCTCTAATCCCAGCACTTTGGTAGGCTGAAGCGGGTGGACCATTTGAGGTCAGGAGTTCAAGACCAGCCTGTCCAACATGGTGAAAACCTGTCTCTACTAAAAATACAAAAATTAGCTGGGCATGATGGCACCCCCTTGTAATCCCACCTACTTGGGAGGCCGAGGCAGGGGAATTGCCTGAACCTGGGAGGCAGAGGTTGCAGTGAGCAGAGATCGCACCACTGCACTCCAGCCTGGGTGACAGAGCAAGACTCTGTCTCAGAAAAAGAAAGAAAGAAAGAAAGAAAGAAAGAAAGAAAGAAAGAAAGAACAACATGCCCTAATTTAGACTGACACTATTGATTTTCTGATGACAAATCTGTGAAAGTATGTGACTGAACCATTATGCAATGTTATGTACCTCACATTTATAAATAAGTAGATAGCTGTATTAATCATGTGAAATATTCCACAACTAGCTCTTAACAAATTTCTTAGTAGAATTTTAACACTTGGACCCCATAACTGGGAAAATATCCTTGCTGACTTAAAGAAGACATGAAAGGTTGAACTCCTATGGAGAACCACCTTTTATGGTAGAAGTGGAGCGATGTCTTCTAATTATATCTGTAGAAAAATTATTCTAATCTATTTAAATTATGAATATATTTACCACTATTTTCATGTGCCTAAGAATGAAGAGAGAAGAAATTTTGGAATGTGGTCCTGCTAATAATTGATGACTCTACTCACTTAGACTAGGTTTTTCTGGCATGAGTTCCAACTATATAAATATCTTCAGGGATTCAGAGAAAAAGTTTTAAATTCCATCAATGTCCTAAGAACAGAGATTGTTGAAAGTCTACTATTTTGGCATTCATTTCTCCTTGGTCTTTTAGGCATGAACAAATCTGAAAATTTATTAAAATAACGGCATTCTCTCAATCACATGTATGAGGAATTATATAATAATAAAAATTATGGTTGCAATTTCAGTGGAGATTATTATTTGTCAGGAACTATCTATATTTGATACGTTTAATTTTTTTGCATGCATACCATGATATGGTTTGGCTCTGTGTCCCCACCCAAATCTCAGCTTGAATTGTAGTTGCCATAATCCCCACGTGTCATGGGAGTGACCTGGTGGGAGGTAATTTAATCATGGGGGCAGTTACCTAATGCTGTTCTCAAGATAGTGAGTGAGTCATCATGAGATTTGATGGTTTTATAAGGGGCTTTTAGCCCTTTTGCTCAGCACTTCTCTTTGCTGCCACCATGTGAAGAAGGATGTGTTTACTTCCTCTTATGCCATTATTGTTAAGTTTCCTGAGGTCTCCCCAGCCCTGTGGAACTGTGAGTCAATTAAACCTCTTTCCTTTATAAATTACCCAGTCTTGGGCAGTTCTTTATAGCAGTGTGAGAATGGACTAACACAGTAAATCTGTACCAGGTAGTGGAGTGCTGCTGTAAAGATACCCAAAAATGTAGAAGCAACTTTGGAAATGGATAACAGGCAGAGGCTGGAACAGTTTGGAGGGCTCAGAAGAAGACAGGAAGATGTGGGAAAGTTTGGAACTTCCTAGAGACTTACTGAATGGCTTTGACCAAAATGTTGATAGTGACACAGACAATCAAGTCCAGGCTGAAGTGGTCTCAGATGGAGATGAGGAACTCGTTGGGAACTGGAGTAAAGGTGACTCTTGCTACATTTTAGCAAAGAGACTGGCAGCATTTTGCCCCATTCTAGAGATCTGTGGAAGTTTGAACGTGAAAGAGATGATTTAGGACATCTGGTGGAAGAATTTTCAAAGCAGCAAAGTGTTTGAGAGGTGACTTGGTGCTGTTAAAAGCATTCACTTTTATGTATTCACAAAGATATGGTTTGGAATTGGAACTTATATTTAAAAGGGAAGCAGAGCATAAAAGTTTGGAAAATTTGTAGCCAGATGATACAATAGAAAAGAAAAACCCATTTTCTGAGGAGAAATTCAAGCCAGCTGCAAAAATTCTCATAAGTAATGCGGAGTGAAATGTTAATTGCCAAGACAATGGGGAAAATGTCTCCAGTGCATGTCAGAGGTCTTCACAGCAGCCCCTCCCATCACAGACCCAGAAGCCTAGCAGGAAATAATGGCTTCATGGGCCTGGCCCAGGGCTTGCTGCTTTGTGCAGTCTCAGGAGTTGGTGCCCAGCATCCCAGCCATGGCTAAAAGGGGCCAATATACAGCTCAGGCCATTGCTTCAGAGGGTGCAAGCCCCAAGCTTTGGTGGCTTACACATGGTGTTGGGACTGCACATGCACATAAGTCTAGAATTGAGGTTTCAGAACCTCCATGTAGATTTCAGGGGATGTACAGAAATGCCTGGATGTCAAGTCAGAAGTTTGCTGCAGGGGTGGAGCCCACATGGAGAACCTCTGCTAGGGCAATGGGAAAGGAAAATGTGGGGTTGGAGCCCCCAGACAGAGTCCCCACTGGGGCACTGCCTCGTGGAGCTGTGAGAAGAGGGCCACCATCCTCCAGACCCCAGAATGGTAGATCCACTAACAGCTTGTGCTATGCATCTGGAAAAGCTGCAGACACTCAACACCAGCCTATGAAAGCAGCTGGGAGGGGAGCTTTACCCTGCAAAGCTACAGGAGTTGAGCTGCCCAAGGCCATGGGAGCCTATCTCTTACATCAGCATGCCCTGGATATGAGACATGGAGTCAAAGGAGATCATTTCAGAGCTTTAAGATTTGGCTGCCCTGCTGGATTTCAGACTTACTTGGGGCCTTGGCCCTTTGGTTTTGGCCAATTTCTCCCACTTGGAATGGGTGTATTTACCCAATTCCTGTACCTGCATTGTATCTAGAAAGTAACTAACTTGCTTTTGATTTTAAAGGCTCATAGGTGGAAGGGACTTGCCTCATTTCAGATGAGACTTTGGACTTGGACTTTTGGGTTAATGCTGGAATGAGTTAAGACTTGCTGGGACTGTTGGAAGGGCATGATTGTGTTTTGAAATGTGAGGACATGAGATTTTGGAGGGGCCAGGGGCAGAATGATATGAGTTGGCTCTGTGTCCCCACCCAAATCTCACCTTGAATTGTAGTTCCCATAATCCCCACGTGTCATGGGAGGGACCCAGTTGGAGGTAATTTAATCATGGGGGCAGTTACCCACACGCTGTTCTTGAGATAGTGAGTGAATTCTTATGAGATCTGATGGTTTTATAAGGGGCTTTTCACCCTTTTGCTCAGCACTTCTCCTTGATGCCGCCGTGTGAAAAAGGAAGTGTTTGCTTCTCTTTCTGACATGACTGTAAGTTTTCTGAGGCATCCCTAGCCCTGCAGAACTGTGAGTCAATTAAACCTCTTTCTTTTATAAATTACCCAGTCTCAGGCAGTTCTTTATAGCAGTATGAGAACAGACTAATACATAACATCTCTAGAAGTAAGTAATATGGTCCTTTGTATTTATAGGTGAGATAATCAGGGTTTAGATGTATAGGTGACAATTGTAGATCACACATTTAGTAAATGTCAGTTTGGGGTTTTAGTTCAAGGCATTTGACTTCAGAGTCCACACTTACCAACATCTAATCTCTTATGATTAAGAGTATTTAATCATACTCAGATACTCAGGAGGCTGATGTGGAATGATTACCTGAGCCCAGAAGGAGAAGGTTGCAGGTTGCGATGAGCCTTGATCACATACAACACTGCACTCTAGCCTGGGCAACAGAGTTAGTGAGACCCTGTCTCAAAAAAAAAAAAAAAAAAGTATTTGCCTGGCAATAAAGAAACCAAAATAAAGATAGCACTGAGATAATATAACTGTATACATGGCTATACCATTGATACTCATTGTATGAGGGGGTCTCATTTCCATGTCTGTGAAATTCTCCTGAATTGAATTCACCAAAAATAGTAGAGCTCTTCCTGTGTACTGTACCTGGAACTTTACCAGGTTTCTGCAAATACAAATGGAAACAACTCATTGCTCCTGCCTATGAAGAAGTAGAACTATGGTAAAAATAAGAAAATGGCTTCCCAATAATAGGGAGTTATACTATGGAAGTAATGTGGAAGCCCAGCAATGGGAATCATAGTCCGGCCATGATGGCATAGTCATGGGAGAAGAGAGAGGGTGGGGATGGCTTCCAGGAGGGTGTGAAGAGGGGGTCCAGTACTGAAGGGGGAAAAGTTGGATCAGGATTAATTCATGTAGTTTGATGATGGCAATAATGTTGGTTGAGATTGAAAGAAGTGGTAATATTTGTAATAAAGAATTTTTCTTGCTTTTCTTCTTAGACATTCACTATGTGCTTATTTTCCCCATAAGATGAATAAAAACAACAGACTTTCCAGTTTCATAGCCATAAGAAATGCTGCTTTCTCTGAAGTCGGCATTGGGATCTCTGCCAATGCCATGCTCCTTCTCTTCCACATCCTCACGTGCCTTCTCAAGCACAGGACCAAGCCCGCTGACCTGATCATTGGTCATGTGGCTCTAATCCATATCATATTGCTGCTACCCACAGAGTTCATAGCTACAGATATTTTTGGGTCTCAGGATTCAGGGGATGACATCAAACATAAGTCAGTTATCTACAGGTACAGGTTGATGAGAGGCCTCTCCATTTCCACCACCTGCCTGCTGAGTATCCTCCCGGCCATCACCTGCAGTCCCAGAAGCTCCTGTTTGGCAGTGTTCAAAGATTCTCACATCACCAACCACATTGCTTTCTCTTCCTATGGGTCTTCCACATATCCATTAGTGACAGCTTCTTAAGTCTCCACTCTTCCCATCAAAAATCTTGCCTCAAATAGCCTTACATTTGTCACTCAATCCTGTTCTGCTGGGATCCTGAGTTGCTTCCTTGAGCAGACAATTTTCACACTGATGACATTTCAGGATGTCTCCCTTGCAGGGCTCACGGCCCCCCTCCAGTGGATACATGGTGATTCTCTTGTCCAGGCATAACAGGCAGTCCCAGCATTTTCACAGCACCAACCTTTCTCCAAAAGCACCCCCAGAAAAAATGGCCACGCAGACCATTCTTCTGCTCATGAGTTGCTTTGTGATTGTGTATGTTTTGGACTGTGTTGTCGCCTCCTGCTCAGGACTGGTGTGGAAGAGTGATCCAGTCTGTCATCGAGTCCAGATGCTGGTGGACAATGGCTACGCCACCATCAGTCCTTCAGTGCTAGTCAGTGCTGAAAAATGAATGATCAAAGTCTGAACATCCATGTGGGAGAAGGACAATAAATCCCTAATTATTCAGTAATGCATAATGTCTCTTAAGATGAGCATATCCTTTTTAAAATGATTAATCCCATCATAGGGGATATGCTTTCTAGGTTCATTTAATCATATGGGGTTATGCTTTTTCTGTTAAGCCTATTTACTTTGAAACATGTTACTAAGAAGTATACAATAGACAATTTAACCCTATAACTACTGAGATAACACAAGGATCTAATTCAAACCATACACATAAAACTGGAGCTTTGAGTTTCAAACTCCAAATGACAAAACAGAGATGAGTGAGTGTCTGAAGATGGACCTTGGAGCTATGAAGATGCAGGGAGCTGGGATAATAAAAAGGCACAGGGAGGCTTTGGGGTGGCTGTGGTTTCTGCCTCACATGTGGTCCACATGCTGATATTTATCAATGTGTGTGCTTTTAGTATGTATACTTTAATTTTGTCACTTATAAACCAACAAAGCTGTTAATAAAATAGAAAGTCTGAATAGAAATACAACAAAGAGATGCGTTTGGTAATCAAAAAACTTCCCACAAAGAAAACCCCAAACCAGAAGGATTCATCACTGATAAATTGTGTCAAATATTTAATGAAGAATTAACACCAATGCTTCACAGAGTCTTCATCCTCCTCCGCCCTCCACAACAACAAATGACTACCTCTCCCCATGACTCAGATCTCTCCAGGGTTCACAGGGCAAAGTCCCCCAGAAAAAAACACCTTTCAGAGTCCCAAGACCCTGTCACTCTGCACTAAATCCCACCAGCGCCCACGGCCAAAAGGAAAACTTTCAAAATATGAGTTAGAATATCATTAAAAAGTCAGAAAACAACAGATGCTGGGGATGATGCGGAGAAATAGGAAAGCTTTTACACTGTTAATGGGAGTGTAAATTAGTTCAACCATTGTGGAAGACAGTGTGGTGATTCCTCGAGGATCTAGAACCAGAAACACCATTTGACCCAGCAATCCCATTACTGGGTATATACCTAAAGGATTATAAATCATTCTACTATAAAGACAATGCACACATGTTTATTTTGGCACTATTCACAATAGCAAAGACTTGGAACCAACCCAGATGCTCATCAATGATAGAATGGATAAAGAAAATGTGGCACATATGGAATACTATGCAGCCATAAAAAAGGATGAGTTCATGTCCTTTGCAGGGACATGCATAAAACTGGAAACCATCATTCTCAGCAAACTAACACAAGAGCAGAAAACCAAACACTGCAGGTTCTCGCTCATAAGTGGGAGTTAAACAATGAGAACACATGTACACAGGAAGAGGAACATCATACACCAGGGCCTGTTGTGGGGTGGGGGGTTAGGGGAGGGAGAGCAGTAGGCTAAATACCTAATGTAGGTGACGGGTTCATGGGTGCAGCAAACCACCATGGCACGTGTGTACCTATGTAACAAACCTGCACATTCTGCACATGTACCACAGAACTTAAAAGTGTAATTTAAAAATAAATTAATTTTTTTAAAAAAGAATCTGTCCCTCACCTGCTTTACCTCCTCTACGGCTCTGCATTGTTAGGAGAATAAAATCCAAAGTCCGTGTACTGTCCGCCCCTCTGAGTTCACCTCAACGTTGCCCTTCATCCAATGTGTATAACATCTCAGCCTTGCCCTTCTCTTGGAATGGTGGTGAGACTGGGGGATGTCCTTTGGGAGATGTGACTCCCCTTGTCGCCTGTATAGTGCCACACCCAGGAGGGGTTGGTGAAGAGGCTCTCAACCAGGCCTGCCCTCAGAAGGGTTAATGTGGCCTCTTCATCCCTTGGTTGCCATGGGGATAGTTCTTGTCCTTCAGGAAGCAGGGAGAGCAGTTCCCTATTTTGAAGAAGGCTTGAGGGGTTTTCCTCCAATCCACGTGCCCAGAGAGGGGCAGGAATCCTAGGGCCAGCTGCCCCTGCTGCTGGGTGTGTGACAGAGCTGTGCCCACACCCCGCCAGCCAGGAGGGGCTGTTTTGAAATGCAGCCTTGGGAAAAAGCCAAACAAGCCAGGGCAAGGAAAAAAAATGGCTGCCTGGAAGAAGAAGGTGGCCACTTCCTCCACAGACCTTGAATCCCACCCAGTGATAAAAATCCCACCCAGTGATAAAAACTCTGAGCTGACCCTGCCCAGCCTCCATATGTCATGAGATGTATGGAAAGGGTGGAGCACAGAACAGGTGCTCCGCAGGCATCCACTGTCAGCATTTATTACTGTCATTGCTATGACTGCCTGTTATTAGTGCCACTACCTGCCTCCTCACCTGGCTGATGCACTGGATGTCCAGGTTCCTTTGATCCCAACTTCTGGGATCAAAGCTGGGCATGGGCACAGCTCTGTCACATACCCAGCAGGCTCTGTGGTGGACACCTGGCTGGTCCTTGGATGGTGATGGTCCCCTTGACCCCCAATTCCAACACTCCTGCTGGGTTTTCACCACAAGGTTGCTGGCAGCTGCTGGCCTTCTGATCGTCCAAAGTAGATAGAGGGCAGGATAGAAAGAGCAAAAAGAAAGGGGGAGAGACGGAAAGCCTGCTCAGATGTTAACACTGCTGGCATCTGCCTTAGAAGTTCCTGTCCTTCACCTTCCAGGCTCCTCCAGAAAAGTACAGAGAGGCTCTTGCCCCCAAAAGGCAAAGCCATGGACCGCAAGCATTCACAGAGTAGTAAATGGGTGAATGGGATGCGAGTCCTGGCTGGGCTATAAGGGCAAGTCACTTCCCCTCTCTGGGCCTCCGGTTTTTCCATCTGTGAAATGGGTATATAATAACTCCTTTATACACTTCTTGGGATGAATATATATGTTAAAGGTTCAAGAAAGTAGCGATGATGGTCATCACCCCCACACATCATGTCTTTTGTGGGTATTTACAGTTACTCCCCCTGAATTCAGTGAGTGGCTGTGGCTCAGTCCCATAAATACAACCACCAGTATTGGCAGTGGGTGTTTGTAAAGCCAACAGTCTCTCCCATCCATTTTCTCTTATTAGGCACAGCAAACAAAGGAATAAGCATTTCAACTTCACAGCCCATCACTCCACACTATTGTATGGCTTCAGCTACACAAGCTCAGACCTGTCATTTTCCCAGCTGGCCTTGGTGCTATGATCTTTTTAAGTAGACTTTGCTTAGCATCAAAGCCCAAATTCAACAGTAGTGGAAAGGACTTAGCAAGCCTTGTCCCTGTTGTCCTCCCTTCTCCTTTGCAAGGGCCGACAGCGAAGAGTAACACTGGTGGTGAACTGAATTATCTGAGTCTCCCTCACCTGCTCCCACCCTGGGGGTTCTAGGATATTTTGCTTTTATTGCTAATCTCAGAAACAAGCTCAAGTTTTAAAAACATGCTTTCTTTTTCCATGAAACATTGAAGCAATTTATCTACTCACTCATTTGTACCCACATTTAAACACAGATATACCTGCTCCATGACCTCCGTCACCTCCCTTGACTCCATTACCTACACTACCTCCATCAACTCAATCCTTTCCACCACCTCCCTTGACTCCATCACCTATACTACCTCCATCAACTTAATCCACTCCATCACTTGTCCCACCTCCATCACCCGACTGCCTCTATCACCTCCACCACCTCCCTCAACTCCACCATCTCTACCACCTCCATCACCTCCCTTGGCTCTGTCATCTATACCACCTCCATCAACTCAATCCACTCCATCACCTGTTCCATGTCCACCATCTCCTTCGCCTCTTCCAGTTCCACCATGTCTACATCATCTATCAATTCTACCACTTCCAGTTCTTCCACCGAATATATTATGTCCTCCAGCTGCACCACAACTTCCACAACTACGTCCATCACCCTCTCCACCTCCACCACCACCACCTCGACCTCTCCACCACTAGTTTCTACTACCACCTCTGCCTCCTTCACCTCCAACACCACCTCCACCACCTGTTTCTGCTACTGCCACCTTCGCCACCTCTACCACCTCCACCATCACCTCCATCTCCATCCCTGCCACACCTCCATGCATGGACCCATAAAATGTATCAAGAGCCTAAGTAACACCAAATTCAGCCACAGATTTTCTATTCGAGTCACAAGTATTTCTCCACAGAAGCCTGGAGGATTAAGGACTCTGGGGCAGCTCAGAGATGGAAAGGACTTTGAAAGGATCAAATTCAGTTCCTAATTTTACAGCTGGGGAAATCAGGTCCGCCTCCAGCACCACCTCTGGACACTCCTCCAGCAGGCCAGGCCCTCTCCCACCTCGGTGAAGTCTTTGCCCCAGCGATTCCTCCTACTGGGAAGGCCTCTCCTCCTTTTGAACCCTCCGCACTGGGGTCCTCCTCTGAGCTCCCACAGGCGCCTGTGCGTTCCCATCCCAGCACGAGCCTCGGGGTAGCAGAACTATCTGCCTGTGTCTGTGTGGACAAGCAGACGGGGAACTCCTGGAGGGTGGAGGCTTGGTCTGAGTCATCTATGTCGCCGAGCACCAGGCAGGTACCTGTGAGGGGCTACGCGGTGTGTACTGAGTGGATCAGGAAAGGCTCCTCATTAACTGGGTCTCTCTTACCAATGTCACCTCCTCAGGGAGGCCTTCCTTGATCACCCAGTCTCTACTCCAGTGGTTCTCAAACCTGGAGGGTTTGATAAAACACGGGGTTTCTGATTCAGTGAGGCTACGGAGGGCCCCAAGAATGCGTGAAGCCCTCTGAGAGCCACCGCTCAGCTCCATTGCCCTGGTTTCCCTCCCTCGCTTTGAAATGGTGTCTCCAGCGACTTCCTCCCGTCTAAGCTCCATGAGGGCAAGAATTTGGGGCTGTCTTGTTCTGTGCTCAGCGCAGAGGCTGGCGCGGCACTGAACGAATGTCCAGAGTTAAAAATAAAGGGATAGATGGTCCGCTGGGTGAAGGAGCCAGGAACATCCCAGAAGCCCAACTCGCTTGAGTTCTGGTCCCTCAAACCTCACGAGCCTCCTGCCGTGCCCATGGCCACGGCCCCTTTAAATATGCGCAGGGACGCCCCGACCCTCGGCTTCCTGGATCCCTGACCCAGCAGGAAAACAAAAACAAAAACAAAATCTTTCCTCTTGGGGAGCGGAGGAAATGTCTAGGAGAGAACGGAGGTGCGGCTGCGGCTCAGGCAGAGGCGCAGGCGAACGCGCGGCGGCCAGAGCGCAGGGTTCCGGCGCGGAGCCCTGAGTCCGGAGCGGAAGCGAAGCCGCGCGCTGCCCCGGCCGCCGCCCACGCGACTTCCGGCGGCGCCGAGGCACGCGCGCCAGGGGTCCCGGCCTGGCGCTATAAGTTGGAGACCCCGGGACGCCCGGGACGAGCTTCCCAGGATTCCCCGACCTTCCCGTGCTGCTCGGCCTTGGCCGAAGCATGCGCGGCTCCGGGGTCCCCTCGCCGAGAATCGGGGTCCCCCCCACCGTCCAAATCGCCCCGCCTCAGGGACCCGCCTCAGCCTTGGCGAGGCCGCGCCCTGGCCG
The DNA here is from genome assembly GCF_029281585.2 of Gorilla gorilla gorilla. Classification (NCBI taxonomy): domain Eukaryota; kingdom Metazoa; phylum Chordata; class Mammalia; order Primates; family Hominidae; genus Gorilla; species Gorilla gorilla. The sequence continues at coordinate 23,748,197 of NC_086017.1, forward strand.
TGTGAGTCCGTATCCCACTCTCACGGCGGTCCCCAGAGTGAGGGTCCCTTTCACAACGGAGAAAGACGTCCCTTTCGCAAAAGCGACTTGGTCGGGTCCCCAAACCCTTGCCCTCCACTCCCAGACGTCACAGACAGGCCTCGCTCCCTTCTCAGGGGCCCCACCTGACTGAGGCTTGGCTGGACACAGTCCTGAAGCATGCAGATTCCAGACATGACCCCCAGCAGAAACACACATCACTGTTTCAAACCTTTGGTGTGTCATTCGTGAAGGGATGAGATGGCAGCTATTCAGTCATAGTACTCCAAGGGTCCCTGGCTCTACCCTCCAGTTATTCTAACTCAACGGTGAGTTCTCAGCAGAGGCTGTCTTCTCTTGACCGTAGGAGACCCTGCCGTCTGCAGTGCTATGCGTGTAGCTAGTGAGTACCCAATGGAGTAGCTGTAGAAGGGGGGATGTAAGCTCCATGAGGGCAGCAGGGAGGGTGACACCAAGTTCAGCCTTTTCCCATGGTTGCTGGGTCATAGAAAGTGTTTATCTGTAGCTGCTGGATGAATGAATGCACTGACCTGGACACTTCATTTGAGGAGCACAGGATTTCATTTGGTTGATTTTCATTAGTTGGGCTGCGTGTAGAAGAAAGGTCTGTTCACTTTGTTTACAGAATGAATCTTTAGTGGAAAATCAAGGGGTTTTAAAGATTCTGGTGGAGGGCATAAGCCTAAGACAAAGCGCGGGAGGTGGGCTTCACATGGGCGGATGGAACCATCTGCGGCGTCCCCTGCAAGTGGTGTGTAGGAGACTCTGAATGGCAATAAAGTTAATCGTACTTTTTCTCTTTTTCTTTATTTTTGTCCTCTAGATTTGCCAAAACCACCTGTCGCTCCCAAGCCAAAGACTACCAGTCCACTGAAGCCAGTGACCGCACCCAAATTCCCTTCCTTAGCCAGGCTCGAGAGTCTTCACAGTCCAAACTCCATGTTCACGGGTCCCCCGTGAACATTGGGGGCAATGAAGGCCCCCCATTGCCCCCAAGCCCAGGCTGACTGCCCCAAACGAGTGGAGAGCCAGTGTGTACCTGAATGACAGCTTGAACAAATGCAGCAACGGACGGCTGCTCTGTGTAGACAGGGGGCTTGATGAGGGGCCCCGGTCCGTCCCAAAGTGCTCTGAGTCAGAGACCGACGAGGATTACATCGTGGTCCTCAGGGCTCTGCTGAGGGAGGACGAACCCAAGGACGGGGGCAGTGTGGGGAATGCAGCCCTGGTGTCTCCCGAGGCCTCTGCAGAAAAGGAAGAGGAGCGTGAGGAGGGAGGCGAGGCATGTGGCCTGGAGAGGACAGGAGCTGGTAAGGACTTGGCGGCTATTGCTGCCCCAGCTGCAGTATTGCTGAGCAGGGAGGGTGAAGAAGGCACAGACCTCACTCCTGAGGACCAAGGAGAGGGCTGCGGATGAGCCAGGGACAGAAGAGCAGGTGTCCAGAAGTGAGGAGGAAGAGAAGCTGCTGCAGCCACACAGGGAGTGCAGCCTGGACAATGGCAGGCCTTGGGCTGGAAAGGTGGTCTTCCAGAGCGACCTCCTCCTGCCTCACATCCATGGAGAGGACCACAAGCCCCCCGACAACCCTGGGGAGGCAGAGGAGGATGATGAGGAAGGCTGTGCCAGGACAGACCCAGCGGGGCACATGAGGGTTCGGATCCTAACAGGCCCACTGAGGACATGGGAGAGGATGCTGAGGAAGCCAGCGAGGAGCCCCCTGAGAAGGAGGAGCTGGCCGGGGTCCAGGAGGCAGAGACGGCCATGGACAGCCCTGAGGTTCTTGAGGAGGGATGTGAAGAGGCCACAGGTGTCATAGGTGGGGAGCAGGTTGACCTTGGTGAACTACCTGACCATGAGGAGAAAAGCAACCAGAAAGTGGCAGCTGCCACCCTGGAGGACCGCGCACAGGATGAGCCTGCCGAGGAGAGCTGCCAGATCGTCCTTTTCCAGAACAACTGCATGGACAACTTTGTAACTTCCCTCACAGGAAGCCCCTACGAGTTCTTCCCAACCAAGAGCACCTCTTTTTGCAGGGAGAGCTGTTCTCCTTTTTCTGAGTCAGTGAATAGCTTAGAATCAGAGCAGGCACCAAAGTTGGGGCTGTGTGCGGAGGAGGACCCCGTGGTTGGGGCTTTGTGTGGCCAGCATGGACCCCTGCAAGATGGAGCGGTGGAGGGTCCCACAGCCCCTGATGTGGTGGTCCTGTCGAAGGAGGAGGAGGAGGAAGTGGGGGAGGAGGAGGAGGAGAAGGAGGAGGTCATTGTGGATGACATGCTGGCCAACCCCTATGTGAGGGGAGTGGGCCTGCTGGGAGGATGAGGGGGAGGAGGAGGAGGAGTTCGTGGATGACACTCTGGCCAACCCCTATGTTATGGGAGTGGGCCTGCCAGGAAGAGGAGGGGAGGAGGAGGAGGAGGAGGAGGTCGTGGATGACACGCTGGCCAGCTTCTATGTGATGGGAGTGGGCCTGCTGGGAGGAGGAGGAGGCTGTGGATGACACACTGGCCAACCCCTATGTGATGGGAGTGGGACTGCCAGGAGGAGGAGGAGAGGAGGAGGGGAGGAGAAGGAGGAGGAGGCCATGGATGACATGCTGGCCAGCCTCTATGTGATGGAAGTGAGCCTCCCGGGAGGAGGAGGGGGAAGAGGAGGAGGAGGTTGTTGATGACACACTGGCCAACCCCTATGTGATGGGAGTGGGCCTGCCGGTCTGGCAGCCCCTCGAGAAGGAGGGCAGGCTGCATTGGATGCCCTGGGTGGTTATGGCTCAGAAGAAGAAATGAACTGTGAAGGAGAAGGCAGCCTGGTCTCCGTGGACAGGAAGAACATCGACACAAGGGCCTGGCCCCACTCTGGGAAGGTGGCCAGAAACCGTCCCAGAAACTGCCCCCAAAGAAACCAGATCTGAGGCAGGTTCCTCAGCCCCTGGCATCGGAGGTGCCGCAGAGGAGGCAGGAAAGAGCTGTTGTCACTGAAGGGAGGCCCCTGGAAGCCAGCAGGGCATTGCCAGCAAAGCCCAGGGCCTTCACTTTATACCCTCGGTCGTTCTCCGTGGAAGGCCAAGAGATTCCTGTTTCCATCTCTGTGTACTGGGAGCCAGAAGGGTCGGGGTTAGATGACCACAGGATAAAGAGGAAAGAGGAACATCTTTCTGTCGTGTCTGGGAGTTTCTCCCAGAGAAAGCACCTTCCATCCAGCGGCACCTCCACGCCTTCTTCCATGGTCGACATCCCACCTCCTTTCGACCTGGCCTGCATCACCAAGAAGCCCATCACAAAGAGCTCTCCCTCACTCCTGATCGACAGCGACTCCCCGGACAAGTACAAGAAGAAGAAGTCATCCTTTAAGCGGTTCCTGGCACTGATGTTTAACAAGATGGAGAGGCCAGGCGCGGTGGCTCATGCCTGTCATCCCAGCACTTTGGGAAGCTGAGGTGAGCAGATCACCGAAGGTCAGGAGTTCGAGAGCAGCCTGGTCAACATAGTGAAACCCCGTCTCTACTAAAAATACAAAAATTAGCCAGGCATGGTGGTGTGCACCTGTAATCCCAGCTACTTGGGAGGCTGAAACAGGAGAATTGCTTGAACCTGGGAGGCGGAGGTTGCAGTGAGCCGAGATTGTGCCATTGCACTCCAGCCTGGGCAACAAGAGTGAGACTCCATCTCAAAAAAAAAGAAGACGGAGAGTAAATTGCATGTGAAGCTGTCTTCCTCCAGGTCCCTCTTCAGAATCCAGCTGCCACAGGCCTTCCAGGAAAGTCAACCAGAGAAGCCTCAATAACTCCCCTCAGCTTAAGTCTCAAACTGGGAAGCTCCAGGCTTCTGAATACCCTTCATCCCACATCTTTTATAGAGACGGCAAGAGGAAAGGTGTCTCCTTCAGCAGGATGGTGTCCAGAGTGGAGTCTTTCAAAGACCGCCCCTGACCGCCCTTTCTGCCCTTGCCACTGGCCAAGCCACTATCTATCTCCTTCCCCAGCGCTGACCATTCAGACTATGAGAACATTCCAACCATGAACTCGGACTATGAGAATATCCAGATTCTGCCCTGGAGGCCTGCAGGGCTGGTGTGTTCAGGAAGCTGTTTGAAGATCAGAGCAGAGCCCTGTCCACAGCAAACTAAAATGATGGCTATGTGGACATGAGCAGCTTCAACACCTTTAAGAACAATCAGCAGAGCACAGACCAGGACGCAGAAAGGTAGCTGACATTCTATTTCCTTTCTTGTTTGGTAGCTGTAACTATTCAAAAGGCAGCGTGGGTGTGGGGGACAGATGGACTTGCTTTCCAGCCTCGGGCTCTGTTTCCCACTAGCTGCACTGACTTGGGGTGAGTGGCTTTACATTTCTGAGCCCTAGTTACTTCATCCATGAAATAGGACTCATGCTACCTCACAGCAGATATTTAAGAATATCAGAGTAGATATTCTATGTGAAAGCAGTGTATAAAATGCAAAATATGGTACACGTAAGAGCATTTTTTTTTTTTTTGAGACAGAGTCTCACTCTGTCGCCCAGGCTGGAGTGCAGCAGCACCACGTCAGCTCACTGCAAACTCCGTCTCCTGGGTTCAAGCAATTCTTCTGCCTCAGCCTCCCGAGTAACTTGGATTACAGGCACCCACCATCATGCCCAGCTAATTTTTATATTTTTAGTAGAGACGGGGTTTCACCATGTTGGCCAGGCTGGTCTCGAATTCCTGACCTCAGGTGATCCACCCACCTCGGCCTCCTAAAGACAGCATTTTTATTTACATTATTTGGGGGACAGTTATATCTCCTAGGTAGATGGCTTTGTGACTCCCCTCTGAGAGTGTCACCAAGAGAGAAAGTTTTGGAATCTTGCCAAACTAAATATCTTTTTTTTTTTTTTTTTTTGAGACGGAGTCTCACTCTGTTGCCCAGGGTGGAGTGCAGTGGAGTGATCTTGGCTCCCTGCAACCTCTGCCACCCGGGTTCAAGTGATTCTCCTGCCTCAGCCTCCCAAGTAGTGGGGATTACAGGTGTCTGCCATCGCACCCGGCTAATTTTTGTATTTTTTTAGTAGAGACAGGGTTTCACCACGTTGGCCAGGCTGGTCTTGAACTCCTGACCTCATGATCTACCTGCCTCGGCCTCCCAAAGTGCTGAGATTACAGGCATAAGCCACCATGCCTGGCCCCAAACTAAATATCTTTCACCATCAGGAAAATAGCCTAAATTGAGATTGATACTTTTTATTGAGTAAATATACACTGTATTCAATAAGGAACTAGAAAAGAAAATTTATTTGAATTGTTTAAGGAGCTAATGGTGTGGCTCACACCTGAAATCCCATCACTTTGGGAGGCCGAGGCAGGTGGATCACTTGAGTTCAGGAGTTCGAGACTAGCCTGGCCAACATGGTGAAACCCTGTCTCTACTAAACATGTAAAAATTAGCCAGGTGTGGTGGCAGGCACCTGTAATCCCAGCTACTCAGGAGGCTGAGGCACGAGAATCGCTTGAACTCTGGAGGTGGAGTTTGCAGTGAGCCAAGACTGCGCCACTGCCCTCCAGCCTGGGTGACAGAGCAAGACTCAGTTTCAAAAAAAAAAAAAAGAGCTAATGGTGCTGTTACAGGAAAGGGGTCCCAATCCAGACCCCAAGAGACGGTTCTTGGATCTTAAGCAAGAAAGAATTTACGGTGAGTCTCTACAGTGCCAAGTAAAAGCAACTTTATTAAGAAACTAAAGTAGTGAAAGCACAGCTACTCCATAGAAAGAGTAGGGTGTTCCTGAAAGCGGAGGAATGCGTCCACCGTAGGTACAATGCTTGTGTGTGTGTGTGTGTGTGTGTGTGCGTATATATACACAAGCATTGTGTATATATATATTTTATATATATACACAAGCATTGTATATATTTTATATATACATATAAAATATATATACATAAAAAATTTTATCCTATATATATGATTAAAAATATTCTCGGGAGATGTGCTCTGCTACAAGGGTTTGTGATAAAGGATTAATTCTCTTAACTAGTATATTTTGCAAGAATTAATATTATTTTTAAAGCAAAATTAGGAATGCCTTTGTTCTCCAGATATCAGAATATCTGGACACTCCCAAGTCTGGTCTGTTTAGTAAACGTTATTAATTTGTTCCCTTAGCTGTAAACATCTGGAGGCTAGGAATGTCTAACCTTTTGGGAACGCAGTCCAGCAAGTCTCAGCCTCATTTTCCTAGGCCTCACTGGAAATGGAGTTGCTCTGGTTTGAATGCCTCTGACATATCTCCCCTCTCCCTTTACAAAAGGACCCTTAATCGTGGGGGTTGCAGAGGGATGAAGATCTGTCTTCTGTAACTTTTTCAGGCTGAATAGGGGCGATGATATTCCTGCCTAAATTAGGGTCTCTTGCATTCAGGGTAGGGAGAAGCTCAGTTAAAGAGCGTTGGTATGGTTAAGGTTGTTTATAACTCCCGAGTTCTGACAAAAGGTGATGCCTGGAAGATTAATAAGTGTTTAAGAAAGCATTGAGTGAGCTTGTCTTGCATTTCTACACAAAGAGTACAACTGCAATATATTCCACAACAGCAAAGCAAAATAGGTAAAATTATTCCAAGTAAACTAAACAGGGGCAGGAATATCATCGCCCCTATTCAGCCTGGGTCCTGGCCCAAGAACTGGGCAGTTGTTGGAACCAAGCTGATAAAGGCTTGACTGATAGCGCATTCATGGCAGAGATATGAGTGTCTAAAGCTTTTTTTTTTTTTTCTTGAGATGGAGTCTCCCTCTGTCACCGAGGCTGGAGTTCAGTGGCACGATCTCTGCTCACTACAAGCTCCGCCTCCCAGGTTCACGCCTTCTCCTGCCTCAGCCTTCCAAGTAGCTGGGACTACAGGCGCCCGCCACCACACCCGGCTAATTTTTTGTATTTTTAGTAGAGACGGGGTTTCACCGTGTTAGCCAGGATGGTCTCAATCTCCTGACCTCGTGATCCACCCGCCTCGGCCTCCCAAAGTGCTGGGATTATAGGCGTGAGCCACCGCATCCGGCCGTCTAAAGCTTTTGTAGTCTGGGTAATATTATGCGAATAGTCTGGAACATACACACAACATTCGGTTTTGATTAAAGCACAAGTTCCCTCCTTGGGCTGCTGTTAAAATGTCCAAAGCCATATGGTTTTGTAAGACTACCTGCCTAATCGGAGAAGTTTCCTCAGGAGGGTAAGGGCCTGGGGTGTATTATTGAAAACTGCAGCCGTGTGCTTCAGTAACAAGGCTTCAACTTGTAACTCGATACTGATTGTAGCTACCTGTGGGGAAAATACAGCCATTGAATAGAACCATTTTGTTGCCTATGGTGAGCTTTCACAATTTCCCAGTTAGATGGGAGAGAGTCCAATTTGGTGAGGTTAGATCTCCGGAGGTAAGGATGACCACATGTACGTACACCTTTTATTCCAGTTACAAGGTAAGTATGGCCAGCCATGAGTTCTGCAAGCCCATAACCAACCCAAGGAGAAGGGTAGGCACTTACATTTGGTAAGTTATCTTGCCATCCCATCCACGTTTGGTCTGTTAAAAGAAGGGTCTGATTACATTGTTGAGGTGACAGCCATCCCACATTATGGTTCCAGTTTGGTGGTGACTGTTGTGCCTTTTAAAACATAGAGGTGCTTTGCCTGATACCTGCACTCAAACACTGTCATTTGCCCAAGTTCATTATGTATAGCATAACCTAAAGTTGGGGTGGAGTTTAGCTGTTTTTTAATTAGATTAAAAAGGTGCTGTTTTGTTTCTTCATAGGAGTGGAAGGGGCTAAGTCCCGTGTGGCTATGATACATGGGAAAAGAGGGGCTATGTTTATAATGTTTAGTTTTCCAATCATAATAAAATCCCCATAAACTTAGGTTGGCCAGTTGAATATGCCAGGGCCACCCGGAAGTGGAGGAAAGGAGCAATTTTCCACATACCCGACGGTTTGATTTTGTAGAGAGGCCAAAGTCTGTGCCCACGCAGTAAATAAAATACTCTCTGCATGATTCCAACTTATACCCAAAAGTAGAATGCCAATCCATATCTTTATGTTACCCATCTCTTGTATTTTTTTTGAACAGGAGTTGGAGGTCACTGATTGGCTTACAGGAATAAACGTGATTAGTCTTTCATGTTCCGTCGGCCTGTGGGACTTTTTATAAGAGACGGGTTTAATTTGAGATAGGTGGACCCCGCTGTTTATTTTCAGAAGTTTAACTGCAGTTGGGGTACTTAGGATAACTTGATAAGGTCCCTTACATTTTGGGGAAAGTTGATCTGCTGGGGATCTTTTCTTTCATATTTTCAATAGGACCCAATCTCCTGGCTGGTTGTAACAAAATTCTCTTTCTTAGTGAAGGAAGGGAGTCTTTGATTTCCATATTTAAGGAGTGCTTTTTGCACTTATCCTAAGTTGATTACATAATTTTGTAGCTTGAAAGTATTTATGTTTATTAGGAGGTCTGTAGTTAAGAAAGGCCTTTCATACATTATTTTAAAAGAGCTGAGCTGCAGATTTCCCTTTGGGGTCACTTGAACTCGTAACAAGGCTACAGGTAATAAATACAGCCAGGTTTCTGATGTTTCTTGTCATAGTTTAGCAAGAGTTCTTTATATTTTTACCTTTCCATAAGTTATTGGGGCACAGGTGGTATTTGATTACGTAAGTTCTTTGGTGGTGATTTGTGAGATTTTGGTGCACCCATCACCCGAGCAGTATACACTGCACCATATTTGTAATCTTTTATCCCCCGCCCCCTCCCACTCTTCCCCTCAAGTCTCCAAAGTCCATTGTATCATTCTTATGCCTTTGCATCCTCATAGCTTAGCTCCCACAAATCAGTGAGAACATATGATGTTTGGTTTTCCATTCCTGAGTTACTTCACTTAGCATAATAGTCTCTAGTCTCATCCAGGTCACTGCAAATGCTGTCAATTCATTTCTTTTTATGGCTGCATAGTATTCCATCATATGTATATAAAAAATAAACTGTGATATATATATAATAAACTGTGATATATATATCACAGTTTGGTAATATGGTATTATTTGATATATACTATATATAAACTGATATATATAATAAACTGTGATATGTATATATCAGTTTGGTAATATGGTGTTATTTGGTATATATATTATATATAATAAACTGTGATATATATCGCAGTTTGGTAATATGGTATTATTTGGTATATATTTGGTGTGTGTGTGTATATATATATATCTACCTACCTAGATACACACACACACACACATATATATGCCAAATATATATATATATCACAGTTTCTTTATCTACTCATTGATTGATGGGCATTTGGGTTGGTTCCACAATTTTGCGATGGTAAATTGTGCTGCTATAAACATGTGTCTGCAAGTATCTTTTTTGAATAATGACTTCTTTTACTCTGGGTAGATACCTAGTAGTGGGATTGTTGGATCAAATGGTAGTTCTACTTAAGGAATCTCCACACTGTTTTCCATAGCAGCTGTACTAATTTACATTCCCACCAGCAGTGTAGAAGTGTTCCCTTTTCACTGCATCCACACCAACTTCTAATTTTTTTTGTGTGGTGGGTTGTGGGGGGGTTGTTATGGCCATTCTTGCAGGAGTAAGGTGGTATCACATTGTGGTTTTGATTTGCATTTCCCTGATCATTAGTGATGTTGAACATTTCTTCATATATTTGTTGGCCATTTGTATATCTTCTTTTGAGAATTGTCTATTCATATCGTTAGCCCACTTTTTGATGGGATTGTTTGGTTTTTCTTACTGATTTGTTTGAGTTCCTTGTAGATTCCAGATGTTAGTTCTTTGTTGGATGTATAGATTGTGAAGATTTTCTCCCACACCGTGGGTTGTCTGTTTACTCTGCTGACTGTTCCTTTTGCTATGCAAAAGCTGTTTAGTTTAATTAGGTCACAGCTGTTTATCTTTGTTTTTATTGCATTTGCTTTTGGGTTCTTGGTCATGAAATCCTTACCTAAGCCAATGTCCAGAAAGCTTTTTCCAGTGTTATCTTCTAGAATTTTTATAGTTTCAGATCTTAGGTTTAAGTCCTTAATTTATCTTGAGTTGATTTTTTGTATAAGGTGAGAGATGAGGATCCAGTTTTGGTCTCCTACACATGGCTAGCCAATTATCCCAGCACCATTTGTGGAAAAGGATGCCCTTTCCCCACTTTATGATTTTGTTTGCTTTGTTGAAGATCAGTTGGCTGTAAGTATTTGGGTTTATTTCTGGGTTCTCTATTCTGTTCCATTGACCTATGTGCCTATTTTTATAACAGTACCATGCTGTTTTGGTGACTATGGCTTTGTAGTATAGCTTGAAATCAGGTAATGTGATGCCCCCAGATTTGTTCTTTTTACTTAGTCTTGCTTTGGCTATGCAGGCTCTTTTTTGGTTCCTTATGAATTTTAGAATTGTTTTTTTCTAACCCTGTGAAGAATGATGGTGGTATTTTGATGAGGATTGCGTTGAATTTGTGGATTGCTTTTGGCAGTACGGTCATTTTCTCAATATTGATTCTACCCATCCACCAGCATGGAATATGTTTCCATTTGTTTGTGTCGTCTATGATTTCTTTCAGCAGTGTTTTTCAGTTTTCCTTATAGAGGTCTTTCGACTCCTTTGTTAGGTATATTCTGAAGTATTTTATGTATTTATTTATTTTTGCAGCTACTGTAAAAGGGATTGAGTTCTTGATTCTCCACTTGGTTGCTGTTGGTGTATAGAAGAGCTACTGATTTGTGTACATTAATCTTGTATCTGGAAACTTTGCTGGATTCTTTTATCAGTTCTAGGAGCTTTCTGGAGGAATCCTTAGGGTTTTTAAGGTAAACAATCATATCATCCACAAACAGTGACAGTTTGACTTCCTTTTTGCCTATTTGAATGCCCTTTATTTCTTTCTCTGGTCTGATTGGTCTGGCTAGGACTTCCAGTACTGTAAAGAAGAGTGGTGAGAGTGGGCATCCTTGTCTTTTCCCATTCTCAAAGGGAATGCTTTCAACTTTTCTGTGTTCAGTATTATGTTGGCTGTGGGTTTGTCATAGGTGGCTTTTATTATATTAAGGTATGTCCCTTGTATGCTGATTTTGCTGAGAGTTTTAATCATAAAGGATGCTGGATTTTGTTGAATGCTTTTTCTGCATCAATTGAGATCATCATGTGATTTTTGTTTTTAATTCTGTTCATGTGCTGTATTACATTTACTGACTTGCATATGTTAAACCATCACTGCATCCCTGGTATGAAACCCACTTGATCATGGTAAATTATCTTTTTGATATGTTGTTGGATTTAGTTAGCTAGTATTTTAGCATCCATGTTCATCAAGGATATCAGTCTGTAGTTTCCTTTCTTGGTTGTGTCCTTTCCTGGTTTTGGTATTAGGGTGATGCTGGCTTCATAGAATGAATTAGGGAGGGTTCCTTCTTTCTCTATGTTGTGGAATAGTGTCAGAAAGATTGGTACCAATTCTTCTTTGAATGTCTGGTAGAATTCTGCTGTGAATCCTTCTGGTCCTGGACCTTTTTTGTTGGTAATTTTTAAATTACCATTTCAATCTCACTGCTTGTTGTTGGTCTGTTCAGGGTATCTAATTCTTCCTGATTTAAGCTAGGAGGGTTGTATTTTTCCAGGAAGTTATCCATCTCTTCTAGGTTTTCTAGTTTATGTGCATAAAAGTGTTCATAGTAGCCTTGAATGATCTTTTGTATTTCAGTGGTGTCAGCTGTAATATCTCCCGTTTCATTTCTTAGGTTATTTGGATTTTATCTCTTTTTTCCTTAGTTAATCTTACTAATGGTCTATCAATTTTATTTATCTTTTCAAAGAACCAGCTTTCTGTTTCATTTATCTTTTGTATTTTTTTTGTTCCAATTTTATTTAGTTCTGCTCTGATCTTGGTTATTTCCTTTCTTCTGTTGGGTTTGGGTTTGGTTTGTTCTAGTTTCTCTATTTACTTGAGGTGTGACTTTAGATTGTCTGTGCTCTTTTAGACTTTTTGATGTAGGCATTTAGGGCTATGAACTTTCCTCTTAGCACCACCTTAGCTGTATCCCAGAGGTTTTGATAGGTTGTGTCATTATTGTCATTCAGTTTGAAGAATTTTTAAATTTCCATCTTGATTTTGTTTTTGGCGCAATGCTCATTCAGGAGCAGGTTATTTAATTTCCATATATTTGCATGGTTTTGAAGGTTCCTTTTGGAGTTGATTTCCAGGTTTTTTCCACTGTAGTCTGAGAGAGTGCTTGATACAATTTCAATTTTCTTAAATTTATTAAGGCTCATTTTATGGCCTATCACATGGTCTATCTTGGAGAAAGTTTCGTGTGCTGTTGAATAGAATGTGTATTATGCTGTTGTTGGATGAAATGTTCTGTATATTTGTTAAATCCATTTGTTCTAAGGTATAGTTTAAATCCATTGTTTCTTTGTTGCCTTTCTCTCTTGATGACCTGTCTAGTGCTGTCAGTGGAGTATTTTAAAGTCCCCTACTATTATTGTGTTGCTGTCTATCTCATTTCTTAGGTCTATTAGTAATTGTTTTATAAATTTGAGAGCTCCAGTGTTAGGTGCATATATGTTTATGATTATGATATTTTCCTGTTGGACAAGGCCTTTTACCATTATATAATGCCCCTCTTTGTCTCTTTTAACCACTGTTGCTTTACAGTTTGTTTTGTCTGATGTAAGAATAGCTACCCCTGCTCGCTTTTGGTATCCATTTGCATTAAATGCCTTTTTCCACGCTTGTACTTTAAGTTTATGTGAGTCCTTGTGTGTTGGGTGAGTCTCCTGAAGGCAGTAGATAGTTGGTCGGTGAGTTCTTATCCATTCTGTGGTTCTGTATCTTTTAAGTGGAGCATTTTGATATTTACATTCAAATGTATTGAATGAAATATTGAAATGTGAGGTACCATTGCATTCATCTTGCTCTTTGTTGCCTGTGTAATTTGTTTTTGTTGTTGTTTTGTTTTGTTTTTGTTTTTTAACTTGTATTTTTGTTTTATAGGTCCTGTGTGATTTATGCTTTAAAAAGGTTCTCTTTTGATGTGTTTTCAGGATTTGTTTCAAGATTTAGAGTTCCTTTTAGCAGTTCTTGTAGTGGAGGTTTGGTAATGGCAAATTCTCTTAGCATTTGTTTGTCGGAAAGTGACTGTATTTTTCCTTCATATATGATGCTTAGTTTTGCTGGATACAAAATTCTTGGCTGGTAATTGTTTCGTTTGATGAGACTGAAGATAGGGCCCCAATCCCTTTTAGCTTGTAGGCTTTCTGCTGAGAAATCTGCTGTTAACCTGATAGGTTTTCCTTTATGGGCTACCTGGTGCTTCTGTCTCACATCTCTTAAGGTTCTCTCCTTCGTCTTAACTTTGGGTAACCTGATGGCAATGTGCCTAGGTGAAGATCTTTTTGCTATGAATTTCCTGGGTTTTTTTTGTGCTTCTTATATTTGCAAGTCTAGGTCTCTAGCAGGGCCAGGGAAGTTTTCCTCGATTATTCCCCCAAATATGTTTTCCAAGCTTTTAGAATTGTCTTCTTCCTCTGGAACACCAATTATTCTTAGGTTTGGTCATTTAACATAATCCCAGACTTCTTGGAGGCTTTGTTCATATTTTCTTATTCTTTTTTCTTTGTCTTTGTTGGATTGGGTTAATTCGAAGACCTTGTCTTCCAGCTCTGAATTTCTTTCTTCTACTTGTTCAGTTCTATTGCTGAGACTTTCCAGAGCATTTCACATTCTAAAAGTGTGTCCAAAATTTCCTTACTTTTTTATTGTTTTTTCTTTAAGCTATCTATTTCCTTGAATATTTTTCCCTTCACTTCTTGTATCATTTTTAGGATTTCCTCACATTGGGCTTTGCTTTTCTCTGGTGTCTCCCTGATTAGCTTAATAACTAACCTCCTGAATTCTTTTTCAGGTAAATCAGGGATTTCCTCTCGGTTTGGGTCCATTGCTGGTGAACTAGTGTGATTTCTGGGGGGTGTTGAGCCTTATTTTGTCATATTACCAGGGTTGGTTTTCTGGTTCCTTCTCATTTGAGTAGGCTCTGTCAGAGGGAAGGTCTAGGGCTGAAGACTGTTGTTCAGACTTTTTTGTCCCATGCAGTATTCCCTTGATGTAGTAGTCTCCCCCTTTTTCTGTGGATGTGGCTTCCTGTGAGCTGAACTGCAGTGATTGTTATCTCTCTTCTGGGTCTAAGCCACCCAGCAAGTCTACCCAGCTCTGGGCTGGTACTGGGGGTGGTCTACAAAGAGTCCTGTGATGTGAACCATCTATGGGGCTCTCAGCCATGGATACTAGTGCCTGTTCTGGTGGAGGTTGCAGAGGATACAGTGGACTCCATGAGGGTCCTTAGCTTTGGTGGTTTAATGCTCTATTTTTGTGCTGGTTGGCCTCCTACCAGGAGGTGCTGCTTTCCTTAAATGACCTTTGTTTTCTGCTACTACGGTGGATAGGGAAGGACCATCAGGTGTGGGTGGGGGTAGGAGTGTCTGAGTTCACACTGTTCTTGGGCAGGTCGTGCTGTGGCTGCTGTGGGGGATGGAAGTGAGATTCCCAGGTCACTGGAGTTGTGTACCTAGGACGATTATGGCTGCCTCTGCTGAGTCATGCAGGTTGTCAGGGAAGTGGGGGAAAGCCAGCAGTGACAGGCCTCACACAGCTCCCAAGCAAACAGAAGGGCCAGTCTCACTCCCACCATGTGTCCCCCAACAGCCCGGAGTCTGTTTCCAAGCAGAGGGCCAAACAGGCTTGAAAACTTACCAGAGGCTTTCCACCTCCCAGCTGAGAGAGAAAGGGGATTTAGTTCTTCCCCGTGCCTGTGAAGTCTGCCAGGTTCGCACCCTCCCCCGAGTTCTTGCCAGGAGGCTTCTTGCCCCGTTCAAATTGTTACAAAGCTCAGCTAGAGAATTCCTTCTCCCTGCGGAGTTTTACTGCCTGCCCCTCTGGCCACCCTTCTGCGGGATCCCTGTGGTGTCAGGCAGGAATGGGCTGTTTGGGGACCCAGTGAGCTCCCAGGACCTTTCTGCTGCTTCCTCTACCTCTGTATTTTGCTCGGCTCTCTAACTTGACTCAGCTGCAGGTAAAGTCGGAAAGTTCTCCCACAAACAGAACTTCAGCTTCTCCAGTGGGGGCGTGTGTTTGGGAGAGGAGAGTCTCCCTTTCCCACTTCTGTAGTTGGGGCACTCACAGTATTTGGGGGGTCTCCCAGGTCCTGCAGGGGCACTGCTTCCTTCAGAGGGACTGCGGGTCCTCTCAGGATTGGCTGGTTTGTTCTTGCAGTGGATCTGGAGCTAAAATTCACAATGCAAGCCTGCATGCTGCTCTGTCCAGAGCTGCTATTTAGTCCTCAAGAGTTCTTTTTAGAGTTTGATTAGCTCTTTCTACTTTCCCTGAAGACTGTGGCCTCCACTCCAAGTGAAGGCAGTATTGAATTTCTAAGGCTGAAAATATGTTTTGGGTAATTGTTGCTGTGAAAGATGGACCATTATCACTCTGTAAGCTCTTAGGCAGCCCAAGTCTAGGAATTATTTCCTTTAGTAGGAGTTTAGAAACCTCAATTGACTTTTCAGACTGCATAGGAAAAGCCTCAATCCCGCTGGTAAAAGTGTCAACAAATACTAATAAATATTTAAACCCTTTACATGGGGGCATTTGAGTATAATTTATTTGCCAGTCTTTACCAGCGTATGTTGCCCTATGCTGAACAGGCCTTACTAGAGGAGGAGATAAAGATTAGTTATTTGGGTTATTCTGGGCACAGAGTTCACAGGCCTGAGTTACCTGCTTTACTATTTTAAGTAAGCTTTTTCCTATAAAAAGCTGAGACGTGAATTGAAACAGGGCATCTCTTCCCAAATGAGTAAAGTCATGCAAATGCTTAACTGTTTTCCACTGATTAGCACCTGGTATTAACAGTTTGTTGTTATTGATAGGCCAACCAAAAGGATCTTAAATTAAACCCTGACCTTTAGCCCATTGTCATTCCTCTTTGGTGTATGAGTTCTGTCATTACCGTGGCTGAGGGCACTAACATGCTGACAAATTCAGTTGGCTCCTTTAACACTGCTGCCTTAGCAGCTGCATCTGCAAAGGAGTTTCCCTTAGCCGCACTGGAGTCTCCTTTTTGATGTCCTCTGCAATGGATTACAGCTACTTTCTTGGGCAGCAAAACAGCATTCAATAGATTCAGAATTTTTAAATGATATTTTATAGGGGAACCGTTAGCAGTTAGGAGTCCCCGTTCCTTCCAGATAGCAGCATGAACATGAAGTAACAGAAAGGCATACTTAGAATCAGTGTGTTAATTCTTAAGTCCTTTCCCAATTGCAGGGCTCTAATAAGAGCTATTAATTCTGCATTTTGAGCTGAGGTAGAAGCTGGTAAGGCCCGGGATTCAGTTACCTCATGTTAACTGACAACAGCATACCCAGCTTTACTGTTTCCCTGGTGCACAAAGCTACTTCTATCTGTAAACCATTCTGCCTCAGAATTATCTAGAGGCTCATCATTTAAATCCAGATGGCTGGAGTATACTCGCTCCATAACTTGTATACAAGAATGATCTAGGGTAGGTGGATTCAAATAGGTAGGTGGATTCAAAGTTTGACATACTTTGTTAGGAGCACCTAGCAACAAAGCCTGATATTTTAATAAATGTCCCCCTGTCATCCACTGCTGTCCTTTAGCTTTTACACTCCTTGTACTTAGTGTGGGGCTAAAACATCCAGATGTTGTCCTAAAACCAGTTTATTGGCTTTATCTACTAAAAGAGCAGTTGCTACCACTTCCCTGAGGCATCCAGGCCATCCCAAAGGGAGATGGTTTAATTGCTTGGAAAAATATGCCACTGGTCAGGGAATATCTCCTAACTTCTGTACAAGGACACCTAGGGTGGTTCCTTGTTTTTCACCCACATAAAGGAAAAATGGCTTAATAAGATTAGGGATTCCTGGGCTGGAGCTGATCCCAGTTTCTCCTTAAGAGCATTAAAAGCCTGTTTACAGTTATTATCCTGTTCAAAAGGATTTACATCTGCTCCTTTTAGAGCCTCATATAAAGGCTTGGCTATATGCCCAAATCCAGGCACCCATAAACGGCAGAATTCTGTCATCCCTAGGAAAGCCCAGAGCTGCGTTTTAGTTTGGGGTTCTGGAATGTCCAAGGTAGCTTCCCTTAGTTCTGGCGCTATTGCCCAGGTGCCAGGGGTTAGGACATATCCTAAGCGTTTAACCTCTTGAGTTGAAATCTGGGCTTTATGCATCTAAACCTTATACCCATTAGCTCCCAGAAAATTTAGCAACATGGTGATATTTTCATTTGAGTTTCTTTTGGTTGGGCTAGAAATCAGCAGATTATCTACATATTGAATAATACTGCCCTTATTTAATTGTAACATCTTTAATTCTCTAGCCAGTGCATTTCCAAATGGATGAGGGCTGTCCCTAAACCCCTAAGGAAGAACTGTTCAAGTTAATTGAAAAACTAAATGACTATCAGAATCAGTCCACTTAATGAATTGTGAATCAGGGTGTACTGGAATGCAAAAAAAAAAAAAAAAAAAAAAAAAGGCTTTCTTAAGACCTAAGATCGTAAACCAATTGGCATCCCCAAGGACCTCGGCTAATGGCAGGTAGGGATTGGGCACTATATTATGTATGGGAATGACAGCCTCATTGACAATTTGAAGATCTTGAACAAATTTATAGTCTCTATTTGGCTTTGGCTTTTTAACTGGTAAGACTGGCGTATTACAAGGAGACTCACAGGGCCGTAGCAACCCAAATTGCAAAAACTTAGCTATTAATGGTTGGACCCCTCTTTGTGCCTCTGGCTTTAAGGGGTATTGACTCTTCCAGGGGTATGGGCTTAAGTTGGATGTAAACTGGGGAAACATTTAACATTTTGCCTGTAATCTTAGTGTCCCATACTATAGGATCTACTTGGGAGATTACTTCAATAGGTAAAGTAGATAAGCCCCCTATTGACTTTCCTCCCTTATCACAGGAAAGGAGGAGGAGTAGTTCCTCACCTGCCTTGTGATTTCCAAAAGATACCACTGTGTGCAGCTGAGTCAACAAATCCCCTCCCAACAAAGGGGTGGGGCACTCAGGCATGATAAGAAAGGCATGTGAGAAAACCAAAGTCTCTGAAGAACAGCTTAAAGGATAGGTCAAATGGCGTCTATGGGCTTGTCCATCTACCCTGTGACCATACAGTTTTTGGGTGACAGAGGCCCATTATAATGGGCGAAAACAGAGTAAGCAGTCCAGAAGGAAGTTAATATTCTTACCTGCCACATCAAGGGTTACTGAGGCTTCTCCAGAGATATGGCTAGTTGTCTGATGGAAACTGTGGCAAAAGGCCTTGGGCCCCCATCACTCTTGGGTTTGTCTGGCTAATTGGCCATTATTGGTTCAGGTGCCAATGGCTCCCTCTTCCAATGACCACTTTTCTTACAGGGTGCACACTGATTTATGCACAAGGCACAGTGACTCAGACATCCAGCTTTGGCCTTCCCACCTTTCAGCTTCCCTTGTTCAGGCCAAAGGCCAGGAGGGCAACCCCATCAGCTCCAGCCCAGGAGTCCCTAATCTGCAGCTAAGGCTGCAGCCAAGAGCTGCACCTTGGGGGAGGTCCATCTTGTTCTTTCTGCTTCCTCTGCTTTGTCCCTGTTATTAAAAACTAAAAATTCCAAATCCAGAAGCTGTTCTATAGGAGTTTGGGGACCCGTAGCTGCTTTTTATAGTTTCCTACAGATATCAGGGGCAGACTGGGTTATAAAATGTACTCCCAAAAGGGTTTGTCCTTCCCTTGGGGCAGAATCAGTGTTAGTATATTTCCCAATTGCCTCAACTAAATGCTTTTGAAACAAAGCTGGATTCTCATCTTTACCCTGAGAAACTTCCTTAACCTTTGCATAGTTAACAGGCTTTTTCATATATTTCTTCATCCCTTCCAACAAACAAGTGACCATATGAGCTTTCCTTCCCAAGTCTTCACTGGCCCTTTGATACTTCCACTCTGGATCTTGATCTGGAACTGCTCTACATCCTGCCATATATATTATGGTTTGGGTTGTGAGCCAATGCCTTATCTGCATGAGCCCTAGCTGTCCCCAAAACACATTGTTTCTCTTCCACTATACAACACAGAAACAACAAAACATGAAGATCCTGCCAAGTTAAACTATAGGCTGAAGTTAATTTCTCAAACTCATCTATGAATTGTCCTGGATCTTCAGAGAAAAGACCAAACTTCTCTTTGCATAGAGCCAAATCAGATATAGAAAAGGGAACATATACTCTCACAGTGCCTTCTTCCCCATTTGCCACCTCTTTAAGTGGACAAAGGTTTCCCGTTGGAGGTTGATATGAGGCTCCACTATGAGTGGTACTTGCTGGGCTAAGTTCTTCAGGGAGTGGTGGGTACAGAGTGGGACTAGACGGGAAAGAAGGAGGGGATGAAGGGTTCTCAATAGAGCTTTCAGGTGGACTAGAGGGAGAAATGACTGACGCATCTGAACCTTCATAGCTGACAGAAGGAGGTTCTGGTCTACCCAAAAATGCCCAATGAACCAGGCGAGGTTTGTATCAAAGGATCATCTAGTATGTCTAATTCTTTTTCTTCCTTTCTTCTCATCAAACATGATGCACATTATCCAAATAACAAATAAATTTATAACCGAGCCATGAATCTTAGATAAACCACAACATGGACTCCAACACAAAAAATGTTGAATAAGGCAAGGAAATGAGGAGGATTTAGATGGGAATAACCAGAGCAAGCAGATTCTGGGCAATAGCAGAGGAGCAAAGCCAGTTTGCCCGAATCCAGTAAGGGAAAGAAGTGTTTTGTTTTGTTTTTTTAGTGTGCAAAATGAAACAAAACAGCAAGGAGAAAAGTCCCCTGATTTCTATCCTAGTGCTTCTCGATCACACTTAATTGGCATAGCAGCAACAAAACATAACCACATTTGCCAGGCATGGTCGCTCACACATGTAATCCCAGCTCTTTGGGAGGCCAAGGTGGGTGGGTCACTTGAGGCCAGGGATTTGAGACCAGCCTGGCCAACATGGCAAAACCCCATCTCTACTAAAATACAAAACTTAGCCAGGTGTGGCGGTGGGTACCTGTAATCCCAGCTACTTGGGAGGCTGAGGTAGGAGAATTGCTTGAACCTGGGAGTTGGAGGTTGCAGTGAGCCGTGCCACTGCACTCCAGCCTGGGCAACAAAGCAAGGCTTCATCTCAAACAAAACAAAACAAAACAAAAAGCATCTATCTAATCTTATTGCTCATAGCTATTAAATACCAAATCTCAATCAGCAATTTTAGAGACAGAGTGTTTAATGCTTTTTGTGCCCTTCTGTGGTCAAGAGAAATATGTTACAGGAAAGAGGTCTCAATCCAGACCCCAAGAGAGGGTTCTTGGATCTCAAGCAAGAAAGAATTCAAGGCAAGTCTGCAGTGTAAAGTAAAAGTAAGTTTATTAAGAAAGTAAAGTAATGAAAGTACAGCTACCTCATGGATAGAGTAGAGTGTTCCTGAATATAAGAGGAGAAATGCGTCCACCCTAGGTACAATGCTTGTATATATATAGGATTAAAGAAAGATTTTCAGAAGATGTGCTCTGCTACAAGGGTTTGTGATAAAGGATTAATTTTCTTAACTACTATATTTTGCAAGAATTATTATTATTATTACTATTATTTCTTTTTTGAGACAGAGTCTTGCACTGTCACCCAGGCTGGAGTGCAGTGGCGCCATCTCGGCTCACTGCAAGCTCTGCCTCCTGGGTTCACGCCATTCTCCTGCCTCAGCCTCCCAAGTAGCTGGGACTACAGGCGCCCACCACCGCACCTGGCTAATTTTTTGTATTTTTAGTAGAGATGGGGTTTCACCGTGTTAGCCAGGATGGTCTTGATCGCCTGACCTTGTGATCTGCCCGCCTCGGCCTCCCAAAGTGCTGGGATTACAGGCGTGAAGAATTAATATTATTTTTAAAGCAAAATTAGGAATGCTTTTGTTCTCCAGATATCAGAATATCTGGAAACTCCCAAGTCTGGGTCTGTTTAGTAAACATTATTAATTTGTTCCCTTAACTATAAACATCTAGAGGCTAGGAATGTCTAACTTTTTGGGAATGCAGCGCAGCAAGTATCAGCCTCATTTTCCTAACCCTCACTCGAAACGGAGTCACTCCAGTTTGAATGCCTCTGACAGTGCCCTGAGGTAAATTTCTGAATGGAAGTCTTTAAGAGCTACATCCAAGCTGGTTTTTAAAAAAATTGATTCACGTTGGAAGTGAGAGCAAAACACTGAAGTGTTTTGAACAACAGTGGGGGTGTTCTGACCCCACCTTCCCAAGACTGACTGAATGCCCCTCATTGATCATCCCAAGTGGATAATTGCCAAATCTTACCATTCCTCATGGAATTGTGGACACAACTTAAAGGTGATACAGTTTGCCCTGAACCATCTACACTGTTTGGGGGCACCTGATCTGAATTAATGAAAAAACAAATGGTTGTGATTTTAAAAGAACCCTTCTGATTCTCTTCCTTCATGTGCAGAAACTTAAACCAGTCCTACACAGCTGTTGCTGCTAGGAATTCCTAGGGGACCCGCAGTCTTGCCTAGATAAGGATGATTTGCAATTAGCATTAGCTGTTGTTGGAGTAGAGCTGCTAGAAGTGTTTGCATGGATAATTCTCTTGAGTATTTTGCATGGTTCCCCATCCTAGCTCCATCTTCTCCTTACCCCGAGTCTGGGTGAGGCGATTAATTTATTAGTTCTTTCTAGGATGAAAAGATTTGTTTGTCAGAGCAAAGGTAAACACCTGCATGGCCCGAGGGACCAAGTTTAATTTGGAGAATGTGGACTCGTGCGAGCTGCAAGAGGGGTAGAGAGGCAGAGCCGACAAGTTTATTGCATTAATAACTATCCGCAGGAGTGGACAACACCTGGCCCCAGCTGAGTGCCTCCTAGCACTGAGGAAAGCAGAACCAAGCTTTGCAACAATGAACTCTCCGTGCTGGAAGAGACCGCCCACCTCTAACAGGTGCTTACCCAGTGTACTTGAAATCCTCCAGCACAGGGAACCCATCACTCCCAGAGCTGCCTTATCGGGTGCTGGGTACTCTGATCATGAGGAAGAGTTTCTTTCTGACTGAGGCATATACTGTTCCCCTCTAATACCCCTCCCCAACTCACGGTTCTTCTCTCTCAAGCCAGGTGAGGGAGCTTATTTCATCTTTTGTATGACAGCCCTTCACAAATTGAAATCTGCTTCTGTTGAATCACAGAATTTTATAGCTGGAGGAAACTTCAGACACAAGTCCTGTTACAGAAGAGGAAACTGGCACAGAGAGGAAATGGTGCTTGCATAAGGTCTCTGGGTAAGTTACTGGAGAAATCAGTGTGCAAACCCAGACTTCTTGACTTCTGGATCAGGAATTTGTAGTGAATTATGTGGGTGGATACCAGGTCTGGTTGTGCAGGCTGTGCATTGTACAATCACAACAGCAAGTCCTTCACCTTTTGGTCTATGTATGGTGCCACCTGGGGTGTGCAGTGCACAGGCTGCTTGGCTATATGTGAAGGACCTGTTGCCTTGGTTTGTACTTTTTTTTTAAAATTTTTATTTCAATAGCTTTTGAGGTACAAGTGGTTTTTATTTTTGGGGGCTTTTTTTGTTACATTGGTGAATTAAATAGTGGTGAATTCTGAGATTTCAGTGCACTGGACACTCAGCTAGTGTACATTGTACCTAATGTGTAATTTTTTATTCCCAGCCTCTCCCCCTCCCTTCCTCCCTCCCTCCCTGCCCTTCCTCCCTCCCTCCCTGCCCTTCCTCCCTCCCTCCCTGCCCTTCCTCCCTCCCTCCCTGCCCTTCCTCCCTCCCTCCCTGCCCTTCCTCCCTCCCTCCCTGCCCTTCCTCCCTCCCTCCCTGCCCTTCTTCCCTCCCTCCCTCCCTCCCTGCCCTTCCTCCCTCCCTCCCGCTCCTTCCTCCCTCCCTCCCGCTCCTTCCTCCCTCCCTCCCTCCTTCCCCTCCCTCCCCTTCCTCCCCCTCCCTCCCCTTCCTCCCTCCCTCCCTTCCCCTTCCTCCCTCCCTTCCCCTTCCTCCCTCCCTTCCCCTTCCTCCCTCCCTCCCTTCCCCTTCCTCCCTCCCTCCCTTCCCCTTCCTCCCCCCTCCCCTTCCCCTTCCTCCCCCCTCCCCTTCCTCCTTCCCTCCCCTTCCTCCCCTTCCTCCCCTTCCTCCTTCCCTCCCTCCCCCTTCCTCCCTCCCTCCCCTTCCTCCCCTTTCTCCCCTTCCTCCCCTTCCTCCTTCCCTCCCTCCCCCTTCCTCCCTCCCTCCCCCTTCCTCCCTCCCTCCCCTTCCTCCCCTTCCTCCTTCCCTCCCTCCCCCTTCCTCCCTCCCCCCTTCCTCCCTCCCCTTCCTCCCCTTCCTTCCCTTCCTCCCTCCCTCCCCTTCCTCCCGCCCCTTCCTCCCTCCTTCCTTGCCCTTCCTCCCTCCCTCAGTCCCTGCCCTCCCTCCCTCCCTCACTCCCTGCCCTTCCTCCCTCCATCCCTCACTCCCTCTCTCCCTGCCCTCCCTGCCCTTCCTCCCTCCCTCTCTCCCTGCCCTCCCTCCCTCCCTCCCCTTCCTTCCTCCCTCCCTCCCCTTCCTCCCTCCCTCCCCTTCCTCCCTCCCTCCCTCCCCTTCCTCCCTCCCTCCCTCCCTGCCTTCCTCCCTCCCTCCCTGCCTTCCTCCCTCCCTCCCTCCCTGCCTTCCTCCCTCCCTCCCTCCCCTTCCTCGCTCCCTCCCTCCCTTCCTCGCTCCCTCCCTCCCTCCCTGCCCTCCCTCCCTTCCTCCTTCCCTCCCTCCCTCCCTTCCTCCTTCGCTCCCTCCCTTCCTCCCTCTCTCCCTGCCCTCCATCCCTCCCTCCCTCCCTGCCCTCCATCCCTCCCTCCCTCCCACCCTGCCATCCATGCCTCTCTCCCTCCCACCCTGCCCTCCGTCCCTCTCTCCCTGCCCTCCCACCCCTCCTTCCCTCCCTCCATCCCACCCCTCCTTCCCTCCCTCCCACCCCTCCTTCCCTCCCTCCCTCCCATTCCTCCTTCCCTCCCTCCCTCCCATTCCTCCTTCCCTCCCTCCCTCCCATTCCTCCTTCCCTCCCTCCCTCCCATTCCTCCTTCCCTCTCTCCCTCCCATCCCTCCTTCCCTCCCTCCCTCCCACCCCTCCTTCCCTCCCTCCCTCCCACCCCTCCTTCCCTCCCTCCCACCCCTCCTTCCCTCCCTCCCTCCCCTCCTTCCCTCCCTCCCACCCCATCCTCCCTCCCTCCCTTCCTGCCCGCCCTGCTGAGTCTCTGAAGTCCATTATATCACTCTGTGTGCCTTTATGTACTCATAGCTTATAAGTGAGAACACATGGTTTTTGGTTTTCCAATCCTGAGTTACATCACTTTGCATAATTGCCTCCACCTCCATCCAGGTTGCTGCAAAAGAGAGATTACTTCATTCCTTTTTATAGCTAAGTAGTACTCCATGGTGTATAGTTATCACATTTTCTTTATTCACTCATTAGTTGATGGGCACTTAGGTTGGCTTCACATCTCACATCTTTGCAATTGTGAATTGTGCTGCTGTAAACATATATGTGTGCAAGTGTCTTTTTCATATAATGATCTTTTTTCCTTTAAGTTAGATACCCAGTAGTGGGATTGCAGGATTGAATGATAGAGTTACTTTTAGCTATTTAAGGAATCTTCATATTGTTTTCCATAGAGATTGTACTAATTTACATTCCCACCAGCAGTGTATAAGCATTCCCTTTTTACCACACCCATGCCAGCATCTGTTGTTTTATAACTTTTTAATGGCCATTCTAACAGGAGTAAGGTGGTATCTCATTGTGGTTTTAATTTGCATTTCCCTGATGATTAGTACTGTTGAGCATTTTTTTCATATGTTTGTTGGCTATTGTATATCTTCTTTTTAGAAATGTGTATTCATGTCCTTTGCCCGCTTTTTGATGAGATTTTTTTCTTGTTTGAGTTCCTTGTAGATTCTGGATACTAGTTCTTTGTCAGATGCCTAGTTTGCAAATATTTTTTCACATTCTGTGGGTTGTCTTTTTACTCTATTTCTTTTGTTGAGCAGAAGATGTTTAGTTTAATTAGGTCCCTTTTTTGTTTTTGTTGCATTTGCTTTTGGGGTCTTAGTCATGAATTCTTTCTTTGCCTAGGTCGATGCCTAGAAGAGTTTCTGCAATGCTGTCTTCTAGAATTTTTATCGTTTCAGGTCTTATATTTACATCTTTCATCCATCTGGAGTTGATTTTTGTATAAGGTAAGAGATAGGGATCCATTTTCATTCTTCTATATGTGGCTATCCAGTTTTCCCAGCCCCATGTATTAAACAGGGTGTCCATTTCCCAATTTGTGTTTTTATATGCTTTGTCAAAGATCAGTTGGCTGTACATGTTTGGGTATTTTTTAAAATTTAAGTTCTAGGGTACATGTGCACAATGTGCAGGTTTGTTACATATGTATACATGTGCCATGTTGGTGTGCTGCACCCATTAACTCGTCATTTACATTAGGTATATCTCCTAATGCTATCCCTCCCCACTCCCCCCGCCCCATGACAGGCCCTGGTGTGTGATGTTCCCCACCCTGTGTCCAAGCGTTCTCATTGTTCAATTCCCACCTATGAGTGAGAACATGCGGTGTTTGGTTTTTTGTCCTTGCGATAGTTTGCTGAGAATGATGGTTTCCAGCTTCATCCATGTCCCTATGAAGGACATGAACTCATCATTTTTTATGGCTGCATAGTATTCCATTGTGTATATATGCCACATTTTCTTAATCCAGTCTATCATTGATAGACATTTGGGTTGGTTCCAAGTCTTTGCTATTGTGAATAGTGCCACAATAAACATACGTGTGCATGTGTCTTTAGAGCAGCATGATTTATAATCCTCTGGGTACATACCCAGTAATGAGATGGCTGGGTCAAATGGTATTTCTAGTTCTAGATCCTTGAGGAATCACCACACTGTCTTCCACAATGGTTGAACCAGTTTACAGTCCCACCAACAGTGTAAAAGTGTTCCTATTTCTCCACATCCTCTCCAGCATCTGTTGTTTCCTGACTTTTTAATGATCGCCATTCTAACTGGTGTGAGATGGTATCTCATTGTGGTTTTGATTTGCATTTCTCTGATGGCCAGTGATGATGAGCATTTTTTCATGTGTCTGTTGGCTGCATAAATGTCTTCTTTTGAGAAGTGTCTGTTCATATCCTTTGCCCACTTTTTGATGGGGTTGTTTGTTTTTTTATTATAAATTTGTTTAAGTTCTTTGTAGATTCTGGATATTAGCCGTTTGTCAGATGAGTAGAATGCAAAAATTTTCTCCCATTCTGTAGGTTGCCAGTTCACTCTGATGGTAGTTTCTTTTGCTGTGTAGAAGCTCTTTAGTTTAATTATATCCCGTTTGTCAATTTTGGCTTTTGTTGCCATTGCTTTTGGTGTTTTAGACATGAAGTCCTTGCCCATGCCTATGTCCTGAATGGTATTGCCTAGGTTTTCCTCTAGGGTTTTTATGGTTTTAGGTCTAACATGTAAGTCTTTAATCCATCTTGAATTAATGTTTGTATAAGGTGTAAGGAAGGGATCCAGTTTCAGCTTTCTACATATGGATAGTCAGTTTTCCCAGCACCATTTATTAAATAGGGAATCCTTTCCCCATTGCTTGTTTTTGTCAGGTTTGTCAAAGATCAGGTGGTTGTAGATATGCAGCATTATTTTTGAGGGCTCTGTTCTGTTCCATTGGTCTATATCTCTGTTTTGGTACCAGTACCATGCTGTTTTGGTTACTGTAGCCTTGTAGTATAGTTTGAAGTCAGGTAGCGTGATGCCTCCAGCTTTGTTCTTTTGGCTTAGGATTGACTTGGCAATGTGGGCTCTT
This sequence comes from Gorilla gorilla gorilla, assembly GCF_029281585.2. Classification (NCBI taxonomy): domain Eukaryota; kingdom Metazoa; phylum Chordata; class Mammalia; order Primates; family Hominidae; genus Gorilla; species Gorilla gorilla. The sequence continues at coordinate 23,775,211 of NC_086017.1, forward strand.
TTTTGGTTCCATATGAACTTTAAAGTAGTTTTTTCCAATTACGTGAAGAAAGTCATTGGTAGCTTAATGGGGATGGCACTGAATCTATAAATTACCTTGGGCAGTATGGCCATTTTCACGATATTGATTCTTCCTACCCAAGAGCATGGAATGTTCTTCCATTTGTTTGTATCCTCTTTTATTTCATTGAGCAGTGGTTTGTATTTCTCCTTGAAGAGGTCCTTCATATCCCTTGTAAGTTGGATTCCTAGGTAGTTTATTCCCTTTATAGTAATTGTGAATGGGAGTTCACTCATGATTTGGCTCTCTGTTTGTCTGTTATTGGTGTATAAGAATGCTTGTGATTTTTGTACATTGATTTTGTATCCTGAGACTTTGCTGAAGTTGCTTATCAGCTTAAGGAGATTTTGGGCTGAGGCAATGGGGTTCTCCACATATACAGTCATGTGATCTGCAAACAGGGACAATTTGACTTCCTCTTTTCCTAACTGAATACCCTTTATTTCCTTCTCCTGCCTGATTGCCCTGGCCGGAACTTCCAACACTATGTTGAATAGGAGTGGTGAGAGAGGGCATCCCTGTCTTGTGCCAGTTTTCAAAGGGAATGCTTCCAGTTTTTGCCCATTCAGTATGATACTGGCTGTGGGTTTGTCATAAATAGCTCTTATTATTTTGAGATACATCCCATCAATACCTAATTTATTGAGAGTTTTTAGCATGAAGAGTTGTTGAATTTTGTCAAAGGCCTTTTCTGCATCTATTGGGATAATCATGTGGTTTTCGTCTTTGGTTCTGTTTATATGCTGGATTACGTTTATTGATTTGCATATGTTGAACCAGCCTTGCATCCCAGGGATGAAGCCCACTTGATCATGGTGGATAGGCTTTTTGATGTGCTGCTGGATTTGGTTTGCCAGTATTTTATTGAGGATTTTTGCATTGATGTTCATCAGGGATATTGGTCTAAAATTCTCTTTTTTGGTTGTGTCTCTGCCAGGCTTTGGTATCAGGATGATGCTGGCCTCATAAAATGAGTTAGAGAGGATTCCCTCTTTTTCTATTGATTGGAATAGTTTCAGAAGGAATGGTACCAGCTCCTCCTTGTACCTCTGACAGAATTCGACTGTGAATCCGTCTGCTCCTGGACTTTTTTTGGTTGGTAGGCTGTTAGTTATTGCTTCAATTTCAGAGCCTGTTATTGGTCTATTCAGGGATTCAGCTTCTTCCTGGTTTAGTCTTGGGAGTGTGTATGTGTCCAGGAATTTATCCATTTCTTCTGGATTTTCTAGTTTATTTGCATAGAGGTGTTTATAGTATTCTCTGATGGTAGTTTGTGTTTCTGTGGGATCGGTGGTGATATCCCCTTTATCATTTTTTATTGCGTCTATTTGATTCTTCTCTCTTTTCTTTATTAGTCTTGCTAGCGGTCTATCAATTTTGTTGATCTTGTCAAAAAACCAGCTCCTGGATTCATTGATATTTTTGAAGGGTTTTTTGTGTGTCTCTCTCCTTCAGTTCTGCTCTGATCTTAGTTATTTCTTGCCTTCTGCTAGCTTTTGAATGTGTTTGCTCTTGCTTCTCTAGTTCTTTTAATTGTGATGTTAGGGTGTCAATTTTAGATCTGTTCTGCTTTCTCTTGTGGGCATTTAGTGCTATAATTTTCCCTCTACACACTGCTTTAAATGTGTCCCAGAGATTCTGGTGTGTTGTGTCTTTGTTCTCATTGGTTTCAAAGAACATCTTTATTTCTACCTTCATTTCGTTATATACCCAGTAGTCATTCAGGAGCAGGTTGTTCAGTTTCCATGTAGTTGAGCGGTTTTGAGTGAGTTTCTTAATCCTTATTTTTGGGTTCTCTATTCTGTTCCATTGGTCTATGTGCCTACTTTCTTTTGTTTTGTTTTTTGTTTTTGAAGTGGAGTTTCGCTTTTGTTGACCAGGCTGGAATGCAATGGCACGATCTTGGCTCACTGCAATCTCCACCTCCCAGGTTCAAGCGATTCTCCTGCCTCAGCCTCCAGAGTAGCTGAGATTACAGTGATGTGCCACTGGGCCTGGCTAACTTTGTATTTTTAGTGCAGACAGGGTTTCTCCATATTGGTCAGGCTGGTCTCGAATGCCTGACCTCAGGTGATCCACCCACCTCAGCCTCCCAAAGTGCTGGAATTACAGGCATGAGCCACTGCACCCAGCCTATGTGCCTACATTCATACGAGTACCATGCTGTTTTGGTGACTACAGCCTTGTAGTATAATTTGAAGTTCAGTAATGTGATGCTTCCAGATTTGTTCTTTTTGCTTAGGATTGCTTTGGGTATTTGGGATTTTTTTTGGTTCCTTAAATTTTAGGATTGTTTTTTCTAATTCTGTGAAAAATAATGTTGGTATTTTGCTGAGAATTGTATTGAATCTGTAGATTGCTTTGGGGAGGTATCATTTTCACAATATTGATTCTTCCAATCCATGAACCATGGGATGTGTTTCCATTTGTTTGTGTCATCTATGATGTCTTTCAGCAGTGTTTTGTAGTTTGTAGAGATCTTTCACTTCCTTGTTAAGTATATTCCTAAATATTATAAATTTTTTGCTGCTGTTGTAAAAGGGATTGAGTTCTTGATTTGATTCTCAGCTTGGTCATTGTTGGTGTATAGCAGTGTTACTAATTTGTGTACATTGATTTTGTAACCCGAGACTTTACTGAATTCCTTCATCAAATCTAAGAGTCTGTTGGAGGAGTCTTTAGGATTTTCTAGGTATACAGTTATGTCATCTGCAAACACAGATGTTTTGACTTTCTCTTTTCCAATTTGGATACCCTTTATTTCTTTCTCTTGTCTGATTGTTCTGACTAGGACTTCCAGAACTATGTTGGATAGGAGTGGTGAAAGTGGGCATTCTTGTCTTGTTCCTGTTCTCAGTGATGCTTTCGACTTTTCCCCATTCAGTATGATGTTGTCTATGATAGGTCTGTCGTATATGGCTTTTATTATTTGGAGGTAAGTCTCTTCTATGCTTAGTTTGTTGAGAGTTTTTTTTATCATAAAGGGATGCTGGATTTTGTTGAATGCTTTTTCTGCATCTCTTGAGATGATCATATGGCTTTTGTTTTTAATTATGTTTATGTGATATCACATTTATTGACATGTATATGTTGAACCATCCCTGCATCCCTGGGATGAAACTCACTTGACTATGATGTATTATCTTTTTGATGTGCTGTTGGATTTAGTTAGCTGGTATTTTGTTAAGGATTATTGCATCTATGTTCATCAGGGACATTGGTCTGTAGTTTTCTGTTTTTGTCATGTCCTTTCCTGGTTTTGCTGTCAAAGTGATACTGGCTTCTTAGAGTGTTTAGGGCGGATTCCTTCTTTCTCAATTTTTTGGAATAGTTTCAGTAGGATTGGTACCAATCCTTCTTTGAGTGTCTGGTAGAATTCAGCTTTGAATCCATCAGGTTCTGGTCTTTATTTATTGGCAATTTTTAAATTACTATTTCAGTTTCACTTTTTGTTATTGGTCTGTTCAGAGTTTCTGTTTCTTCCTGATTTAATCTAGGAGGGTTTTATGTTTCCAGGAATTTCCTCTAGGTTTTCTAGTTTGTGTGCATAAAGGTGTTCATAGCAGTCTCAAATGATCTTTTGTATTTCTGTGGTATATCAGTTGAGTATCTCAAGTTTCATTTCTAATTGAGCTTATTTGTATTTTCTTGGTTAATTTAGTTAATGGTCTATCAATTTTGTCTATCTGTTCAGAGAACCAGCCTTTTGTTTCATTGATATTTTGTATTTTGTGTTTAAATTTGTTCAAACTAAATTCAACCAAAACCAGCCTTGTGTTTCATTGATATTTTGTTTTTGTTTGAATTTCATTTCATTATTCTCTAATCTTTATTTCTTTGCCATTGCTAGCTTTAGGGTTAGTGTGTTCTTGTTTCTCTAGTTCCTTAAGACGTGACATTAGATTGTCAATTTGTGCTCTTTTGGACTTTTTGATGTAAGAATTTAGCACTATAAACTTTCCTCTTAGCACTGCTTTTACTGTTTCTGAGAGGTTTTGATAACGTGTCATTATCATTCAATTCAAAAGATTTTAAAATTTTCATCTTGATTTCAGTGTTAACCCAGAAATCATTCAGGAGCAGATTATTTAATTTACATGTATTTGTATAGTTTTGAGGGCTCTTTTTTGGAATTGATTTCTAGATTTATTCCACTGTGGTCTAAGGAGATACTTGACATTACTTTGATCTTAAAAAATTTATTGAGACATGTTTGATAGTCTATTGTTAGAAATTAATTTTCGGTGCCACAGAAGAAATAGCACTTGAACATGAATTTTCTCAGCCAGGCAATTTTACTTCTATAGAAGTGTGTGTCTCTCAGATGGAGCAATGGCGAGAGCACACCTGAACAAGGGAGGGGAAGGAGTTCTTATCCCTGACACAGGTAGCCCCTACTGTATCATTCCCCTATTGGCTAGAGTTGGACCGCATTGTCTAAGCTAATTCCAATTGGCTATTTTAAAGAGAGCAGGGGTATAAACCAGAGTGGTGGGGTGAGCAGTTTCAGCGGGAAGGACAGTTATGAAACAGGTGACTAAAAGTGACTCAGGTCAGAGCAGGTAACCAGGGGTGACTCAGGATGGAGCAGGTGACCAGGGGAACAGATGTGAACTACTGATAGAACTGGTGGAAAAGGTTGTTTACTGAAACTAGGAGCAAGGAGATGAGGAGAACAAGGAAGTTCAACTTTAAAATGGAGAACAAAGAACTGAACATACTGATTCTTTGAAGAGAAAGTTAGAACTAACTGTATTTAACAATTTCCCCCCTCTTGAATTTTACAGTTCTTTCTCTTCAAACTTCCTTAACATGTCTTGGCCTAGTTGTTCTGCTTGATTCTCTAAATGAAGAAGCTTCTCTGAATAAGGTAGAGGAGAGTTAAGGGAGGTTTTAGTAAGTGCCGTCTCTGTGAGTCTTTGCACCAGCCCACGGGTGCATGGTATGACACAACACCTGACAAGAATGAGTACACCTACTATGGCTGCGAGAGAAGTTAAGAATTGCGGCTGTGATTCCTTTCCATTTACCAAACCATTTTCCTAGCCATCCTGTGAAGGGGTCATTTACTCCTGAGCTTTTGGCTAACTCATTGGACAGAGCAGTTGGACCTTGCAATGCCTTTGTTATACTTCCATCAGGGGCGGTATTGTTTGGGATGAAGGTACAACATTGAGTTTTAATCATGATGCAAACTCCTCCTGTTTCTGCTAATATCATGTCTAAGGCTGTTCTATTTTCCCAAGCCATCTGGCTAGTAGCCCCTAATTGCTCAGCTATTCCTTTAGCAGTACCTCTAGTGTAGTTAATAAACTGCTGTTGGTTATAATAAATGTAATTTATCCAATCTACTTTTTTATTTTCACCCACCAAAATACTGACTCAAATCCTGTAGCTGTTTGATCTCGAGCTTTAACTTTATCTGGTTAAAGCTCATGGGACTCCAATTGCATATAAATAAACGTGAGAGTCGAAAGACCCATAAGGGGCTTCCCTTGTTTTACGATGTTGTATTTTCCCTCTCTCTAGTTGTTGAAATGCAAGGGTGAAAGGAACAGCCAATTGGACTAGAGCACAAGTGTCACTCCAGTTACCTGGCAGAGTGTCCAGTAAAGGTTGACCACTACCACCATACATCTGCTCGGGGATGAAAAAGGGCTGATTGATCAGTAAGCTCTTGAAAATTCTTAAGCTCACTGCATCCCTTCACGTCTCCAAGGAACACTAAGTTTCCTCCTTGTCGTGAGAGACATGAAGCGAACTTAGTGTCGGGAGACAGAGACTGGATGGCCCTTGGGCTGACCTGCAGGGTGTCGAACTTCGGGATATAGCAGAGAGAGAGCTTGGCACGACTTGTTACCCCAGGCTGTGGAATCCTGGAAAAGAGCTACCATACAGCCCATGCCTGGTCGACTGGAGGACCATCCTAGCGGAAATAGGACAACCTGGGCCTCTGGCCTGCTGTGCGCACAAGCATAATGTTTGCTTTTGTTTAAAGTGCGGATGGAATATTTGATCCATTCCAACCAGGCATTCATATCTTGTTATCCTGTCTCAATTGCCAAAGTTTGTTTTACATCTTTAACTTCTACAATAGCTACCGTGGTCTTGTCATTAGATGGGGGAGGAACAACCGTTGCGTTGTGAGAGGTTTTGGAAGAAGGCTTAGGGGAAGGTGTAGGTGGTGGCCGATCAATGAAACGTGTTTCAAAGGATCCAATAGAGTCTGTTCCTGAAACCTCAGCCCCCATAAAACCGGCTTAAAGAAGGGAACTGGCTTAGAGAAGGGGAAGAACTTTGAGGGTTTGGGATAATAACCTGTATTGGATTGCACTGGTTTAGCTGACAGTTAGGGGAAGCTGTTCCTTTAGTAAAATGACTTTATGATTTTAGGAAATTACAACTACTGGTTGGGGCAGTCCATCCTTGCTCTTTAGTGGTCCACAGAACGTTGGACCAACTATGGCATAAAAGCTCTGGATTGGGGGTGGGGGGAAAGACTCCCAGTTGACACTGGGGTCTTCATTGAAATCTTCCTAGACTAAATGATCCCAATTCACTAATGTCCAGTCTGATGAGCACCTGGAAGGACAGAGGTACTTTTCTGAAGTGGAGAGCTATCTTTGACTTGGCCAGTCTCCACAGGGTATAACAAGGCAAGCATCAAATGTAATAGTTTGAGGCAAAATTGACTTGGTTACATTAATAGCTAGGTGGTCAGTAATAGAGTGAGGAAATAAGGAGTAATGGAATAGATGAAAGAGAGTTAAATTTTTCTTAGCTTTAGTTTGGTAGGGGTTTCCCCTGGGACTGTGGCCCATGACTCCAGGGTGGGGCAGCATTTTCTTGACTCAGGTGTGATGGGTCCATCCTCTCTCTGCTGTCCAGTCTGCAGTTTTTGTAGTTAGGAGCACTAGGCTAGGTCCTTCCCAGGCCAGCTCCAGCTTCTCCTCTTTCCAGCTTTTGATGAGGACGTGATCCCCAGGTTGATGTTTGATGCACTGGGAACTCCAGGGGTGGCACCTGTGCTAAGAGAACTTTAGTTTTAAGAGAAGAGAAAGTAGAAGACAGGCCAAGTGTATAATTTTTAAGAAATTGATCTTTTGTTTCAGAGGTAGGATTGTCAGCAGTGGAGTGTAAATAAGGCAATCCGTAGAGCATCTCATAAGGAGAAAGACCAATATCTTTCCACAGGGCAGTTCAGATTCTCAGCAGGGCAATAGGAAGGCTCTTGGTCCATGGTAACCAAGTCTCCAGTACCAATTTTGTTAAGTGGTTCTTTAGAGTCTGATTCATTCTTTCTACTCTCCCTGATGAAGGTGGGTGCCAGGGAGTATGGTATTCCCATCTAATGTCTAATGTTTGGGACAGCTTTTTAATGATGTGTGCAGTGAAATGAGTTCCATTGCCTGAGTCAGTATTTTCTATTAGTTCAAACCTGGGCACTATATTTTCAATCGGGGCTTTGGCTACATTGTTGGCTGTTGCATTTGAAAAGGGGATAGCTTTGACCCAGTGAGTGAGGTGATCTACTATCACTAGTAAGTATTTTAGACGACCTATTGGAGGCATTTCTGTGTAATCAACTTGGATACTTTGGAATGGCCTTAAGCCTGGACTCTTTCCCCCAAGGGGTAATCTTTTATAGTTTATTATGTTCTTTTTTTTAATACTGAGTAACTGTTTGTACCTGTTTGGCCAGGATATAAATTCCTATGCACCCATAAACCCTGAGAACTGCATCACACATGCCCTGGGGCCCCCAGTAGGTCCCTCGATGTAGTTGGGACAAGATTTTCCTCATAAGGCATTTGGATAACATTTCTGTCTGGTCTGGCAATATCTGTTTTCCTTCTGAATTCTTTAGCACCTATTTTTATTAGTTTTTAGACCAAAGAAAGCCAAACATCATTTTATATTTGACAATGCTTCCTGTATGATTTTATACCAGATAAGCTAAATTTCACCTTTATATCAGTGTGCTATTAATGTTAAACTCAATTTTAATAAAACCTGTAGACATATTTATCCAATTTTGATGTCTAACCATAAGGTAAGATTTTTATACACTCTTTTTAACCCTTTATAATTTTTGTTAAAGAACAGGTTTGTGCTTTAAGAAAAACCCATTGTGCTTTTATTTTAATGTCCAATTTACAGCAAAACTGGATGATACCCCTTTAACTTTAGCCAATATGTTCATACAGAGAATTTCCTTTACAATTAATGTTTCAAAACTTGCATAAACCTTCAAAGCATTTTTTAACTTCTTAATGTCGGTAAAAATCCACATTCTTATGCCTCCTAGTAATACTCTTACCAAAAGTATATTTTACTTTCCTTACACATCTTGCACATAAACTGTTTCTTCAATAGTTTTACATTCAGGAGGCCTACTTACTTTTAAATTATACAACATTTCTTGCGTAGATTCCCTTTTATAACATTTTTTATGACTTTCACAGACAATCTTTGACGTGCCTCAACTTTCTGACTTGTAAACATCCCTTTCAACAACCAGTTAATTTACTTTAGGACAAGAATTTACCATATAAGACTCTTTTTACATAACTTCTCCTTTTTTTAATGTCAAAGATGATAATCGTTCTTTCCCAAAGCAAACTTCCTTCATGTATGTGGACTAGACTGCCTAAGGCCACAAGATTAGAAGTTGCGATAATACATGCTGTACCGTTAACTTTTAGCCAACTTTACTTTTGTTGAAAATCTTTTATTATTATTATTATTATACTTTAAGTTTTAGGGTACACGTGCACAATGTGCAGGTTAGTTACATATGTATACATGTCCCATGCTGGTGTGCTGCACCCATTAACTCGTCATTTAGCATTAGGTATATCTCCTAATGCTATCCCTTCCCCCTCCCCCCACCCCACAACAGTCCCCAGAGTGTGATGTTCCCCTTCCTGTGTCCATGTGTTCTCATTGTTCAATTCCCACCTATGAGTGAGAACATGTGGTGTTTGGTTTGTTTTCCTTGCGATAGTTTACTGAGAATGATGATTTCCAATTTCATCCATGTCCCTACAAAGGACATGAACTCATCTTTTTTATGGCTTCATAGTATTCCATGGTGTATATGTGCCACATTTTCTTAATCCAGTCTATCACTGTTGGACATTTGGGTTGGTTCCAAGTCTTTGCTATTGTGAATAGTGCTGCAGTAAACATACGTGTGCATGTGTCTTTATAGCAGCATGATTTATAGTCTTTTGGGTATATACCCAGTAATGGGATGGCTGGGTCAAATGGTATTTCTAGTTCTAGATCCCTGAGGAATCGCCACACTGACTTCCACAATGTTTGAACTAGTTTACAGTCCCACCAACAGTGTAAAAGTGTTCCTGTTTCTCCACATCCTCTCCAGCACCTGATGTTTCCTGACTTTTTAATGATTGCCATTCTAACTGTTGTGAGATGGTATCTCATTGTGGTTTTGATTTGCATTTCTCTGATAGCCAGTGATGATGAGCATTTTTTCATGTGTCTTTTGGCTGCATAAATGTCTTCTTTTGAGAAGTGTCTGTTCATATCCTTTGCCCACTTTTTGATGGGGTTGTATTTTTTTTCTTGTAAATTTGTTTGAGTTCATTGTAGATTCTGGATATTAGCCCTTTGTCAGATGAGTAGGTTGTGAAAATTTTCTCCCATTTTGTAGGTTGCCTGTTCACTCTGATGGTAGTTTCTTTTGTTGTGCAAAAGCTCTTTAGTTTAATTAGATCCCCTTAAGCTGATAAGCAACTTCAGCAAAGTCTCAGGATACAAAATCAATGTACAAAAATCACAAGCATTCTTATACACCAATAACAGACAAACAGAGAGCCAAATCATAAGTGAACTCCCATTCACAATTGCTTCAAAGAGAATCAAATACTTAGGAATTCAACTTACAAGGGATGTGAAGGACCTCTTCAAGGAGAACTACAAACCACTGTTCAATGAAATAAAAGAGGATACAAACAAATGGAAGAACATTCCATGCTCTTGGGTAGGAAGAATCAATATCGTGAAAATGGCCATACTGCCCAAGGTAATTTGTAGATTCAATGCCATCCCCATCAAGCTACCAATGACTTTCTTCACAGAATTGGAAAAAACTACTTTAAAGTTCATATGGAACCAAAAAAGAGCCTGCATTGCCAAGTCAATCCTAAGCCAAAAGAACAAAGCTGGAGGCATCACGCTACCTGACTTCAAACTATACTACAAGGCTACAGTAACCAAAACAGCATGGTACCAGTACCAAAACAGAGATATAGATCAATGGAACAGAACAGAGCCCTCAGAAATAACGCCGCATATCTACAACTATCTGATCTTTGACAAACCTGACAAAAACAAGCAATGGGGAAAGGATTCCCTATTTAATAAATGGTGCTGGGAAAACTGGCTAGCCATATGTAGAAAGCTGAAACTGGATCCCTTCCTTACACCTTATACAAAAATTAATTCAAGATAGATTAAAGACTTAAATGTGAGACCTAAAACCATAAAAACCCTGGAAGAAAACCTAGGCAATACCATTCAGGACATAGGCATGGGCAAGGACTTCATGTCTAAAACACCAAAAGCAATGGCAACAAAAGCCAGAATTGACAAATGGGATCTAATTAAACTAAAGAAAATCTTGTAAGTTTGGGATTTTAATATGTGCTAGGTGTAGAGCCTAGGACCTAGAAAGAAGTGCAGATAAAGTCTGGCTTATTCTAGCATTTAACTCCATGTGTCCTAGGTTTTACCTGACTGCAAAGCAGGCCAGTTGTACAGCTAAGAAATGGTAGCCTGTTTGGCTATCTGGCCTGCTAGGTTATTTCCTCAATTTCAAAAGAAAGGCTTTTCTGGTATCCAGGGATATGGACAATAACTATTTCTTCTGGCCACTGAAGGTTATTTAATACTTGGGTGATTAATTCCTTGTGGACCAGGTCTTGGCCTTTGCTATTAATAAGACCTCATTCAGTCCAAATTTTTCCAAATATATGAGCCACTCCACAGGTGTACTTAGAATCAGTATAGATGGTTCCTTCCTGGTTCTGTAAGTGCTTTAATGCTTGGTTGAATACAAACAGCTCACACGTTTGAGCAGACCAATTATTAGGCAATTTTCCTGACTATTTCTACAAGAGTTTCTCTATCAATTACTGAATATCCATTGTGTCATTTTCCCTCAATCACCTGGGAGGAGCCATCTATAAATAAGTGTCCTTCTGTCCTGAAGGGAGTTTCTCCTAGGACTGGTCAGACCTTTGTATGGTAATCAATTAAATGTAAACATGTGTGATCGCTCTCTAGATTTGGATCCCCTGTTAGGAAACCTGCTGGGTTAAGCGAATTATCAGTGGTTAATGTTAAATCATCTTTTTCTAACAGAATAGCCTCATACTTTAAGATTCTTGAGTCAGTAAGCTACCTTTTTGCTTTCTGACTTAGGATAGCTCTGACCTGGTGAGGTGTGCTCACAATGAAGTTTCCTCCAAAAGTTATTTTTCTACTTTCTTCTGTTAGCAAAGCAGTTGCCACTACAGATTGAACGCATTTGGGCTATCCACGGGTTACTGGCTTAAGGATTTTTTGATAGGAAGGCTTAGGGTTGCCAGTGGCTGCCATGCTCTTGGGTAAGTACTTCTAAGGCTATGCCCTTGTTTACACTGATGGAATGGCTGCTTAAGGAGGGTAAAGCTAGGACAGGGGCAGTTACTAATAGATGTTTTAACCTTTCTAGGTGGAAATTTGGATTTCTGGTAATTGCCAAATGAGGGGGTTTGGCCCGTCTTGCATGAGCTTTTTGTATAAAGGTTTTGTTTTTAGGGCATAAGAGTCTATCCATAGATGACAGTATCTGACTAACCCTAAAATTTTCTAAGTTTTTGTTTAGTCTCTGGCAGAGGCAAGGATATGATGCCTTTAATCCATTCAAGCTCAATTTTCCGTTTACCTTTGCTAATTAAATGACTTGTTCTAATATTTGACTAAATAAATTTGGAGACTTCATAAATCCTTGGGATAAGACTGTCCATTGGTATTGCTGTTTTCAACTGGAGTGAGGGTCTTCTCACTCAAAGACAAATAGGTCCTGGCTGTCCTCTACTAACGGATAAGCCCAGAGGCATCTTTTAAATCTATTACTGTAAACCACTGGTGACTGTATGAGATCCTACTGATAATAGCATAAGGATTGGGAACAATAGGGTGTGTAGTTTGGACTATCTAAGGTCTTGCACTAACTGGTATGACCCATCTGGCTTCTTTACAGGCAGTATTGGAGTGTTATAGGGAGACATACAGGGTTTAAGAAGCCCATCACAAAGAAGATCTTCAGTTATAGGTTTTAAATTTACCCTGGCTTCTAAAGGAATAGAGTATTGTGTTCGCTTTACTACTTCCCCAGGGGTTTTTAATTTAACATGAATCAGAGGAATCTGTAACTTTCCTCTATTCCTGTCTCTTGACCATATATCGGGATGAATGTGTTCTTCATCTGCGGTGGTGAGCAAGTTTAGGGAGGGGAGAAATTTCCTATGATTGATTTGGAGGCCTAAGCCTAATTCTAGCATTGAATCTCTTCCTAATAGATTTGTCCCTGTGTCCGGAATTGACAGAAATTTATACTAGCTGATCGGTTTTTATATTTTACTCCTGTCTCCTCTAAGACTTATGTTTTAAACCCTTCTCCTTTTACTCCTGAGATAAAAAGGTCTTCTTGTGAACAAGTTACACTGGATGGAAGATAACAAACTGAGGAGCGAGCTGCTTCTGTGTTGATTAAAAAGGTGATAAGCTTAAGTTTAGGTCCCACTTCTAAATTCATTAAGGGCTTTTGGTGGGACTTAAGATAAAAAAAAAGAGCCCCTGACTTCCTTAGTCTTCTTCAAAAGCTTTAAATGGGATACTTTTTCTTTCTTTTCTCATTCAGGACATTGTCTTTTAAAGTGACCTAATTTTCCACATTTGAAACATTCGTTCTGTCCCTTTTTTTTTTTTTTTCTACCTTTGAGTCTCCTGGCTTTACTCTTTCATACCCTTTATATTACCTGGAGAGTGGGGGTTTAGGTTCTTTATAGGTTCTGGCCCCCTGGGTACTTTGTTATATGGTGGAGAGCAGAATTTTTGCTTTCTGCTTTTGTGTTTCCTTCATCTCTTTTTACATATACTTTTTGGGCTTCTCTTAGAAGCTCTTCCATAGGTCTGTCTTTCCAGTTCTCTATCTCTTGTAATTTCTTGTTAATATCTGGCCAACTATTAGTTACAAAATGAAGCTTTAACATCCCTCATTTGAGGGGGGTCTTCTAATTCTAGACCTACATATTTCCTCATTTGCTCTTTGAGTCTTTCTAGGAATTTTATAGGTCTTTCATCTTTTCCTTGTTGTATATTGAAGGCTTTTGTAATGCTTTGGATGCGGGGTGCAGACTCTCAAATTCTTTCAATTATCATTTCTCTAAGGTTTTTTTTTCTTCTAATATTTTAACATTAGGCCTAGGGGACTATTAGGCAGAGTATTATTGTTGTTAGCTTTATCCTTTTTATCCCTTATCTTACTTGGGGTGTTTCCCATATTGGGTCCTGGTTAGGCTCAATCTCTCGTATTACAGATGGCTTACCTATCCTTCTCTGGGGGCTTGCTAGGGCTATTAGACTCAATCTCTCATATTAGAGATGTCTCGCCTATCCTTAAGCCCCAACTGCTGGAGGCTCCATGCATTCACACACACTTTCAACCCCCAGAATATCCTGACGACCAAGGAAATACTTTGTCGCCCCTGCGGTGTTTCTTACCTTGGTCTGTGCAGAGAATTACCTGGTCACTGTGGTATGTGAGGGTCCTTTCCCCCAGGTTGCCAGCCGGTTTCTTTCTGCATTGCTGAGAGTCCGAGTTTATTCATCACACCTGGTGGGTCTCAATTCCTTACCCCCGAGGCCACTGCAATGAGGCAGCAGGGCATGTCTCCTCATGGGAGAGGTCTAGACCCTCCCCAGAGGAGAATGAGAATCCCAGATGGGCCCCCAAATTTGCTAGAAATAAATTTTTGGTTCTGCAAAAGAAATAGCACTCAAACACGAATTTTCTCAGCAAGGCAATTTTACTTCTATAGAAGGGTGCATCTCTCACATGGAACAATGGCGAGAGCACACCTGAACAAGGGAGGGGGAGGGGTTTTTATCTCTGATACAAGTAACCCCTACTGCTGTGTCATTCCCCTATTGGCTAGGGTTGGACCACACAGTCTAAGCTAATTCTGATTGGCTATTTTAAAGAGAGCAGGGGTATGAAACAGAATGGCGGGGTGAGCAGTTTTGGTGGGAAGGACAGTTATGGAACAGGTGACTAAAGGTGACTCAGGTCAGAGCAGGTGACAGGGGTGACTCGGGTTAGAGTAGGTAACCAGGGGTGACTCAGCATGGAGCAGGTGACCAGGGGAACAGATGTGAACTACTGATTAGAACTGGTGAAAAAGTTGTTTACTGAAACTAGGGTTAAGGAGATGAGGAGAATGAGGAAGTTAAACTTTAAAATGGAGAACAAAGAACTGAACATACTGACATACTGATTCTTTGAAGAGAAATTTAGAACTCACTGTATTTAACACTATCTTGAAGAATGTTCCACATGCTGATGAGAAGAATGTATATTCCGCAGTTCTTTGGTAGAATGTTCTGTAAATATCTAAGTCCATTTATTCTAGTGTATCATTTAAGTCCATTGTTTCCTTGTTGACTTTGTCTCTGATTTATCTAGTGCTATCAGTAGTACATTGAAGTCTCCCACTATTATTGTGTTGCTGTCTATCTCATTTTTTAGGTCTAGTAGTAATTGTCTTATGAATCTGGGAGCTCCAGTGTTAGGTGCATATAAATTTAGGATTGTAATATCTTCTTCTTGGAGTGATCCTTTTATCATATGACTTTCTTTGTGTTTTTTTTACTGTTGTTGCTTTGAAGTCTGTTTTGTCTGTTATAAGAATAGCTATGCCTGCTTGCTTTTGGTTTTTTTTGTGTGGAATATCTTTTTGCACCCTTTACCTTGAGTTTATATGAATCCTTCTGTGTGAGGTGAGTCTCTGGAAGACAGCAGATATTTGGTTTGTAATTTTTTAAAATCCATTCTGTATCTTTTTAAGTGGAACATTTAGGCCATTTACATTCAACATTAATGTTGAGATGTGAGATACTGTTCTCTTCATCATGTTAATTATTACCTATATTTTTTTTTCATTGTGTTATTGTTTTTAGGCCCTGTGAATTTTATGCTTTCAGAAAGTTCTATTCTGGTGCATATTGAGCTTTTGTTTCAAGGTTTGTAACTCTTCTTAGAATTTTTTATAGTGCTAGTTTGGTAGTGTCAAATTCCCTCAGCATTTGTTTGTCTGAAAATGACCTGTTTTCTCTTTCATTTATAAAACTTAGTTTTGCTGGATTCAAAATTCTTGGCTGACAGTTATCCTGTTTAAGGAGGCTGAAGATCAGACCCCAATCCCTTCCGGCTTGTAAGGTTTCTGCTGACAAGTCTGTTCTTAGTCGGACAGGGTTTCATTTATAGGTTACCTGATGCTTTTATCTTACTGCTCTTATAATTCTTTCCTTCATTTTGACTTTAAATAGCTTGATTACTATATTCCTTGGTGAAGATCTTTTTGCAGTGAATTTCTCAGGTGTTCTTTGAGCTTCCTGGATGTGGGTGTCTAAATCTCTAGCCAGGCCAGGAAAGTTTTCCTCAATTCTTCCCTCAAGTAACTTTTCCAAACTTTCTGTTTTCTCCTCTCCCTCAGTAACACTGATTATTCTTAGGTTTGGCTTTTTTTTACATAATCCCATATTTCTTGGAGACTTTATTTATTTCTTTTGATTCTTTTTTCTTTATTTTTATCTGATTGGGTTAATTCAAAAGTCTTGTCTTCAAACACTGAAATTCTTTCTTCTGCTTGTTCTAGTCTATTGTTAAAGCTTCCCATGACATTTTGTAATTCCCTAAATGTGTCTTTCATTTCCAGAAGTTGTGACTGGTTTTTCTTTATAATATCTATTTCTCTAGAACATTTTTCATTCATATCTTGAACTGCTTTTAAAATTTCTTTGATAGTTTCCACCTTTCTCTGGTACCTCCTTCAATAGCTTAATAATCAACCTTCTGGCCAGGCACAGTGGCTCACACCTGTAATCCCAGCACTTTGGGAGGCCAAGGCGGGCAGATCACGAGGTCAGGAGATCGAGACCATTGTGGCTAACATGGTGAAACCCCATCTCTACTAAAAATACAAAAAATTAGCTGGGCGTGGTGGCAGGCGCCTGTAGTCCCAGCTACTCAGGAGGCTGAGGCAGGAGAATGGCATGAACCTGGGAGGCAGAGCTTGCAGTGAGCTGAGATTGCACCACTGCACTCCAGCCTGGGTGACAGAGTGAGACTCTGTCTCGAAAAGAAAAAAAAAATCAACCTTCTGAATTCTTTATCTGGTATTTCAAAGATTTCATCTTGGTTTGGATCCATTGCTGGAAAGCTAGTGTGATCTTTTGGGGGTGTTATAGAACCCTGTTTTGTCTTATTACTAGGGTCACTTTTCTGGTTCCTTCTCATTGGGGTAGACTATTTCTTCCAATTATTCTTGAATTTATGTTTGATTTGACTGTTTCTTTTTTTAACTTTTCCCCTTAAGGATGTGACTTTAATGCTTATAGTTAATTATAGCCTAATTCAGTTATTGGTGCTTTCAGGGGTGAAGACTTTGTAAGATTTCCTTGGTTATAGAGATTCTTTGCATGATGACTTTCTCATGCTGGTTGTAGTAGCAGTGTGCTTCATGTGTGAGCAAGTTCATTGTCTTCTATGGAGTTGGAATGGTAGAGGTCTCTTGAAGTTTATCTCATTTCCCTGTGGCATGTACTTTTTAATTTATTTTCCTCTATTATTGTATCTACTTGTTTGATGGTCAGGCTTCAAGCCAGTAGGGGAAGTATCCCTGGGTAAGAACCCACTGTGGCTAAAGCAGGTGGGTAAGTGCAATACCCAATGGTGGGCAGATGTCCCAGTCTTGACAGAGGTGGCTGGAGGAGCTGTCAGCGAGTTGCATTGAGGTCTCATCAGGGGGAAGGGTTGGAGCCACCTCAGTTATCCTGCCAGGTCAGCATGAAAGTGATCCACCTCTCAGATACACTCCTGTCCCAGTGCTCCACATGATCGGGCTACAGAGTTTAGCTAAACTACTCTCTATGCAGGATTCAAAAAATATTTGTTTAAAATTAATGTTTCTGGGTTAGTTCCTTGGAAATTACACTCAGGAAGTTTCAGATTACATTACTCACCCATAGAACAGAGACATTAGAAAAATGCCAAAGTGGGCACATCCACAGTTGACAGGATTTCAAACCTCAGAATAAAATGTGTAGAAGGTGATTATGCTTCCCAGCACAGGGCAGGTTCTGGGAGTGCTCCCAGGTTGCACACTCAAATACAGAGTATTAAGAGGTAGTGTCCAGGCAGATTCTTGTGTACCACAGGACTCACATGTTTTAAAATGTTCATCATTCTTAGTGGTCAAAGGTCATACCAGGAAGAGTTAAGATAACTTTACTCAGAATTCTAGCCTGACTGAATCAGGATGGTAGTGTTGACTGCTACCTTAAAGGAAATTCAAGGATTTATATAATAGGAAATGTTGCCATTTTCCATACCTCCCCCAGATCAGATCCACCTGCACAGATAACTTAAGCAGAGACATATTCCAAATATTTAATATACCACACTTACAACTTAGAAGTACAGAAACTTGCTCTATGCATAGAAGTGTAAGTAAAACTATATTCTCCACTATGGGGGTCTATTCTTTCTAAGAGAGTTTGTGGGTAAGTATATGGAGCAATACAAATGTGCTGTGATAACAGAAAAAGAACATTTTCTGTTCCTGTTTTCTTAGACTGAAATGACACATTAAAACCATAATAAATGGCAGAAAGAGTGGCTCAGATTCTACCAGAAAAAACCTAATCAAAGACCTTTCACGAGTTATCAATTCTCATAGATTTCCATCAACATTGTTGGGCATTATTCTTCATTCTGGATTATGTTGTGCATCACTTTTTTGCAAACTTCTAGATTCCTTTCTAAAGAATGTGGAATTAAACATATCTGCTTAATGCCATGTGATAAAGCTGCTCATTTACCATTCCAGTGTATTTTCTGAGGATGCTCCAGATACCGGAGTATCTGGAAAACAAGGGAGAGGGCAAACTTGTTCTGAAACAAAGAAAAACAAAAAGTTCATTTTAATGCCATTGACATTGGGAAGGACAAACCATTGTTTGTCTATTAACATGAGAGCTACAGGCACACAGGTATTGACACACTTTTAAAATGTGCATCGTCATAGACAGGGCTAGACAGAGCCAATCTGGGGTTGCACCTGTTCACTGCTACTTTGGCCCCTGAAAAGTTTTGTAGCAAATCATCTGGCCCTGTGTTTTCAGCACTGTTCTGATCTGAACTCTTCGTCCTCTCAGTCCTTTGGGTCCAGCTGTTGGACCACCTCAGAGGCCTACTCTGCATTCATGTCCTGGCACATCTGACCCTGTTGTTTGATTCAAGGCACACCTACCATGTTCTAATACTTAAATTAGTGTATAGCTACTAAGTAATGTACACTAAATGCCATCACAGAGCCTAGTTACAGATTTTTAAGAAATGAAATGGGAAAATGGAAACAAACTATAAAAGCCAAAGTAAAACCCAGGCCCTGCATGGTACATTAGTACTTCCCCAAGGACACTGAATTGAACAAAATTTAGTAACTCTGGGTACACTGGAAAACCCTTTACAAATTAACCCAGACAGAAAAAAACATCAAGGCCTCTGCAGGTGTTTGGATATAGCCAGAGGGATGGTGTCTGCCGGGGGTGGAAGGTCTGTGGCTTGGATAAGCAGCGTATCAAAGCCAGGTCTGGTAGGCAGGGAGCTGGCCCCATATCTACAGATCAGAATGGCAGCATCGTTGGACATGGGGTATTGTAAGAGGTGCCCAGACCAACCTTCTAGAAAAGTTATTAAAGTTTTCCAGTTGCCTTCTGAAATATATCTGTGTAGCTAAAATATTAAAGAAAATATTTTTAATGGTCTTCTAAAGAACCTCTAAATTTAATTAATTTGGACTGTAGAAGTTAGTAAAATTTTACATTTTAAAATCAATAATATCACTTTTTAAATCCTCCATGGTAGAATTCTTCTGGTTACTTTTTCTCTTTTAGGAACTCACTCTGCCCATTTGGCAGATCTGCCATCTAGCCAATCTGCTGGATAAGCAGCTACAGCTTTAAATCAGATTCCCCACTATCTAAGACTATCAACCTTGGATAGTCTTAGATGCCAAACAATGGATACCAGGGATAAGAATCCCTGCCATTACCTACCATTTACTTATATAATATAGTTTTTGAGATGTATATGAACTAAATTTGTCATCTACTACCTCGGAAACATCTATGAGAAATGTAGCATATCTAGAGAGTTGTAAGCCTGAAAGCTTTGTGAAGAGTGAATGAGGGCTGTCATTCCCTCAACAAATGCTTGCATTAAATGTGTGTGTGTGTGTGTGTGTGTGTGTGTGTGTATACATACATTCATATGCTACCATTCCAGTTAAAGGCAAAAGTAACAAATATCTTGGAGGCGTCTATTGGAGGCAGAAGATGAGAGACACCAGAGCTTTGTAATTATTCTCAGCTTACACATTGTCAGAGGATTGCCAGCTAAGAGTCCCACTCATTTTTAGGTACAAAACTTTTTGTGGTTTTATTAGAAATTAATCATTTGATGGCGTTGCTGCAGCCAGAAATAAGAACAGATGAGAGCAGCAATCAGAATTTTCAGGCTGAAAGCACAGATCAGTGATTCTCTTTCAGTGGAGTTTTTCTGGGGGTTATTAGCCTAAGCTCTGTGCTTCCTTTTTCTCTTCATACCGAGAGAAAACTTTTTCTTGTTCCAGGGACTGGCAGTGTTATGTCCTGGTTACATTTTCAACCATACAGATGACATTATGACTATCTAGAAAACAACACAATAACTGGTTTTTTAAAATGGAAAGTCTCTTCACAGTTGTTTTATCTATGGGATGCAATGGCTCTGCTTATCAGCTCACCATTATTTTTCCCTGCTGCTACACAGCATTGTAGACAGACCCCAAAGAACAAAATTAATTTATGAAGTGTGACTAACAGATGCTGTGCTTGAATCCCCCTCATTCTGAGAGGTCAAGCAAGGTCAGGAGATCACTATCCCCCAAACCATTAAATGTTATTTGGATGGAATAAATGATATGCTCTATGGGAGCTGAGCCTTCCAAATTCTTATAACTGCACAATTGACATAACTGTACAGGTCCCCTTTATCCACCTGCTGGACACTGAGCGTGCTTCCTGCTTCTGCTCCATGGATTGCTAGGTTAAACTCACAACACTGCTCAAGAGACCCTCTGTGAAAAAGAAAAAAGATAATAAAACAAAGGTAGGCAAAATTAAGCTTCATCTGGAATTGGCTGCCAGATGTTTCATGCCTTCCAGGTTTGCTTCAATTTTCATGAAACACACATGAGCTCTTCTGGGTCTCGTGTACGGGCATGTATATTTTTATTAAAATATCCTTATGCTTTGTAGGAGGTTGGGGGGTCATTTTTTTCATGGAAGATATAAAAGAACCATGGGATGGGAACCAGAGGTACAGCACACACTCTTGCTACTGCCCAGCTGCATAACCTGGGGCAAATCTTCCAAGTTGAATCTACACAGCTACACAGTTGAGCTGATTTTGGCAGCTAGCTCCTCAGTAAGAAAAATAATGCCCAGGACAATTAAAGCCTCTTGGAAATGAAGCTTCAGTTTCTTACCTATATGTCAATTTTAAAGAATTTTTAAAATTTATTTTATTTTTTATTTTTTTGAGACAGAGTTTCACTCTTTGGCCCAGGCTGGAGTGAAGTGGTGTGATCTCAGCTCACTGCAATCTCTACCCCCCTGGTTCAAGCGATTCTCCTGCCTCAGCCTCCCAAGTAGCTGGGATTACAGCCACCCGCCACCACACCCAGCTAATTTTTTGTATTTTTCGTAGAGACGGGGTTTCACCATGTTGGCCAGGCTGGTCTTGAACTCCTGACCTCAGTTGATCCACCTGACTTGGCTTCCCAAAGTGCTAGGATTACAAGTGTGAGCCACCATGCCCGGCCTATTGTTATTTTTATAAAGTACAAACATACTAAGATAAAAACATTTATTGTCAGTGGTGATATCATCTGCCCACTAAATTATCATCTCACTTTGTAGGAG
The DNA here is from genome assembly GCF_029281585.2 of Gorilla gorilla gorilla. Classification (NCBI taxonomy): domain Eukaryota; kingdom Metazoa; phylum Chordata; class Mammalia; order Primates; family Hominidae; genus Gorilla; species Gorilla gorilla. The sequence continues at coordinate 23,796,592 of NC_086017.1, forward strand.
CTCTTTGTGTATTTTAGATATTTTATTCACTACCTACATTACACATAACTTTCTGCAACTCTAGCATTGGTCTTATGATTTTGTTTATACTACATCTCTGTTTCAGTTTATAGTGTGATTTACAGTATGGTTTGCCAAACCAAATTTATTACCTGGGAAGACATATATTTTATTATCATAATCTATATATGCCTACATATAGATTTTTTGGTATTTACCCTGCATGTTGTTTAAAATTTTGGGGTCTGTGGTTTGGTTTCAGACATCGATTTTGGGAAATTCTCAATCATTATTGCTTCAAATGTTTCTTTGATCCTTTCTGTTATTCTTCTCTTTCTGGTTTTCTCATTAAGTGTATGTTACACCTTTTGTAGTTGTCTCACCATTCTTGGATATTCTGGGGGTTTTTTCATTTTTCTTTTTCTTTTTTTTTTTTTTTTTTTTTTGAGATAAGTGTTATGCTCTGTCTCCCAAGCTGGAGTGAGGTGGCGCAAACTTGGCTCACTGCAACCTCCCTGTCCCAGGTTCAAGCAATTCTTCTGCCTCAGCCTCCAAAGTAGCTGGGATTACAGGCATGCACCAGCATGCCTGGCTAATTTTTTGCATTTTCAGTAGAGATGAGGTTTCGCCACGTTGCCCAGTCTGGACTCAAACTCCTGACCTCAAGTAACCCGCCCACCTTGGCTTCCCAAAGTGCTGGGATTACAGGTGTGAGCCACCACGCCCAGCCAAATTTTTTTTTTTTGGTAGAGATGGGGTCTCACTCTGTTGCCCAGGCTGGTATTGAACTCTTGGCCTCAAGTGATCCTCACACTTTGGCCTCCCAAAGTGCAGGAATTACAAGTGTGAGCCACCATGCCTGGCCCATCATTGGTATTTACTTTAGAAGTTTCTATTGACATAAACTGAGGCTCACTAATTCTTTCCTTTGTCATGTCCATTCTACTGAATATCGAAGATATTCTTCAGCTCTTTTAAAAATTTTGTATTTTTAAATATTGTGGGTACATAATATATATTTATGGGTACATAAGATGTTTTGATGCAGGTATGCATGCATAATAATCACATCATGGAAAATGGGGTACCCGTCCCTCAAGCATTTATCGTTTGTGTTATAAACAATCATACTCATTTAGTTATTTTTATTTTATTTTACATTGATTGATTGATTGATTGAGACGGAGTTTTGCTCTTGTTGCCCAGGCTGGAGTGCAGTGGCACGATCTTGGCTCACCGCAACCTCCACCTCCTAGGTTCAAGTGATTTCTCCTGCCTCAGCCTCTCAAGTAGCTGGGGTTACAGGCATGTGCCCACCACACCCAGCTAATTTTGTATTTTTAGTAGAGACGGGGTTTCTCCATGTTGGTCAGGCTGGTCTTGAACTCCCAACCTCAGATGATCTGCCTGCAAAGTGTTGGGATTACAGGCATGAGCCATTGTGCCTGGCTTTATTTTATTTTATTTTTGAGATAGAGTCTCACTTTGTTGCCCAGGCTAGACTGCAGTGGTGCAATCCTGGCTTACTGCAACCTTCACCTCCCAGGTTCAAGCAATTCTCCTGCCTCAGCCTCCCGAGTAGCTGGGATTACAGGTGCCCGCCACCACACTTGGCTAATTTTTGTATTTTTGTAGAGACAGGGTTTCACTATGTTGGCCAGGCTGGTCTTGAACTCCTGACTTCAGGTGATCCGCCTGCCTCGGCCTCCCAAAGTGCTGAGATTACAAGCATAAGCCACCATGCCTGGCCTCTTTTAGTTATTTTTAAATGTACAATTAAATTATTACTGACAGTAGTCACCCTGTTGTGCTATCAAATATTGGGACTTATTCACTCTTTCTGTTAATAACTTTTTTGTACCAATTAACCATCCACATCTTCTCATGCACCCATTACCCTTCTCAGTCTCTGGTAACCGTGCTTCTACTGTCTGTCTCCATGAGTTCAATTGTTTTGATTTCTAGATCCCACAAATAAGTGAGAACATGTGATGTTTGTCTTTCTGTGCCTAGCTTATTTCACTTAACATAGTGACCTGACAGGATATCATTCTTGCTTATGGCTGAATAGTACTCCATTGTGTATAAGTACTACAGTTTCCTTTATCTGTCATCTGTTGATGGACACTTAGGTTGCTTCCACATTCTGGCTACTGTAAACAGTTCTGCAACAAACATGGAAGTGCAGATATCCCTTCAGTATACTGAGTTCCTTTCTTTTGGGTGTATACTCAGCAGTGGGATTGCTGGATCATTTGGTAGCTCTATTTTTAGTTTTTTGAGGAACTTCCAAACTGTTCTCCATAGTGGTTCCACTAATTTACATTCTCACCAACAGTGTGCAAGGGTTCTCTTTACTTCACATCCTTGCCAGAATTTGTTATTGCCTGTCTTTTGCATATAAGCCATATAAGATGATATATTAGTGTAGTTTTGATTTGCATTTCTCTGATGATCACTGATGTCAAGCACCTTTTTGTGGGCCAGTTTGCCATCTGTATTTCTTCTTTTGAGAAATGCCTATTCAAATCTCTTCCCCATTTTTAAATCAGATGATTTGATTTTTTTCTATAGAGTTGTTTGAGCTTCTTACATATTCTGGTTATTAACTCCTTGTCAAATGGATAGTTTACAAGTATTTTATCCCATTCCATGAGTTGTCTCTTCACTTTGTTGATTGTTTCCTTTGCTGTGCAGAAGCTTTTTTTACCTGATGTGATCTCATTTGTCCATTTTTACTTTGGTTGCCTGTGCTTGTGGGGTATTACTCAGGAAATTTTTGCCCAGACCATTGTCCTGGAGAGTCTCTGCAATATTTTTTGCAGCAGTATTCTAGTTTGAGGTCTTAGATTTAAGTCTTTAATCCATTTTGATTAGATTTTTGTGAGCAATAGTGGTGTAGTTTCATTCATCTGCATATGGATATCCAGTTTTTCCAGCACCATTTATAGAAGGGACTCTCTTTTCCCCAACGTGTGTTCTTGGCACCTTTATTAAAAATGAATTTACTTTAGGCATATGAATTTGTTTATCAGTTCTCTAATCTATTCTAATGGTCTATGTGTCTGTTTCTACGTCAGTACCTTGCTGTTTTGTTTACCATAGCTCTGTAGTATAACTTGAAGTCAGATAATGTGATTCCTGCAGTTTTGTTGTTTTTGTTCAGGATAGCTTTGGCTATTCTGGGTCTTTTGTGTTTCCAAATAAATTTTAGGATTGTTTATTCTATTACTGTGAAGAATGTAATTGACATCGCAATGGGAATTGCATTGAAACCTGTGGATTGCTTTGGGTAGTATGGACATTTTAACCATATTAATTCTTCCATCTGTGAATATGGAATATCATTCCATATTTTGGTGGGTCCTCTTCAATTTCTATCCTTAGCATTTTATAGTTTTTCATTATAGAGAACTTTTACTTTCTTTAATTCCTAGGTATTTAATTGTATCTGTGGCCATTGTAAATGGGATTACTTTTTAATTTCTTTTTCAGATTGTTCACTGTTGGCATATAGAAATGCTACTGACTTTTGTATGTTGATTTTATAGCATGCAAGTTTACTGAATTTGTTTATGGGTTCTAATAGGGTTTTTTATGGAGTTGTTTAGGTTTTTCCAAATATAAGATCATATCATCTGCAAACATCGATAATTTGACTTCTTCCTTTCTGGATGCCTTTTATTTCTTTCTCTTGTCTGATTGTTCTAGCTAGGATTTCCAGTACTGTATGCTGAATAACAGTGGTGACAGTGGGCATCCTTGTTGTGTTCCAGACCTTAGAGAAAAGGCTTTTGGTTTTTCCCCATTCATTATGATACATCAGTCTGTCATATATGGCTTTTATTATGTTGAGGTATGTTCCCTCTATATCAGTTGTTTTTAGGGTTTTTATCAGGAAGGGATGTTGAATTTTATCAAGTGATTTTTCAGCATCAATTGAAATGATCATATGGTTTTTGTCCTTCATTCTGTTGATATGATAGGTCACACTGATTGATTTGCATATGTTGAACCATCCTTGCATCCCAGGGATAAATCCCACTTGGATATGTTGAATAACATTTTTTTTTTTTTGAGACAGTCTCACCCTGTCGCCCAGGCTGGCATGCAGTGTTACAATCTTGGGTCACTGCAACCTCTGCCTCTTGAATTTGAGTGATTCTCATGCCTCAGTCTCCCAAGTAGCTGGGGTTACAGGCCCATGCCACCATGCCCGGTTAGTTTTTGTAGTTTTAGGAGAGACGGGGTTTCGACATGTTGGCCAGGCTGGTCTCAAACTCCCAGCCTCAAGTGATCCACCTGCCTCAGCCTCCCAGAGTGCTGGGATTACAGGCATGAGCCACCACGCCCAGCCTATGAAGAATATTTTAAATGTGTTGTTGAATTTGGTTTACAAGTATTTTGTTGAGAATTTTTGCATCAATATCCATCAGAAATATTGGCTTGTAGTTTTCTTTTTTGATGTGTCTTTGTCTGGTTTTGGTATCAGAATAAAACTGGCCTCATAGAATGAGTTCGGAAGTATTCCTTCCTCCTCTGTTTTTCTGAATAGTTTGAGTAGAAATGGTGTTAGTAGTCTTCTTTAAATGCTTGGTAGAATTCATCAATGAAGCCATCAGGTCCTGAGCTTCTCATTGCTGGGAGACTTTTTATTATAGCTTTGGCCTTTTTACTTGTTATTGATGTGTTCAGGTTTTGGATTTCCTTATAGTTGAATCTTGGTAGGTTATATGTGTCTAGGAATTTGTCCATTTCTTCTAAATTTTCCAGTTTATTGGCATATAGTTGCTCGTGGTGGCCACTAATGATTCTTTGACCTTCTGCAGTATTGGTTGTCATGTCTCCTTTTTCATCTCTGATTTCTGATTTTATTTATCTGGGTCATCTTTTTTTTTCTTAGTCTAACTAAAGGTTTTTCAATTTTGTTTAACTTTAAAAAAACAGCGTTTTGTTTCATTGATCTTTTGTATTTTCTTCATTTCAAAACCATTTATTTCTGCTCTGATCTTTATTTGTTTTATTCTACTAATTTTGGGTTTATTTTGCTCTTGCCTTTCTAGTTCTTTTCTTTATTTATATACTTTAAGTTCTTGGGTACATGTGCAGAACATGCAGGTTTATCACATAGGTATACACGTGCCATGGTGGTTTGCTGCACCCATAAACCTGTCATCTACATTAGGTATTAATCCTAATGCTATCCCTTCCCCTGCCCCCCACCCCACCAACATGCCCTGGTGTGTGATGTTCCCCTCCCTGTGTCCATGTGTTCTCATTGTTCAACTCCCACTTATGAGTGAAAACGTGCAGTGTTTGGTTTTCTGTTCTTCTGTTAGTTTGCTGAGAATGATGGTTTCCAGCTTCATCAATGTCCCCACAAAGGACATGAACTCATCCTTTTTTATGGCTGCATAGTATTCCCTGGTGTATATGTGCCACATTTCTTTATCAAGTCTATCTTTGAGGGCATTTGGGTTGGTCCCAAGTCTTTGCTATTGTAAACAGTGCTGCAATAAACATACATGTGCATGTGTCTTTATAGTAGAAGGATTTAAAATCCTTTGGGTATATACTCAGTAATGGAATTGCTGGGTCAAATGGTATTTCTGGTTCTAGATCCTTGAGGAATCGCCACACTGTCTTCCACAATGGTTGAACTAATTTACACTTCCACCAACAGTGTAAAAACGTGCCTATTTCTCCACATCCTCTCCATCATCTGTTGTTTCCTGACTTTTTAATGATTGCCATTCTAACTGGCGTGAGATGGTATCTCCTTGTGGTTTTGATTTGCATTTCTCTAATGACCAGTGATGATGGGCTTTTTTCCATATGTTTGCTGGCTGTATAAATGTCATCTTTTGCGAAGTGTCTGTTCATATCCGTCACCCACTTTTTGATGGGGTTGCTTGTTTTTTTCCTTGTAAATTGGTTTAAGTTTTTTGTAGATTCTGGATGTTAGCCCTTTGTCAGATAGATAGATTGCAAAAATTTTCTTCCATTCTGTAGGTTTCCCGTTCACTCTGATGATAGTTTCTTTTGCTGTGCAGAAGCTCTTTAGTTTAATTAGATCCTATTTGTCAATTTTGGCTTTTGTTGCCATTGCCTTTGGTGTTTTAGTCATGAAGTCTTTGCCCATGCCTGTGTCCTGAATGGTACTGCCTAGGGTTTCTTCTAGAATTTTTATGGTTTTAGGTCTTATGTTTAAGTCTTTAATCCATCTTGAGTTAATTTTTATGTAAGATGTAAGGAAGGGGCCAGTTTGTTTTCTACTTATGCCTAGCCAGTTTTTCCAACACCATTCGTTAAATAGGGAATCCTTCCCCAGTTGCTTGTTTTTGTCAGGTTTGTCAAAGATCAGATGGTTGTAGATGTGTGGTGTTATTTCTGAGGCCTCTGTTCTGTTCCATTGATCTATATTTCTATTTTGGTACCAGTACCATTGCTGTTTTGGTTACTGTAGCCTTGTAATATACTTTGAAGTCAGGTAGTGTGATGCCTCCAGCTTTGTTCTTTTTGCTTAGGATTGTCTTTGCTGTGGGGGCTCTTTTTTTGGTTCCTTATGAAATTTAAAGTGATTTTTTTCTAATTCTGTGAAGAAAGTAAATCGTAGCTTGATGGGGATAGCAATGTATCTATAAATTACTTTGGGCAGTATGGCCATTTTCACAATATTCTTTCTATCCATGTGCATGGAATGTTTTTCCATTTGTTTGCATCCTGTCTGATTTCCTTGAGCAGTGGTTTGTAGTTCTCCTTGAAGAAGTCCTTCACATCCCTTGTAAGTTGTATTCGTAGGTATTTAATTCTCTTTTTAGCAATTGTGAATGGGAGTTCACTCATGATTTGGCTCTCTGTTTGTGTGTTATTGGTGTATAGGAATGCTTATGATTTTTACACATAGATTTTGTATCCTGAGACTTTGCTGAAGTTGCTTATCAGCTTAAGGAGATTTGGGGCTGAGACATGGGGTTTTCTAAACATACAGTGAGGTCATCTGCAAACAGACAATTTAACTTCCTCTCTTCCTATTTGAATTCCCTTTATTTCCTTCTCTTGGCTGATTGCCCTGGCCAGAACTTCCAATACTATGTTGAGTAGGAGTGGTGAGAGAGGGCATCCCTGTCTTGTGCCAGTTTTCAAAGGGAAGGTTTTCAGTTTTTGCCCATTCAGTATGATATTGGATGTGAGTTTGTCATAAATAGCTCTTATTATTTTGAGATACATGCCATCAATATCTAGTTTATTGAGAGTTTTTAGTATGAAGGGGTGTATAATTTTGTTGAAGGCCTTTCTGCATCTATTGAGATAATCATGTGGTTTTTGTCATTAGTTCTGTTTATGTGATGGATTACGTTTATTGATTTGCATATGTTGAACCAGCCTTGCATCCCAGGGATGAAGCTGACTTGATCATGGTGGATAAGCTTTTTGATATGCTGCTGGATTCAGTTTGCCAGTATTTTATTGAGAATTCTTTCATCAATGTTCATCAGGGATATTGGCCTGAAATTTTCTTTTTTTGTTGTGTCTCTGCCAGGTTTTGGTATCAGGATGATGCTGGCCTCATAAAATGAGTTAGGGAGGATTCCCTCTTTTTCTATTGCTTGGAATAGTTTCAGAAGGAATGGTACTAGCTCCTCTTTGTACCTCTGGTAGAATTCATCTGTGAATCTGTCTGGTCCTGGACTTTTTTTGGTTGGTAGGCTATTAATTACTGCCTTAATTTCAGAACTTGTTATTGGTCTATTCAGGGATTTGACTTCTTCCTGGTTTAGACTTGGTAGGTATGTGTCCAGGAATTTATCCATTTATTCTACACTTTCTAGTTTATTTGTGTAGAGGTGTTTATAGTATTCTCTGACAGTAGTTTGTATTTCTGTGGGATCAGTGGTGATACCCCTTTATCATTTTTTATTGCATCTATTTGATTCTTCTGTCTTCTTTATTCATCCAGCTAGCAGTCTATTTTGTTGATCTTTTCAAAAAACCAGCTCCTGGATTCATTGATTTTTTTAAGGGTTTTTTTTTGTGTCTCTATTTCCTTCAGTTCTGCTCTGATCTTAGTTATGTCATGTCTTCTGCTAGCTTTTGATTTATTTGCTCTTGCTTCTCTAGTTCTTTTAATTGTGATGTTAGGGTGTCGATTTTAGATCTTTCCTGCTTTCTCTTGTGGGCATTTAGTGCTATGAATTTCCCTCTACACACTGCTTTAGCTGTGTCCCAGAGATTCTGGTATGTTGTGTCTTTGTTCTCATTGGCTTCAAAGGACTTATTTATTTCTGCCTTAAATTTCGTTATTTACCCAGTAGTCATTCAGGAGCAGGTTGTTCAGTTTCCATGTAGTTGTGCAGTTTTGAGTGAGTTTCTTAATCCTGAGTTCTAATTTGATTGCACTGTGGTCTGAGAGACTGTTTGTTATGATTTCCATTCTTTTGCATTTGCTGGGGAGTGTTTTACTTCCAATTACATGGTCAATTTTAGAATAAGTGCAGTGTGGTGCTGAGAAGAATATATATTCTGTTGATTTGTAGGGGAGAATTCTGTAGCTGTCTATTAGGTCTGCTTGGTGCAGAGCTGAGTTCAAGTCCTGAATATCCTTGTTAATTTTCTGTCTCATTGATCTGTCTAATATTGACAGTGGGGTGTTAAAGTCTCCCACTATTATTGTGTGGGAATCTAAGTTTCTCTGTAGATCTCTAAGAACTTTATAAATCTGGATGTTCCTGTATTGGGTGCATGTATGTTTAAGATAGTTAGCTCTTCTTGTTGCATTGATCGCTTTACCATTATGTAATGCTGTTCCGTGTTTCTTTTGACCTTTGTTGGTTTAAAGTCTGTGTTATCAGAGACTAGGATTGCAACCCCTGCTTTTTTTTGCTTTCCATTTGTTTGGTAAATGTTCTTCCATTCCTTTATTTTGAGCCTGTGTGTGTCTTTGCACATGAGCTGGGTCTCCTGAATACAGCACATTGATGGGGCTTGACTCTATCCAATTTGCCAGTCTGTGTCTTTTAATTGGGGCATTTAACCCATTTACATTTAAGGTTAATATTGTTTTGTGTGAATTTGATCCTGTCATTATGATGCTAACTGCTTATTTTGCTTGTTACTTGATGCAATTTCTTCATAGTGTCAATGGTCTTTACAGTTTGGCATGTTTTTTCAGTGGCTGGTATGGGTTTTTCCTTTCCATGTTTAGTGCTTCCTTTAGGAGCTCTTGTAAGGCAGGCCTGGTAGTGACAAAATCTCCTAGCATTTGGTTGTCTGTAATGGATTTTATTTCTCCTTCGCTTATGAAGCTTAGTTTGGCTGGATGTGAAATTCCGGGTTGAAAATTCTTTAAGAATATTGAATATAGGCCCTCACTCTCTTCTGGCTTGTAGAGTTTCTGCAAGAGATCCACTGTTAGTCTGATGGGATTCCCTTTATGGGTAACCCGACCTTTCTCTCTGGCTGCCCTTAAAAGTTTTTCCTTCATTTCAATGTTGGTGAATCTGACGATTATGTGTCTTGGGGTTGCTCTTCTGGAGGAGTATCTTTGTGGTGTTCTCTGTATTTACTGAATTTGAATGTTGACCTGTCTTGCTAGGTTGGGGAAGTTCTCCTGGATAATATCCTGAAGATTGTTTTCTTTTTTTTTTATATATACTTTAAGTTTTAGGGTACATGTGCACAACGTGCAGGTTTGTTACATATGTATACATGTGCCATGTTGGTGTGCTGCACCCATTAACTCATCATTTATATTAGGTATATCTCTTAATGCTATCCTTCCCCGCTCCCCCCACCCCACAACGGACCCCGGTGTGTGTTGTTCCCCTTCCTGTGTCCATGTGTTCTCATTGTTCAATTCCCACCTATGAGAACAGGCAGTGTTTGGTTTTTTGTCCTTGCAATAGTTTGCTGAGAATGATGGTTTCCAGCTTCATCCACATCCCTACAAAGGACATGAACTCATCATTTTTTATGGCTGCATAGTATTCCATGGTGTATATGTGCCACATTTTCTTAATCCAGTCTATCATTGATGGACATTTGGGTTGGTTCCAAGTCTTTGCTATTGTGAATAGTGCCGCAATAAACATACGTGTGCATGTGTCTTTAGAGCAGCATGCTTTATAGTCCTTTGGGTATATACCCAGTAATGGGATTGCTGGGTCAAATGGTATTTCTAGTTCTAGATCCCTGAGGAATCGCCACACTGACTTCCACAGTGGTTGAACTAGTTTACAGTCCCACCAACAGTGTAAAAGTGTTCCTATTTCTCCACATCCTCTCCAGCACCTGTTGTTTCCTGACTTTTTAATGATCACCATTCTAACTGGTGTGACATAGTATCTCATTGTGGTTTTGATTTGCATTTCCCTGATGGCCAGTGATGATGAGCATTTTTTCATGTGTCTTTTGGCTGCATAAATGTCTTCTTTCGAGAAGTGTCTGTCTATATCCTTCACCCACTTTTTAATGGGGTTGTATTTTTTTTCTTGTAAATTTGTTTGAGTTCATTGTAGATTCTGGATATTAGCCCTTTGTCAGATGAGTAGAATGCAAAAATTTTCTCCCATTTTGTAGGTTGCCTGTTCACTCTGATGGTAGTTTCTTTTGTTGTTCAGAAGCTCCTTAGTTTAATTAGATCCCATTTGTCGATTTTGGCTTTTGTTGCCATTGCTTTTGGTGTTTTAGACATGAAGTCCTTGCCCATGCCTATGTCCTGAATGGTATTGCCTAGGTTTTCTTCTAGGGTTTTTATGGTTTTATGTCTAACATTTAAGTCTTTAATCCACCTTGAATTAATGTTTGTATAAGGTGTAAGGAAGGGATCCAGTTTCAGCTTTTTACATATGGCTAGCCAGTTTTCCCAGCACCATTTATTAAATAGGGAATCCTTTCCCCATTGCTTGTTTTTGTCAGATTTGTCAAAGATCAGATAGTTGTAGATATGTGGCATTATTTCTGAGGGCTCTGTTCTGTACCATTGGTCTATATCTGTGTTTTGGTACCAGTACCATGCTGTTTTGGTTACTGTAGCCTTGTAGTATAGTTTGAAGTCAGGTAGCATGATGCCTCCAGCTTTGTTCTTTTGGCCTAGGATGGACTTGGCAATGCAGGCTCTTTTTTGGTTCCATATGAACTTTAAAGTAGTTTTTTCCAATTCTGTGAAGAAAGTCATTGGTAGCTTGATGGGGATGGCATTGAATCTATAAATTACCTTGGGCAGTATGGCCATTTTCACGATACTGATTCTTCCTACCCATGAGCATGGAATGTTCTTCCATTTGTTTGTGTCCTCTTTTATTTCATTGAGCAGTGGTTTGTAGTTCTTGAAGAGGTCCTTCACATCCCTTGTAAGTCGGATACCTAGGTATTTTATACTCTTTGAAGCAATTATGAATGGGAGTTCACTCATGATTTGGCTCTCTGTTTGTTATTGGTGTTTAAGAATGCTTGTGATTTTTGCACATTGATTTTGTATCCTGAGACTTTGCTGAAGTTGCCTATCAGCTTAAGGAGATTTTGGGCTGAGGCAATGGGGTTTTCTAGATATACAATCATGTGATCTGCAAACAGGGGCAATTTGACTTCCTCTTTTCCTAATTGAATACCCTTTATTTCCTTCTCCTGCCTGATTGCCCTGGCCAGAACTTCCAACACTATGTTGAATAGGAGTGGTGAGAGAGGGCATCCCTGTCTTGTGCCAGTTTTCAAAGGGAATGCTTCCAGTTTTTGCCCATTCAGTATGATATTAGCTGTGGGTTTGTCATAGATAGCTCTTATTATTTTGAGATACATCCCATCAATACCTAATTTATTGAGAGTTTTTAGCATGAAGAGTTGTTGAATTTTGTCAAAGGCCTTTTCTGCATCTATTGAGATAATCATGTGGTTTTTGTCATTAGTTGTGTTTATATGCTGGATTATGTTTATTGATTTGCATATGTTGAACCAGCCTTGCATCCCAGGGATGAAGCCCACTTGATCATGGTGGATAGGCTTTTTGATGTGCTGCTGGATTTGGTTTGCCAGTATTTTATTGAGGATTTTTGCATCAATGTTCATCAGGGATATTGGTCTAAAATTCTCTTTTTTGGTTGTGTCTCTGCCAGGTTTTGGTATCAGGATGATGCTGGCCTCATAAAATGAGTTAGGGAGGATTCCCTCTTTTTCTATTGCTTGGAATAGTTTCAGAGGGAATGGTACCAGCTCCTCCTTGTACCTCTGGTAGAATTCGTCTGTGAATCATCTGGTCCTAGACTTTTTTTGGTTGGTAGGCTATTAATTATTGCCTCAATTTCAGAGCCTGTTATTTGTCTATTCAGAGATTCAACTTCTTCCTGGTTTAGTCTTGGGAGGGTGTATGTGTCAAGGAATTTATCCATTTCTTCTAGATTTTCTAGTTTATTTGCATAGAGGTGTTTATAGTATTCTCTGATGGTAGTTTGTATTTCTGTGGGATCGGTGGTGATATCCCCTTTATCATTTTTTATTGCATCTATTTGATTCTTCTCTCTTTTCTTCTTTATTAGTCTTGCTAGCGGTCTATCAATTTTGTTGATCTTTTCAAACAACCAGCTCCTGGAATTCTTTGATTTTTTTGAAGGGTTTTTTGTGTCTCTATTTTCTTCAGTTCTGCTCTGATCTTAGTTATTTCTTGCCTTCTGCTAGTTTTTGAATGTGTTTGCTCTTGCTTCTCTAGTTCTTTTAATTGTGATGTTAAGGTGTCAATTTTAGATCTGTTCTGCTTTCTCTTGTGGGCATTTAGTGCTATAAATTTCCCTCTACACACTGCTTTGAATGTATCCCAGAGATTTTGGTATGTTGTGTCTTTGTTCTTGTTGGTTTAAAGGAACGTCTTTATTTCTACCTTCATTTCCTTATGTACCCAGTGGTCATTCAGGAGCAGGTTGTTCAGTTTCCATGTAGTTGAGCGGTTCTGAGTGAGTTTCTTAATCCTGAATTCTAGTTTGATTACACTGTGGTCTGAGAGACAGTTTGTTATAATTTCTCTTCTTTTACGTTTGCTGACGAGTGCTTTACTTCCAACTATGTGGTCAATTTTGGAATAGGTGTGGTGTGGTGCTGAAAAGAATGTATATTCTGTTGATTTGGGGTGGAGAGTTCTGTAGATGTCTATTAGCCTTCTTCTGTTAGCCTTCTTCTCTCAACCCGTCAAAGTCATTCTCCATCCAGCTTTGTTCCGTTGCTGGTGAGGAGCTGCATTCCTTTGGAGGAGGAGAGGCGCTCTGATTTTTAGAGTTTCCAGTCTTTCTGCTCCGTTTTTTTCCCCTCCATTTTTTCCCCATCCTTGTGGTTTTATCTACCTTTGGTCTTTGATGATGGTGATGTACAGATGGGAGTTTGGTGTGGATGTCCTTTCTGTTTGTTAGTTTTCCTTCTAACAGTCAAGGCCCTCAGCGGCAGGTCTGTTGGAGTTTTCTGGAGGTCCACTCCAGACCCTGTTTGCCTGGGTATCAGCAGCGGAGGTTGCAGAACAGCAGATATTGGTGAACAGCAAATGTTGCTGCCTGATCATTCCCCTGGAAGTTTTGTCTCAGAGGAGTACCTGGCCATGTGAGGTGTCAGTCTGCCCTTACTGGGGGGTGCCTCCCAGTTAGGCTACTCGGGGGTCAGAGGTCCACTTGAGGAGGCAGTCTGTCCATTCTCAGATCTGCAGCTGCATGCTGGGAGAACCACTACTCTCTTCAAAGCTGTCAGACAGGGACATTTAAGTCTGCAGAGGTTTCTGCTGCCTTTTGTTTGGCTATGCCCTGCCCCCAGAGGTGGAGTCTACAGAGGCAGGCAGGCCTCCTTGAGCTGCGGTGGGCTCCACGCAGTTCGAGCTTCCCGGCTGCTTTGTTTACCTACTCAAGCCTCGGCAATGGCGGGCACCCCTCCCCCAGCCTCGCTGCCGCCTTGCAGTTTGATCTCAGACTGCTGTGCTAGCAATGAATGAGGCTCCATGGGTGTAGGACCCTCTGAGCCATGCGCGGCATATAATCTCCTGGTGTGCTATTTGCTAAGACTGTTGGAAAAGTGCAGTATTAGGGTGGGAGTGACTCGATTTTCCAGATGCCATCTGTCACCCCTTTCTTTGACTAGGAAAGGGAATTCCCTGACCCCTTGTGCTTCCTGGGTGAGGCTATGCCTCACCCTGCTTCAGCTAATGCTCGGTGCGCTGCACCCACTGTCCTGCACCCACTGTCCGACACTCCCCAGTGAGATGAACCTGGTACCTTAGTTGGAAATGCAGAAATCACCTATCTTCTGTGTTGCTCATGCTGGGAGCTGTAGACTGGACCTGTTCCTATTCGGCCATCTTGGCTCCTCCCCTCCTGAAGATTGTTTTCTAACTTGGTTCCATTCTCCTCATCACTTTCAGGTACAGCAATCAAATGTAGATTTGGTCTTTTCACATAGTCCCATATTTCTTGGAGGGTTTGTTCATTCCTTTTCATTCTTTTTTCTTTAATCTTGTCTTCTCACTTTCTTTCATTAAGTTGATCTTCAGTCTCTGATATCCTTTCTTCTGCTTGATCGATTCAGCTATTGATACTTGTGTATGCTTCACGAAGTTCTCGTGCTGTGTTTTTCAGCTCCATCACGTCACTTATGTTCTTCTCTAAACTGATTATTCTAGTTAGCAATTTGACTAACCTTTTTTCAAGGTTCTTATCTTCCTTGCATTGGGTTAGAACATGCTCCTTTAGCTTGGAGGAGTTTGTCATTGCCCACCTTTTGAAGCCTACTTTTGTCAGTTAGTCAAGCTCATTCTCCACCCAGTTTTGTTCCCTTGCTGGTGAGGAGTTGTGATTCTTTGGAGGAGAAGAGGCATTCTGGTTTTTGGAATTTTCAGCCTTTTTCACTGGTTTCTCCCCATTTTCGTGTATTTATCTACCTTTGGTTTTTGATGTTGGTGGACTTTGGATGGGTTTTCTGTGTCTGGATGTCCTTTTTGTTGATGTTGATGGTATTTCTTTCTGTTTGTTAGTTTTCCTTCTAACAATCAGGCCCCTCTGCTCCAGGTCTGGTGGAGTTTTCTGGAGGTCCACTGCAGACCCTGTTTGCCTGGGTATCACCAGCGGAGGCTGCAGAATGGGAAAGATTGCTGCCTGTTCCTTCCTCTGGAAGCTTCATCCCAGAGAGGCACCCGCCAGATGCCAGCTGGAGCTTTCTTTTATGAGGTGTCTGTCAGCCCCTGTTGGGAGGTGTCTCCCATTCAGGTGACACGGGGGTCAGGGAGCCACTTGAGGAGGCAGTCTGACCCTTAGCAGAGCTCCAACACTGTGCTGGGAGAGCTGCCACTCTTCAGAGCCATGAGGCAGAGATGTTTAAGTCTGCTGAAGCTGCGCCCACAGCCACCCCTTCCCCCAGGTGCTCTGTCCCAGGGAGATGGGTGTTTTATCTATAAGCCCGTGACTGGGGCTACTGCCTTTCTTTCAGTGATGACCTGCCCAGAGAGGAGGAATCTAGAGAGGCAGTGTGGCTACAGCGGCATTGCTGACCTGCAATGGGCTCCACCCATTTCAAACTTCCCAGCGGCTTTGTTCACACTGTGAGGGGAAAACCACCTACTCAAGTATCAGTAATGGTGGACGCCCCTCCCCCAACCAAGCTTGAGCATCCCAGGTCGACTTCAGACTGCTGTACTGGCAGTGAGACTTTCAAGCCAGTGGACCTTAGCTTGCTGGGCTCCCTGGGGGTGGGATCCGCTGAGCTAGACCACTTGGCTCCCTGGCTTCAGCCCCCTTTCCAGGGGAGTGAATGGTTCTGTCTTGCTGGCATTCCAGGTGCCACTGGGGTATGAAAAAAAACAAAACAAAACTCCTGCACCTAGCTCATTGTCTACCCAAAGTGCCACCCAGTTTTGTGCTTGAAACCGAGGGCCCTGGTGGCATAGGCACTGGAGGGAATCTCCTGGTGTGTGGGTTGTGAAGACCATGGGAAAAGCATAGTATCTGGGCTGGAGTGCACCATTCCTCACGGCACAGTCCCTCCCAGCTTCCCTTGGGTAGGGGGAGGGGTTCCCCAACCCCTTGTGGTTCCCGAGTGGGGCAACACCCCACCCTGCTTCAGCTCGCCCTTCATGGGCTGCACCTACTGTCTAACCAGTCCCAATTGGATGAACCAGGTACCTCAGTTGGAAATGCAGAATCACCTGCCTTCTGCGTTGATCTCCCTGGGAGCTGCAGACTGGAGTTGTTCCTATTCCGCCATCTTGCCAGCTTTCTTTTTTTTTTTTTTTTTTCTTGAGACGGAGTTTTGGAGTTTCGCTCTTGTTGCCCAGGCTGGAGTGCAATGGTGCAGTCTCGACTCACTGCAACCTCCGCCTCCTGGATTCAGGAGATTCTCCTGCCTCAGCTTCCCAGGTAGCTGAGATTACAGGCATGCACAACCATGCTTGGCTAATTTTGTATTTCTAGTAGAGATGGGCTTTCTCCAGGCTGGTCTTGAACTCCTGACCTCAGGTGATCTGCCTGCCTCAGCCTCCCAAAGTGCTGAGATTATAGGCATGAGCCACCACACCCAGCCGCCTTTGTAATTCTTTAAGATGCATTAAGATGTAATTCTTTAAGATGCATTTCGTAAGGTGTTTCATTTGAACTTTTTCTTGTTTTTTGATGTAGGCACTTATAGCTATAAACTTCCCTCTTAGTACTGCTTTTGCTATTTCCAGTAGGTTTTGGTATGTTTTGTTTCCATTATCATTTGTTTTAATTTTGCAATTTCCTTGTTAACTTCTTCATTGACCCACTGGTCATTCAGAAGGATATTGTTTAATTTCCATGTATTTGTATAGTTTCCAGAATTCCTCTTGTTAATGATTTTAAGTGTTATTCCATTGTGGTCAGAGAAGATGCTTGATATGATTTCAATTTTTTGGAATGTTTTAAGACTTGTTTGTGAGCTAACATATTGTCTGTCTCTCAGAATGATCCATGTACTGAGGAAAAGAAGCTGTATTCTGTAGTCATTGGATGAAATGTTCTGTCAATATTGTCCATTTGGTCTATATGCAGATTAAGTCCAATGTTTCTTTACTGATTTTCTGTCTAGATGATCTGTCCAATGCTGAAAGTGTGGTGTTAATGTCTTCAACTGCTATCGTATTGGGGTTTGTCTGTTTATTTATTTATTTATTTATTTATTTATTTATTTTTATTGATCATTCTTGGGTGTTTCCCGCAGAGGGGGATTTGGCAGGGTCATAGGACAACAGTGGAGGGAAGGTCAGCAGACAAACAAGTGAACAAAGGTCTCTGGTTTTCCTAGGCAGAGGACCCTGCGGCCTTCCACAGTGTTTGTGTCCCTGGGTACTTGAGATTAGGGAGTGGTGCTGACTCTTAACGAGCATGCTGCCTTCAAGCATCTGTTTAACAAAGCACATCATGTACCGCCCTTAATCCATTTAATCCTGAGTGGACACAGCACATGTTTCAGAGAGCACAGGGTTGGGGGTAAGGTCATAGATCAACAGGATCCCAAGGCAGAAGAATTTCTCTTAGTACAGAACAAAATGAAAAGTCTCCCATGTCCACCTCCTTCCACACAGACACAGCAGCCATCCAATTTCTCAATCTTTCCCCCACCTTTCCCTCTTTTCTATTCCACAAAACCGCCATTGTCATCATGGCCCGTTCTCAATGAGCTGTTGGGTACACCTCCCAGACGGGGTGGTGGCCGGGCAGAGGGGCTCCTCACTTCCCAGTAGGGGCGGCTGGGCAGAGGCGCCCCTCACCTCCCGGACGGGGCGGCTGGCCGGGCGGGGGGCTGACCCCCCCACCTCCCTCCCGGACGGGGCGGCTGGCCGGGCGGGAGGCTGACCCCCCCACCTCCCTCCCGGACGGGGCGGCTGGCCGGGCGGGGGGCTGACCCCCCCACCTCCCTCCCGGACGGGGCGGCTGGCCGGGCGGGGGGCTGGACCCCCCACCTCCCTCCTGGACGGGGTGGCTGGCCTGGCGGGGGCTGACCCCCACCTCCCTCCCGGACGGGGCGGCTGCCGGGTGGAGACGCTCCTCACTTCCCAGACAGGGCAGCTGCTGGGCAGAGGGGCTCCTCACTTCTCAGACAGGGCAGCTGCCAGGCGGAGGGGCTCCTCACTTCTCAGATGGGGAGGCTGCCGGACGGAGGGTCGCCTCACTTCTCAGACGGGGCGGCTGGGCAGAGACGCTCCTCACCTCCCAGACGGGGTCGCGGCCGGGCAGAGGCGCTTCTCACATCCCAGACGGGGCGGCGGGGCAGAGGCGCTCCCCACATCTCAGACGATGGGCGGCCGGGTAGAGACGCTCCTCACTTCCTAGACGGGATGGCGGCCGGGAAGAGGTGCTCCTCACTTCCTAGACGGGATGGTGGGCGGGCAGAAACACTCCTCACTTTCCAGACTGGGCAGCCAGGCAGAGGGGCTCCCCACATCCCAGACGATGGGCGGCCAGGCAGAGACGCTCCTCACTTCCCAGACGGGGTGGTGGCCAGGCAGAGGCTGCAATCCCAGCACTTCAGGAGGCCAAGGCAGGCGGCTGGGAGGTGGAGGTTGTAGCGAGCCGAGATCACGCGACTGCACTCCAGCCTGGGCACCATTGAGCACTGAGTGAACGAGACTCCGTCTGCAATCCCGGCACCTCGGGAGGCCGAGGCTGGCGGATCACTCGCGGTTAGGAGCTGGAGACCAGCCTGGCCAACACAGCGAAACCCCGTCTCCACCAAAAAAATACGAAAACCAGTCAGGCGTGGTGGCGCGTGCCTGCAATCGCAGGCACTCAGCAGGCTGAGGCAGGAGAATCAGGCAGATTCTCCTGTCTGTTTCTTTAGCTGTGATAATATTTGCTTTTATATCTGGGTACTCCATGGTATTTTCCAATTCTGATACAATGTTTCTTATCTTTAGCATTTCCTTGTTAGAATTTCCATTTATCTTCTTATATTACCCATATATTCTTGCATGTTGTCTGCTTTTTCTATTAGAGCCCTTAGAATATTATAATGATTTTAAATTCACTGTCTGGTAATTCCAGTATTCCTACTGTATCTGAGCCTGATTCTTGCTTGCTCTGTCCCTTCAAACTGTGTTTTATGCCCTGTGTTGTTGTGTTGTTTTGTTTTTGAAAGCAAGGCATGATGCATATAACAAGCTTCAGTGAATAGGCCTTTGATAACATGGTGGTAAGCCTGAGCCCATGGGCTGTGACCTTCACATGTGCTTCTGAGTCTACCCCCGCCCCCCACTTTAGATGGGACAGAAAGGCTACAAGGGACTGGAGTTGAGTATTTCCCTTCCCGAGTTTGGTTATGCTCTCACAACTCAGTATGTTAAAATAGTTTCTCTGATAAAATAGTTACTCTGATAAAATAGTTTCTCTTGAGGGCAGCCTTTGTTAAGATAGTAAAATGTGCTAGTCATGTTTTATAATGGCTGCTTTTTCCCTCCCCTCCCAGAATCACAATGGGATTTTTCTGTATATTCACCCTGAGAACGTGGTTAGCTCCTGGAGGTGAAAGTCTCAGAATTTTAGGGGTCCCCCTGAGATTGAGCCCTGCTGGAATTTTTAGCTCTTGGACTTGTTTACACTGAGCTGCTAGCAATTTATCAATTATCATTTAGGTATTCCTACTCCAGTACTGGTTCTCACATGTGTTTCTTCTCATGGGTTTTTGCACCCCTCAGTTGTGATTCTCTATATTCTTTCTGTCTTTTCAGTTTTTGAGGCAGTGGTTTACCCTTTCACCACAATTCTCTGATGGGTCTAAGAAGAGTTGTTTATTTTCAGTTCATTCACCTTTTTACTTGTGAGAACAGAGTGACAACTTCCAAGTTCTTTACATGCCAGAAGTCAGAAGTCTTAAATTTAAATATCTCAAAGTATACTAAGAAAAAAAATACTTTAAATAAAATATCAGTAGATCAACTTTATACCTTATGAATAAATATAGCAAGAACATAAATCATTTCATTCATAGAAACTATATATATATACATATATATATTTTTTTTTGAGACACAGTCTCGTTCTGTCACCCAAGCTGGAGTGCATTGACATGATCTCAGCTTACTACAACCTGTGCCTCCTGGGTTCAAGAGATTCTCCTGCCTCAGCCTCCCAAGTAGCTAAGATTATAGGCACACACCACCTCGCCTGGCTAATTTTTGTATTTTTAGTAGAGATGGGGTTTCACCATGTTTGCCAGGCTGGTCTTGAACTCCTGACCTCAGGTGATCCACCCGCCCCAGCCTTCCAAAGTGCTGGGATTACAGGCGTGAGCCACCGAGCCTGGCCAGAAACATCATGTTCTTAAAAGTTATCTGTTATTTCACCAGGCATGGTGGCTCACGCCTGTAATCCAGCACTTTGGGAGGCTGGAGTGGGTGGATCACCTGAGGTCAGGAGTTCGAGACCAGCCTGGCCAACATGGTGAAACCCTGTTTCTACTAAAAATACAAAAAAAATTAGCTAGGTGTGGTGGTGCGCGCCTGTAATTCCAGGTACACAAGAGGCTGAGGCAGGAGAATCACTTGAACTCGGGAGGCGGAGGTTGCAGTCAGCTGAGATCACGTCATTGCACTCCATCCCTGGTGAAAAGAGTGAAAATATGTCTCAAAAAAAAACGATATTTGTTATTTCATATGATTTTCATTTGATTCACTAAATTTAGTGTAAATATTTTAGGAATATTGTCTTGTGTTAGAGATGTTTGTATGGTTACAGCTTGGATGGCTAATCTGGACCTACCAGCATAATTTCAAGAACACACACACTGTACCCCCTTTCATTGCCTGCCTGAGGGCGTCATTCATTCGCTGGTTCTAAATTGGCAAAATAATGAGCACTTACCCAAATGGACATGAGGGTGACTCACTGAACGTAAGAAAAAGCTGCTGAGATGTAGTTTAAAGGAAAAGGTTTTATTAGCTTATCTCTTTTAGGGCTGTAATTTTATAGTGTCATCTATAGAAAGATGACAAGTTCAGGCTTGTAAGATCAGAACTAGGAAGCTTAAAAACAAAAACAAAACTTTTTGTGTGTGTGTCTGAATTTTACTTTATTCTTCGCTGTAAAATAGTCTAGGAACTACTTTCAACACTTTTTAATGTGCAATCCATATTTTTCTTTGATATATCTGCTTGAGGAGTTCAATGTGCTGTCATAATCATAGTAGAAAACACCATATTTTCTCACGTCATAATGATACTGCAATCAAATTAACAAATACCTTTCATATCAAACTTCCTAATATGTCTTCTCTTGGCATAAGGGGTCCCCAACTGCCTCACATATATTCAAAAAATACCCCTAGGACAAATCTCAATTCCTAGTGCAGCTCCTGTGTTGTATTATGTTTCATGAGTCATTGTCTCTGTTTCCTGTGTTAACTTTAGTAGCAAGACTCCTTCATTTGACTTACTAAGGATAACAGTCATGTCTCCCTAGCAACTTTTAAACATTTGAGATATAATTCACATTCCATAAGATTCACCCCTTAAAGTGTACATTTCAGTGGTATTTAGTATATTCACAAGGTTAACATCACTCACTGTGTGTTTCTAGAACATTTCATCATCCCAAAAAGAAATCCTAAAGGAAAGCAATCACTCTGTTTGCTTTCTGCCTCCAGTTATTGGAACCAGTAACCCTCATTCTGCCTCTGAGGATTTGCCTATTTTGTACACTTTATTATTATATAAATGGCTTTATATATTATATACTGTATTATATATAGTATATACTATATAGAATATATATTTATAATGTAATATATAATATCTATAACATATATGAATATATATTTATAATGTAATATATAATATCTATAAGATATATAAATATATGTGTCTGGTCCTTTCAGTCAACATAATGATTCCATTGTTCAAATATGTTTTATCATGTATTAGTATTTAATTTTTATTATATCCGCATTATATTCCGTTGTGTAGATATACCACATATTGTTGATCCATTCATCAGTTCATAGACATTTGGGCTTTTTCCACTTTTTAAACTGTTATATATAATGTTCTATGAACATTCAAACAGAAGTTTTTTACACGGACATATGTTTCAGATTCTCTTGAGGGCAATTGCTGGGTTATAATATTACTCTATGCTTATATTTTCAGGCTTTTATCCACAGTAACCAAAACACTTTTCTTTCCCAGCAGCAATGTATGAAAGTCTCAATCTCTCTCCATGTCTTTGTGGATTGTTATCTGTCTTTTATATTTCAGCCATACTAGTGGGCATGCAGTTTTTATTGCATTGTGCTTTTGATTTGCACTTTCATAATGGCTAGTAGTGCAGAGCAACTATTTGTATACTTCTTGGCCATTTGTCTTCATAGAAAAGTGTCTTTAAATGCTTGTACTTTTTTTCAACTTTTATTTTAGATTCAGGGGTACATGCATAGGTTTGTTATGTAGGTAAATTGTGTATCACAGGGGCTTGGTGTACAGATTATTTCTTCACCTAGGTAATAAATATAGTACCTGATAGGTAGGTGTTAGGCGTCTTTTTGTTTTGTTTTGTTTTGTTTTGAGACAGAGTCTCGCTGTGTCGCCCAGGCTGGCAGCCTCCCTAGTAGCTCGGACTACAAGCACCTGCCACCATGCCTAGCTAATTTTTTGTATTTTTTGTATTTTTTTTGTAGAGACGGGGTTTCACTGTGTTAGCCAGGTCTCCATCTCCTGACCTCGTGATCTGCCTGCCTCGGCATCCCAAAGTGCTGGGATTACAGGTGTGAGCCACGGCGCCTGGCCCTGATAGGTAGTTTTTTATTCTTACCATCCTCCCATCCTCCACCATCAAGTAGAGCTTGGTGTCTCTTCCCCTCTTTGTGTCCATGGGTACTCAATGTTTATGTGTCCATGGGTACTCCCACTTATAAGTCAAAAAATGCAGTATTTGGTTTTCTGTTCCTGTGTTAGTTTGCTTAGAATAAATAGCCTCCACCTCCATCTATATTGCTGAAAGGACATACTTTTTAAAAATTGGGTTATCTGTCTTTTTGTTGTTGAGTTGTAAGAGAATTTATTTATTTATTTATTTATTTTTGAGACGGAGTCTCGCTCTGTCGCCCAGGCTGGAGTGCAGTGGCGCTATCTCGGCTTACTTAAAGCTCCGCCTCCCAGGTTCACGCCATTCTCCTGCCTCAGCCTCCTGAGTAGCTGGGACTACAGGCGCCCGTCACCACACCCGTTTAATTTTTTGTATTTTTAGTAGAGACAGGGCTTCACCGTGTTACCCAGGATGGTCTTGATCTCCTGACCTCGTGATCCGCCCGTCTCGGCCTCCCAAAGTGCTGGGATTAAAATTTAGATCTAAAGGGAAACCTTGCCCCAAGGAAATTCCCAAAGAATCAAAAAATACAGAAGTTTTAGTTTGGGAAGAATGTGTGGCCAATAGTGCGGTGATATGACAAAACAATGAATTCGGAACTCCCCCTCTTTTTAAAAGAATTTTAATAAAGCTGAGATAAGAGGCATATTTAATTTTAGTTTTACTTTTAGTTTGCCCCATTATCACCCTAGCTTCTTCTGCGTGCACAAGCTTACCGTAAGGCTGACTGTAGACGTACTTGGGATCTCTCGTCGACTTGTCCTCAATGACCACGCTCGAGCGTACCTTCACCCTAGAGAAAAGCCTCCACGTTGGGCACCAGATGTAGGGGTGGGTTGCCCCTCCACACCTGTGGGTGTTTCTCGTAAGGTGGAACGAGAGACTTGGAAAAGAAAAAGACACAGAGACAAAGTATAGAGAAAGAAATAAGGGGACCCGGGGAACCAGCGTTCAGCATATGGAGGATCCCGCCAGCCTCTCAGTTCCCTTAGTATTTATTGATCATTCGTGGGTGTTTCTTGAAGAGGGGGATGTGTCAGGGTCACAAGACAATTGTGGGGAGAGGGTCAGCAGACAAACACGTGAACAAAGGTCTTTGCATCATAGACAAGGTAAAGGATTAAGTGCTGTGCTTTTAGATATGCATACACATAAAACATCTCAATGCTTTACAAAGCAGTATTGCTGCCCGCATGTCCCTCCTCCAGCCCTAAGGCGGTTTTTCCCTATCTCAGTAGATGGAACATACAATCGGGTTTTATACGGAGACATTCCATTGCCCAGGGACGGGCAGGAGACAGATGCCTTCCTCTTGTCTCAACTGCAAGAGGCATGCCTTCCTCTTATACTAATCCTCCTCGGCACAGACCCTTTACGGGTGTCGGGCTGGGGGACGGTCAGGTCTTTCCCTTCCCACGAGGCCATATTTCAGACTATCACATGGGGAGAAACCTTGGACAATACCTGGCTTTCCTAGGCAGAGGTCCCTGCGGCCTTCCGCAGTTTTTGTGTCCCTGGGTACTTGAGATTAGGGAGTGGTGATGACTCTTAAGGAGCGTGCTGCCTTCAAGCATCTGTTTAACAAAGCACATCTTGCACCGCCCTTAATCCATTTAACTCTGAGTTGACACAGCACATGTTTCAGAGAGCACGGGGTTGGGGGTAAGGTTATAGATTAACAGAATATCAAGGCAGAAGAATTTTTCTTAGTACATAACAAAATGGAGTCTCCTATGTCTACTTCTTTCTACACAGACACAGTAACAATCTGATATCTCTTGCTTTTCCCCACAGAAACCTTGCTAAAATCATTTATCAGTTCTAGTAGCCTTGTGGCAGTCTTTAGCGTTTTCTAAGTACAGAATCATATTATCAGCAAAGAGAGATGGTTTCACTTCTTTTACTACTTGGATGCCTTTTCTTTCTTTCTCTTGCCTGATTGCTCTGGGTAGGACTTCCAGTACTCTGTTGAATACGAGTGGTGACAATGGGCTTCCTTGCCTTATTCCAGTTCTCAAAGGGAATGGTTCTAACTTTTGCCCATTCAGAATGATGTTGGCTGTGGGTTTTTCATAGATGGTTCTTATTATCTTTAGATATATTCTTTGGATGCCTAGTCTGTTGAGGATTTTTCATCACGAAGGCATTTTTCTGCTAAACTTTTGGCTAACTTTCTTAAAACAATTTCATAAGTAAGCAGATGTTGTCATTCTTTGTCCCTCCAGAAAATCAATAAGCAAAATGCCTTGAGCATTCCAAAAACCTGTGGCCATGACCTTTGCTCTTGACTGGTTTGCTTTTGCTTTAACTGGACTCCTTCTGCCTCTTGGTAACTGCTGCTTAGATTGTGTTTTTTCTTCAGGGTTGTACTGGTAAAGCCGTGTTCTATCTCCTATTACAGTTCTTCAAAGACGTGCTCAGGATCTTGATCCCACTCGTTTAACATTTCCATTGAAAGCTCTGCTCTTGTCTGCAGTGGATCTGGGTGCAGTGGTTTTGGTGCCTGTTGAGTGGAAAGTTGCTCAGCTTTAATTTTCCAGTAAGAATGGTGTAAGCTGGATCAATTGATATGTCCATCATGTTGTTTCTGCTGTTAATCATTCGTCCTCATCAATTAGGGCACAAACAAGATTAATTTTTTCCTTGCATATCTGTGTGGATGGCCTGCTGCTGCAGACTTCATCTTCAACATCATCTTGGCCCTTCTTAAAATTAGTTGTCCATTTGCCACCTACTGATTTATTTGGGGCATTGCCCCCATAAACTTTTTGTAAAGCATCACTGATTTCACCATTCTTTTGCCCAAGCTACCCCATAAATTCGATGTTTGTTCTTGTTTCCATTTTAGCAGAATTCATGTTGCTCTGATAGGGGCTCTTTTCAAACTGATGTCTTATCCTTCTTAGTACCTCAGACTAGACCCTGTTCAGACATGTTATAACAAGTGTGAGTTTACTTTGGTGTAAAACATTTTTGAAATCCCTGCATAGTTTTATTATAATATACATTTTCTATGGCCATTTTAAAGACCCCACGTATGTCTTAAGTAGAACAAATACATCATTATTGCCTCCACTTGTTCTCTCACATATATACAACTATCCATTGCTCAGGCACTGTATATTATGGGGAAATTTAAATTGATACTATTTTTATAATATTTCTTATTTAGTTATTGAGGACATCTCTTCACTGAGTCATGTCACTTTTTATTTCTCCCATTTAGGCTTTGTAAATTTTTTTGCATAAATCTGTCCTTGTATATAGCAAACAGGGGTCTGTATAAGGTAAGTACTTTGTATAAGTGTACATAGTTAAGGATTAAGGAAGACCTAGAATTCAGACTTGCTTTCTTAATCCAGTGTTTTTTCTAGTACATCACGTGGCTAATATATATAACATATATATGTTATGTGTGTGTATATATATATAACATATATGTTATGTGTGTATATATATAACATATATGTTATGTGTGTGTATATATATGTGTCTTAGCTTGGGCTATTATAACAAAGTAGCATAGATTGGGTGGCTGAAACAACAAACATTTATATCTCACAGTTATGGAGGCTGGCAAGTGTAAGATCAAGGTGCCAGAAGATTGGGTGTCTAGTGAGGATCACTTCCTGGTTCACAGATGATGGCTTCTCACTGTGTCTTCACATGGTGGAAAGAAGACTAGAGAGCTCTCAGAGATCTCTTATAAGAGCACAAACGCCATTCATGAGGGCTCCACTCTCATGCCTTAATTACCTCTCAGAACTCCTACCACCTAATATAAAAATCACAGTGAGGGTTATAATTTCACATATCAATTTTGTGAAACACAAACATTCAATCCGTAACAATGTTGCAATATTTAACTTACATATGTAACTTATTAGCAAATAACAGACATATGTAAATATGTAACTTATTAGCAAATAACAGGTATACATATTTAAATATGAATATAAATATAAATATTTCTGAGGGCTTATTAGTTTTAGAAATAAACTTGATTTATTTTTAATGATTTTGTTAAAAGCATATCTGTTTTACATTTTGGAAAAGAAAATCACATAAAGTAATGAAACTGCCATTAAACATTTGAAATAATTCTGCTGTGACTTATTGCTGTTAAATACCCTTTTGAAATAAATTCTTTAGTAACTTCCCTTATTTATTTTATAATGTTAATATATATTTGTATCCATTTTAGTTTTATATTGTAGTTTTCTACTTCTACTTTTTATTGCTCTTCTAAAATTTTTTTTATTTCTATAGATTTTGGGGGAACAGGTGGTATTTGGTTACATGAGTAAGTTCTTTCATGGTGATTTGTGAGATTTTGGTGCACCCATCACCCAAGCAGTATACACTGAATCCAATTTGTAGTCTTTTATCCCTCACCCCTTTCCCCCAAATCCCCAAAGTTCATTGTATCATTCTTGTGCCTTTGCATCCTCGTAGCTTAGATCACACATATGAGTGTGAGCATACAGTGTTTAGTTTTCCATTCCTGATTAACTTAGAATAATAGTCTCCAATCCCATCCAGGTTGCTGCGAATGCCATTAATTCATTCCTTTTTATGGTTGAGTAGTATTCCATCATATATACATGCCACAGTTTCTTTACCCACTCATTGATTGATGGACATTTAGGCTGGTTCCACATTTTTACAATTGCGAATTGTGCTGCTATAAACATGTGTGTAACTATCTTTTTCATATAATTTCTTCTTTTCCTCAGGGTAGATACCCAGTAGTGGGATTGCTGGATCAAATGGTAGTTCTACTTTTAGTTCTTTAAGGAATCTCCACACTGTTTTCTATAGCGGCTGCACTAGTTTACACTTCCACCAGCAGTGTAGAAGTGTTCCCTTTTCACCGCATCTATACCAACATCTATTATTTTTTTATTTTTTTGATTATGGCCATTCTTGTGGAAGTAAGGTGGTATCACATTGTGGTTTTGATTTGCATTTCCCTGATCATTAGTGATGTGAGTATTTTTTTCGTATGTTTTTTGGCCATTCGTATATCCTCTTTTGAGAATTGTCTGTTCGTATCCTTAGCCTACTTTTTGATGGGATTGTTTTATCTTTTTTTCTTGCTAATTTGAGTCCCTTGTAGATTCTGGGTATTAGTCCTTTGTCAGATGTATAGATTGTGAAGATTTTCTCCCACTGTGTGGATTGTCTGTTTACCGACTGTTCTTATGCTGTGCAAAATGTCTTTAGTTTAATTAAGATCCACCTATTTATCTTTGCTTTTATTGCATTTGCTTTTGGGTTCTTGGTTATGAAATCTTTGCCTAAGGTAATGTCTATAGTTTCAGGTCTTAGATTTAAGTAGCTAATGCCTTTTTTTTTTTTGTCTGAGACAGGGTCTCACTCTGTCACCCAGGCTGGAGTGCAGTGGTGCGATCTTGGCTCACTGCAACCTCCGCCTCCCAGGTTCAAGTGACTCTCCTGCCTCAGCCTACTGAGTAGCTGGGATTACAGATGTGTGCCACCCCACTAAGCTAATTTTTGTATTTTTAGTAGAGACAGGATTTCACCATGTTGGCCAGGCTGGTCTCAAACTCCTGACCTCAA